>NW_006408550.1:18146260-18147386 GCF_000296735.1 Chrysochloris asiatica
TCTTCATGTTGTCCAACATGAATCTTAGACCTTCTTCAGATTTTTTTTAGCCTTTTTTCTGTTTGTTCTTCTATCTTAGTGGTATTGAGAGATTTGTCTTCCAGATCACTGGTTCTGTCTTCCATCTCTTCTTTTCTACTCCTTTGCCCTTTCAGTGTATTGTCTATTTCTGATATTCTATAATTGACCATTTGTACCTCTTCCTGTAGGTTTTGAATTGTTTCCAATGCTGTATCTATCTTATCTGATTGTTCCTGTAGTGTTTTCCTGATTTCTTCCTTGTTTTTCTCAACTCCATTGTAAAGTGTTTTTGAAACATTTTATAATCATTTTTCTGAATTCCTTCTCAGGCATTTCCAAGGCCAGCCCTCCTTCCAGAATGTAGTCCAGGTCTACCTCTAGGTCATTTGTCTCAGGCATTTTATCTTGTTTCTGGACATGTGCTGATATGGTCATCTGGGTTTGCTTCTTGGACATGTTAAGTGTTCATCTGTGGCCTTAATACTTAACTGAGTATGTGTTTTGGTATTTTTTATGCTTTCTGATTGCCTCCAGGTAGATGTGATCAGGATGTGGGCTTCCCCTTTCACTTTTCTTACTGCTTAACTCAGAGTAACTTTCACAGGTGCTATCTGTCTCCCTGGTATATGGCAGTTGGTGTTGGTTCTTGCTTTGATTTTGGTGTTTTATAGAGTGTGATTATAGCTTGCCTATATGGCAGCAGTTGCTGTCTCTTCTTGGCTAATATAGGGAGATAAAGAGTCCCCAAAGGTAGAAGGGGGAGCATAAAACAACAAATCAGCAACAGTAAAACAAAAAACAACAAAACAACAACAAAAAACTAGACTGGATACTATGGTCTATAATCACAGAAAAGGGAGAGGAGGGAGAGAAGAAAGAAAACAAATCTGTAGCCTAATATGAGCATGACTTTAATGTCCTCTTTCAGCTTCTTGCTTTCAAAGCTGCCTGAGAGATTTCAAGATGCCACTGTTGGTTGTTATGCTGTACCTCAGGATTTAATTTAATTTTTGGCCTGTTTTGTTTTTAAACTCTATTCCCCTCGCCACATCCCTGGATTTCTGGCCTTTTCCCTATTAAAAAAAAAACAAAACACAAAAAAACC
>NW_006408550.1:18148301-18160034 GCF_000296735.1 Chrysochloris asiatica
TTGCTATGAGTCAGAACCAACTCCACAGTACACCACCACCACCACCAAGGTCCACTTCACTGTACGATTCCAAAAAGAAATACCAAAACAAGTAAAAAAGCATGTAACTCAATTAAGTTATTTCAAAGTGGCAATCTGGACTCCTTTGTGATGCTGTAGGATAAGCATTGGACTGTGAACCACAAGGTTGGTGATTCAACCCCACCAGCTGCTCTTCAGAAACCCTATACAAGGTGACTACGAGTCGGAACCTACTGAACAGTACTTAACAACAACAGCAGCAATATTTGGGAGGAAAGGGAAGCCAATTTCTTTATAAGGTTAAGTGCCTGAATACACACATAATCACGATTAGAACTGAATTCAATATTACTGTAACCAAAACCAAACACACTGTCACCAGGTCAGTACTAACTCATAGCAACTCTACAGGGTAGAGTTAGAGTTTCGGAGACTGTAAATCTTTATAGCAGCAAACAACCTCATCTTTTTCCCTGGGAGCTACTGTGGGTTTGAAACCCCTTGTAGTTAGCAGCCCAATGCTGAGTTCAGTCTGTCACCTGGGCTTCTTCAGTTAAGGAAATGCTGAAACAATTGTTAATACCTAAAATTTCTTTCAGTGGGATTGTTTTGTATTTCAAAAACATGTATCAACTACAAAACAATCCCACTGCAGAGTCTATCATTTTGAATGGATCAAAGAGTAATTAATTACACTGTAAATACTATCATTTTTGTTTTGTTTTATTTTGTTTTTATATGTATTTAAAGTTCAAGGGAATTTGATTGCTCTTGAAAATGAAGGCATTTTGATGGATCATTTCAGCTTTAGGGAATGAACCAGGAGTTTTCAGAAACCCCAAAGACCTACTAAAGACCACAGGATGCTGCCAGCACCTAAGAACTAGACTTTGTATTTGGCATGCCTTCCACAGTTCCATCCTGTCAAAGAGCCTTTGACTGTGCTTTTATTGCTGTAGTAACTGCTATTATCAATTTCCATATTTCCTTCATGATTCATTCACTTGGTGTAGGGGGCTCACAGAACTCATTTTTTTCCTAATTGATGTAGACCAAGTAGCCTCCTAAAATGGTACTCCATTTATTTTCTTTATGATTGCTGAAATATAAATAATTTGTTTTATGGCTCTATTAAATATCAGATCACTGTGATTTCACACAGTGAATACACAATCAAAATATTAATTCCTAAATCTTATCAAGAGTATTTACTGAAATCTGATTTATAGCGTAATTAAAGATAGTTACTAAAGCGCAACTAATAGCAAAAACAAATTATAATTAAAATAAAATCTCACATTAGAGAAAACAAATGTGGCCGTATTTGGGTAGATCATGTTTTGAATTTGATTTATGTCGACTGGCATTTTCTCCCAAGTCTGTGGCATTCTCTGCAAAGAACTGTTTTCATTTAGTTTTCAAAAGTCAGTGACAGTTTTTCCAATCCTTTGTATAATATATCTGGGGGTGGGGGGTTGGAATACTCCATTACTCTATTTTAGATGAGGTTATGAATATACCTTTAACATCTCTAACCAAGATATTTTCTTGGGAAATTTATGTATGGTATCACATTCTTTTTTATTACACAAAAATGTAATTCCTATGAAATCCATAAAAGTGTTTGGATATTGTTAAAAACAAAGTGACTGCAATTGATTATTAATGCCTCAGAATTCAGAAGTAATATGGTTTCATAAATGCAAATACATTCAATTAATTTTCAACTAGGTGATGACTTCTTTTATGATTGGCTAGTGAAATTAATCAATTTTATGCAGCATTTAGTTCTAGGCTAAAAGATGTTAAGAGGATAGTCTGGAGGTTATTTGGAATTCTGGTAGCATAGTGGTTACGTATCGGGCTGCTAACTTCAAGGTCAGCAGTTCAAAACTACCAGCTATTCCCTTGGAGAAAGATGAGCAATTTTGCTCCCATAAAGATTTACAGCCTCGGAAATCCTACACAGGGTTGCTATGAATTGGAACTGACGCCACAGCACACAACCACCACCACCACCATGTATTTATTTAAACATTTTGCTGAATTGCACTTTCATTTTGTTGTTGTTGTTGTTACAATAAAATCTGTTTTAAGACTTTTGGTTGAAATCTCCACATATATCACATCATCAAGATCAATGTTTTAATTTTATTTACAGTCTGAAATTTAACTTTTTATTCAATCTACAATTGACATGCCCCTATAATTAAATCACACATTTGAGTATTACAATAAATTTCTTAAACATTCAAATAATATGGGTATATACTTTATACTAATTTAAATATAAGAGGGTATATGATTTCTAGTAGATCTTCTTACCTAAGTAGTCAAGGATCTAAGATTCGGAATTCTTCTTGACTTCCTTTTTCAGTAAATATATTGATATAAAGGATAGTGTAAAATGCCAACACTGAATCAAATGTAGCTTGGTTTAGTCCAAGGATCTATCAAAATGA
Organism: Chrysochloris asiatica; assembly: GCF_000296735.1. NCBI lineage: Eukaryota > Metazoa > Chordata > Mammalia > Afrosoricida > Chrysochloridae > Chrysochloris > Chrysochloris asiatica. The sequence continues at coordinate 18,150,785 of NW_006408550.1, forward strand.
GCATGGGGTTGAAAGGGAGGTTACAACATAGACCGCTATTAGAAGAGAGAGACTCCTCCCCCATTTGGGTTCTTGTTGTTGTTATTGTTAAGTGTCATCAAGTCAGTTCCCACCCATAACAACCTTGCATAGTTTCCAAGGAGTGGCTGGTGAGTTTGAACTGCTGACCTTGAGGTTCAAACCGACCTTATGGTTGAGTGCTTATCCTACAGCGTTCTTGTTGTTGTTGTTGTTGTTGTGTGCTGTTGAGTCAGTTCTGACCCATAGTTATCCTGTATGGGATTTCCAAGGAGCAGCTGGTGAGCTTGAACCGCCAACCTTGCAGTTCAAATGGCTTTGCAGTCAGGTGCATTAACCCACAGTGCCACACCAGGACTCACAGTGTTCTTAGTTGGATAAAAATGATGACCACACTCTTCAGATCCTGGATATCTTTTCAAACCTCTTCCTAATGTACAAGTCACTTTAGAGGGTCTTGTTCCCAAAGAAAAAGTAAATAATAATTTTAAAACTTTGTCAGACCCAAAATTATAACCTAGATTAACTAAATAAAATCCGAATGTGACTTTAATGATAGCTTCTTGTTTATAATCAAGAAAAATAGAAAATGTCCTAAAAGCATCGAGTAATCCTTTGGAGAACTTAAAATAGCAACCCGTTTTTTGCTACACTTATTTTTCACCCATAGAATTACTCATCTCCCCTGGTAATCTTTGTTTGTCCTTACCTTTGCCTTTGAAATGGAATTCATGCAGTATCTTCTGGTGCATTAAAAATGTCATAAAGACACATTTTAAAACTTACATTTTTATGTTCTTTTTCTTGACTTAGTCACATGTGACATGAAGCTTAGGTTTTAATGCATATGCGCTCTCCAGTTTTACAGTGTCTTGAAAAGAGTTTTCAAGGCTTTTGTTTAAAATTGGTGGAGCTGGAGGATAAGTAGGAGACTGGTTAGCAGTGGTTCAAAACCACTAGCCAATCCCAGGTAGAACAATGAAGCTGCCTGGTCCAGTAAAGATTCATAGTCCCAGAAACCCCTATCCAGAGGGATATGAGTTGGAATCCACTCAATGGCAGTTTTAGTTCGTTAACGTCTTTGACCTCTTTCGTTCTGTTGTTGGGTCATTATGAATGGAACCGAGTCAACAGCACTTAACAACCACTTCTACTTATAGGATAAAACTGGCAGCTACTACTACTTACAGGCTAAAATTTGGAGGTAAATTTAAACAATACTTATAAGATAATAAAAATATGGAGGTAAATTGGAATAATGCCTGTGTAGCCTAAAAAGAGTTTAATCATCAAATGACATAAATTTGGGTTCATCTATTTGCACCACATATACATACCCACCAGGGAAAGTCCAGAATCTGTTCACACTTGTCTGTAAAGAGTAGTCATTTCAGTGTTCACATTGGATATGTAAAATTGATGGCGTGTCTTTAAAAGGGTGTTGGTACTATACTTACACATGATCTGCCTGCCAAGAACAGGGATCATTCCAGTAGGATGGAGATTCCAGGAGCTTGTAATTGGTAAACACCCTGAACTCAGTCTTGGCCACCTACTCCATCAATAGATTGAAATCTTCCATGAACAATTGATGGATCCTGAGACGAGGCTGACACAGGTGTTGCATCTCAGTTTCCTATTTCCCAGAAGAATGGGCAGTCTCCAGTGGCTAATTGGCCTCAGTGGTGTTTTTCTGTTTCCCTGGATCATCATACGTCTTTGAAGTACTGCATTTTTTACAGTAGGTTTCTCTTTCAATGGAATCATCCCTAGTCATCTTCAATAAGCTGTTATCAAATGCAGTAAAATTAATATTTTCTCCTGACCATTCCACTGAGCACTGAGTTGTTATGTTGCCTCTGCAGACAAGAAAGTCAAATCTGTGCAGCCCAAACCAAGCCTTCCCCGGTTTGTGTCTGGGCAGACTGTGTGTCAAATAAAGGACTCAGAAATCAGCGATCCCAGACTCTTTAAAACAAAAACTCATACTATATGAAAATGCATAAACAGTGATATGGGTAAATACACATATCCACCATGGAATTAATAATCATATCCATTGTGTTCTTTAAAACTGTTCCTCCTGTTTTTTTTTTTATTTACAGCTGTGTATAAACCCTTTTGTAAAACAGGTTTCTATATCTCAAGATGCCTTCACCAGGTGCTCGTCTGGACATGTGGGGAATGTGGTTCAAGGCCTTTGCCAAGCAGTGGCAGAAATGGGAAGAATGTGCTGGGGGGGCCAGTGTCGGGGCAGGGTGTCTGCCAGATGCTTCTTTTGGGAGATGAAAAGTGACCAATCTTCCAGAAATCACCAGAAGGAGAAGATGCAAGAAAATATTGGACAGCATTAGCGTGAGGGCTCCAAATGCTGAAACTATAAACAGAACCTGGGGAAAGAGGAAGCGGGGCAGCTCTATGCCCTCCTGAAAAGGAACGGCTCAATGCAGTCCTCTTGGTGGAAACCTTGGGAGGGATTCCTGTCTGTGCTCTGCCCCTTCTTCTTCTCTACCTCACAGTTTTCTCCAGGGGCTCTAAACAGGAGGACCTCTCCTGTTGTCAAATGCTAACATGGGGGAGGAGCAAGATGGCAGCATCAGTGTAACTGAATCTTATCAGATGTAGCAAAGGGTACCCTTGAGTAGAAGGCTCTTCTGTAGATGGCCCTCAATAAGATCTCAGTTACGTAGATTATTATGTTAAAACATAACTGCCTCCCTCCATGTTTTATTTCTATTCAGGATCCATCCACACCTGGATTAATTTCCAGTCTTTGTTACTTTCATGGTCCTTTGTCCATCTCTGCCATTGAGCTTATGACACTTTATTATCTTTATTTGTCATTTTTTATTTATTTACTACCCCCACTAAACTGAACTTCGCAGGGCCTAGGACTGACTTTTATTATTATTATTATTATTGTGAATTATGTGATCGTTTACATGAGAGAACATTAGCTTTACATTCATCCTATCGTATATCGTTACATTGCCATGGTTACAATCTCCTCCATGCATCATCAACCAACCAAAGGGTATAACCTGCAAGCCCCCCCTGCTCCCACCCCTGGTCGTCAGCACACAACCCCTCTCCCTTTCTGGGTCTAAAATCCCCAGCCGCTGCATCTCTCCACGTCATAGGTCATAGTCTCTGCCTTCATCTCTAGCTTCACTGCTTCTCTGGGTAGGGTCCCATTCTCTGCTCTTCTCCCTTGATGGTCCCAGGGACCTCCGCTCCTAGACTACAAAGTCAATCACTCCCCTCCTTTGCTACAAAACATCTACCTTTGCATATCCAACCCACACAATCAGTCCTGATAACAATAATTCACTATAGTATTACAAGAGACCTATCCTCATCTCCTTTCATCAGCCCTGCCCAGACAGATTGGATACTACTCCATGGATACTACCTTCTTCTGCACCCTCTGGATCTAGGCTCCCTCTTGAAAGCTTGTAACTCAGTCACTTCTTGCCTTTGTAGCCCCACCTCTACCCCCCATTTTGGGTAGCCAATGTCCAAGTTGCCCATCCCTATCTACTCTGTGTATGGGGTGGGGGAAATGATCCTCGCTGTAAAGATCTGTTCCCTATTTTGAGCTACTACATCCATAGGCGTAGGTCAAGTTCATCAAATTGTATCGGATATACTCTTTTTTTCCCTCTTCTTTCTTCTTCTAGTTGAGCTCTGATCATCCAGTCATTGAAGCCAGCCAGGTCAGGTGGGTATTATCTGCAAGTGTGGGTGTTCTTGTGCATATGCCTTCTCTTCTTATCAGCTGGATGCTTCACTCTCCACTCTAACCCTCTGTGGCTATGTCACTGACTCTGGGCTGAAGAGTTCCCAGGTTTTGCTGCACTGCTGACCAACCAGGTCTCCAACCGGGTTCACAGGAGTCTATTGAACATTGTAGAGCTTAGTTCACAGCTTCATTGCTGTTTTGCCCTCACTTCCCCTTATTGGTGACAAACGTGGTCACCAATCAGAGTGTGTATTCCCATTGAGTCTTAGTCTTGGAAGGGGGTTTGCTCTGAGGGGACCCGACCACTTGTCTTGATGTCTCCTGGGTGAGCAACATACTTGTTTTTGTAGTAATCATTCAGTCTGCCTATATTGTTTTGTATTTTTCCTATCAGTCTTTCTTTCAAGAAGTATCTTCTGTTCTCCTAGCCTCTCCAGGCTAGTCTGCTTGTCCTTTCAAGTGGAAATTTCTCACCTCAGAAGATTCTGGCTGCTGTTCAGGATTCCACTTATGGTCTTATGTAATGCAGAGGCTCCACAGGAAGCCTCCTTCACTGGGCATGTTGTAGCCCCATTTTAGGTATTCCAATCAGTTATAGGCAGAAGACGGACTTACAAGCTTTCTATGGTGATATTTCTGGCTAGGACTGACTCTTAATCATCACCTGGTACATGATATCTAACAGAAAGGGCAGTGGTGGTTTAGTGGTAAAACTCTTATTGTGGAGCATGGACAGAGATGGAGCAAGAAGGTGTACTTTAGAAGGTGTGCACACTCCTGAATCAACCAGGTACAGTGGAGAGCTCAGGTTGCTGATGCAGGACCCTGAGGGTCCACAAAGGTCTACAATGCTCTAGGCAGGCCTCCTCATTGCCCTCTCTACCCTGCCCCTTGCAGGGCTTGCTTTATGGAAAGGGTCTGAAGTCACTTGTTAGTTGCCATTGAGTTGATTCAAACTCCTGACAACCCCATGTACAACAGAACAAACCACTGTCCAGTCCTGCCCCATCAGCATGGCCATTGGTGTGCTGGAGTCTACTTGGTGGCCATTATGCATTTTGGGTGCTTTCCAATGTATGGGGCTCATCTTCCAACACCATACCAGATAACATTCTATTGTGATGCTTAGGGTTTTCATTAGCTTATTTTCAGAAGTATTTTACCAGCCCTTTCTTCCTATTCTGTCTTAATCTGGGAGCTCTGCTAAAAGCTGTCTGCCACCGGTGACTCCACTGCTATGTGAAATATCAATAACACAAAAGCCACTACATTATGACGAACTGACAGATGGGTGGTGGCATGAAGTGATACTCAGGTTGGAAGGGATAATACGTTTTCATACCTCAAGTCTTTACAAGAGTACTAAGGACTAAGTACTTAATGGAGTGCTTGTGTGGTGTTGTTGTTGTTGTTAAGTGCCATCGAGTCAATTCTGACCCATAACCACCCTATATAGGGTTTCCAAGGAGCAGCTGGTGAGCTTGAACCACCAACCTTGCAGTTCAAACGGCTTTGCAGTCTGGTTCATTGGCTACTAGTGACAGGGTCACTATGGGTCAGAACTGACTTGACAGCACTTAACAATAACAATAAGGACTTAAGAGAGGGTATAGTAAAAAGGGAGTCCTGTGTGGCACTGTAGGATAAGGACTGGACTGCTAACCACAAAGTCAGTGGTTTGAGCACAGAAACCACTCCAAGGTCGAAAGACGAGGCTTTCTGCTACCGTACAGATTTACAGCATTGGAGAAGCTATATAGCATTGCTATGCATGGGAATTGACTCAATGACACTTAACACAGCATGGTTAGAAAATTCTAGTTGTGGAATTTCAGGTTATCAGCTAGCCCAAAATGGGACTGTCAAAGGAGGCAGTGGGACTTTATGGTATCAAATAACTTCCCCAAAGCTTCTGCCATTCCCACTTCAAGACTGGAAGAGGTAGGGAAGCAGCTGAATGGCTGGCCTTCATTAGAGCTGTCGCCTGACTGGAGTTTTGGATGTGTGGTAGAACGTCTGTGCAGGCTGCTCTTCAGGCTGAACACCAGTGGGGCATGACTTCTGATCTTAGAAAAATTTCTATTAGCTTTCCTTGTCTACCGTGTTGTGGTCAAACTCAATATTAATGTAGCATCAAAATTCATTTGTATGTCATAAGTCTTCTTTTAATTTTATATATAATAAGTGCTTACAGATGCAAATCATGTTTAAATAGGGGAACAAAATGATTCAAAGAAGCACAGGCCACATTGTAGTAATTTTGCAAACAGCTGTTTTAAGTTACTATATGTATATTCCCAGTCTTGGGTATATGAGATACAAGTTAATGTCAACAGTACATTAACAATGCAACTGAATTTAATTAAGAAATTGAGAACATTTGGATAAAGAGATCACATTGTCACAGAACAGCATAGGTAGAGAGACATCTGTTTCTGGTGAGTTCCAAATAGGTACTTGCATCTTTTACCTTCATCACTTGCATAGATAGAGATTATATATATATATTTTTTCTTCCCAACAATGGATTGACTAAAAGATTTCTCCACATGTTTTTTCCTAAAACAAAATGGCAGATAGGTTCTTCAGAAATTTAATTTTGCAAGTAGCATTAGATAAACTAATTGAATATGAATTTGGGAAGTGCAAAGGGGACTGCAAGGCATGAGAGTGATGCTCTTCTATTTCTTACACATTCTAGTTTCCTAATGCACAAAGCTAGGCTTTGGACACAATAGGTCTGGAATTAAGGGCACACGAAAAGCTTCTTTGTTATCAAGTGTCTCCTACTGTGTTCACAAGCCTTCATTTAGCTGCACACAACTGTCTGAAATCCTTTCAATTAGTGAAATCACTTGAATTAACCTCTAGGGTCTTTTAAGATGTTAATATCCTTGGGAGGGTTGGGACTATTAGACATTTGTAATATGAGATAATTTAATCACATTTTTCTCCCAACAGCTGGCTAAATTTGACACACTTTGTAAATAAGGGGGAAAGGGTATAGTTTTGAAGTGAACTCTGTGAGGAAAGAAAATGGGAGGGGGGCTCTGCAGTGAGGGGAGGAACTGGGGAACAGCAGAGGGATTTTAGCGCCAGAGTTTGGCATGTTCACCTTTAAAGGCTCCCTTCAGTTCAAAATCACTCACAGCAATGGTGCTGGAGTGTAGTATCTGGAGGAATTGCTAGAGTTCAATCTACCTGGAGAAAGGAAGACTTCAGGAACAACCTGATTGTGCAGTTCCCATTTCCTGTTGTTTGCACTCTTCTAGTTCAGTTCACTCAGAAGACCTAATAAGCACAGCTTATTTCCTGTCCCTTCTATCTTTCCATTTGCTGGTTTCTACCACTGCCCACAGCAAGGCAAGCCTGGCAGCTAGTACTCTGCTTTGTTACTTGCATGTTAGGCGCGGGAGTCCATTGTGTTTAGAAGCCGAGCACTTTGATGAGGGTTGGAATGTGAAGCATTGTTCATATGGAGGCAATCAGTCACCTGCTTAGCTGCTGATGGAAATAAAGAGCTTATACTGCTGTGAAGTGCCATTGAGTTGGTTCCTACTCACAGTGACGCTGCACAGGGTTTTTGAAGAACAGCTGGTGAGTTTGAACTGCCAACCTTGTGGTTCAAGCTTTCTTTGCGGTCCAGTGCTGATCCTACAGTGCCACACCAGGCCTTCCTTTATTGTCTAGAAAATATGGACATAAATACAACCTAGTGGTGACACCAATTACCCCAATGATTTCAAGATCTATTTGGCTAACCTGGTGGGCTAAGTTCTCTGAGTTTACCATCCATTCTCAAGGCTCCATGAATGTGCCTTTTTCAAACAAAAGGAGCGGTTCAATTAAGAGTGTAACAACAGCTAAGCTCTCTTTCTAGACCCTCCAAATAACTACAGGTCATTATGTGACCTGTGTTAACCTTCTAAATTGTAAGTGATTAAGATTAAATATTTAAAAAAACTTTCTGGAAAAAGGACACTGAAAAGCTAGGAAGATTAAAGATGGCAGTAGTAAAAGTCTTTTAAATGATTTTAGCAACAAGATTTTTTGAATCAACTGTGGCGCTGTAGGATCAGCACTGGATTGCAAACCCCAAGGTCATCAGTTCAATCCCACCATCTGCTCCTTGGAAACCCTATACAGGGTAGCTATGAATTGGAACCAACTCAATGGCAATTAACAACAACATATATGCTTTGGAGTTTCCATTAACTTTATCCAAAGAATTTGGTCTTTGTCCTGGTTTCCTGAGAGTTAATATCTAAAACCCTGGAACTTCTCAAGTAGTTAAAGTATATGATGAAGCCTGCAGATTACACCTGAGAATTTATGTTAATGAGGTTGCTCAGGTAAGGCTTGACCAGGCCCAAAAGATCATCTTGTGATATCAGCTGACTTCAGGAGGTGGGCTGATTTAATCCACCATGGCTGTGTACTGAAAACCCAATAAAGATTCTGGACACAGATGATTTGTGGACTTTCTGGTTGGTCAAAGATATGGATGAACATGGAAGGGTAGCACTTTTGGGGACATTAAAGCCCCATATTGGGAACCCTCCCAGACTTCCCCTCATTTTTACCGTTTTTGCTAAAACCATCATTGTAAATATAGCACTTTCCAAAAGTTCTGTGAGTTACTCTAGTGAATTACTGAACTTGATAGAGGAGTGGGAACCAGCAGATTATGGAAAGTCCCAAGCTTGCAGCTGGGATCTGAGGGAGCAGAGGGAACTCCTGAACTTATAGACAACAGGTCAGAAGTGAGGATGTTGTATAGATTTCCAAGTTTGCATTCTGGGGTCTCAGGCTGACTTTGTCTAGAGGACTGTGTCCTTTAACTTATGAGCCATGACCTCGCTCCAAGTGATAAAGGCCAAAGGAAGAAGTGTTGCATGTACAGTTAGTGGAACATCTGAAGAGAAATGGAGATGAATAGATTGTTTTCAAAACTTCTTATTGGGAATTGACTGAAAGTTTACAGAGCAGATCACCAAGTTCATATGCAACAAATCATATATTCCGTTTCATCTCAATGACTGCAATCCATTCATGTAACATCACTTATCCCACTTCCTCCATGTGCTTCTAGTTCCAGTCCTTCTCTTCACACCACCCTTCTGAATTCTGTCCTCAGATATATGTTGCCCTTTTGATCTCAAATGGTTGCCAATTCTATAGTATGCCTACCTCACTAATGTCCCTGCCCCCATATACCTACCTATTATTGCTTGGCTGAAAATTGAGCCACGGGAGTGAATTCAGTTCCAGACCTGAAGGGTGACCAAGAGCCATACTTCCAGGTTTCCACGAGTTTCTATCTGGTCAATAATGTTGGTCTTTTCATGAGTTTGAGTTTTGTTCCACATTTTCTGAGCAGTTGGTAATAGTAGACAGGAACCATCTAGGTCTTCTGGTCTCAGGGTCATGTCTACTGATAGATATTCACATGATCCATTGTTGTTGTTGTCAGGTGCCATCGAGTCAGAA
>NW_006408550.1:18160694-18163803 GCF_000296735.1 Chrysochloris asiatica
TTTTCTTGACATTGAGATGTAATCCATATCGAAGACTGTGCTCCTTGATGATCCATTAGTCCATGGAATTAATTGTTTCCAAGCATCTTCAATTTTTATCACTCTTCTTTCTTCTGGAGAGGGACAGACCAATTACTGCATCTTAGGTGGCTGTTCATGAGCTTATAAAATCCCAGTGGATATTTACCAAAGTAGGATGTAGAACATTATCTTTGTAGATCATGGTGTCCCCCAAGACTATGGTCCTGAGTCCCTAGGCCCAGCAACTCATCCCCTAAAAGTGTCTGGCAATGTCTAAGGTGATTTCATAAATGTTCCTCATATGTGCTCCACCATATACATGAATAAGTTTGCAGCAAAGGTAAATACTCATGCACAAATATCCTCTGTTAAGCTATATATATTTGTGGGTATACCTCCACTCTCCCTTCCACACCCATTCAGTCTGTGCATCCATCAATGTATCCACCTGTAGGTGATTATAGGATGGTGTATATATCAATATCTACCTCTGTTTCCTGTAACTCTTGCATTCCTCTCAGGTCTTCCCTTGCCTTCATCATTCTTCTGCCAACCTCCCTCTTCTTATATGTTGCCTTCCCCTTCACCCAAGTTAACCCACGTGGGTTAGTACACTGGACTGCAAGGTCAGTTTGAAACACAAGGTCCTTGGAAACCCTGTTCAGGGAAGCTATGAGTCAGAACCAACTCAATGGCACTTAAAAACAACAACCTCTAGCTAATGATTTACTTCCCTTTCCTTCTCAACTCTGGTAGCCATCAAAGAATGTTTTTTTTTTTTTTTATTGTGAAAATCTATTCTTGATTTTTTACAATGGTGGTCTCATACAATATTTGTCTTTTGGTCTCAGACTAATTTCACTCAGCAAATATTCAATCTGAGAAACTGGATTATATAAAGAAGAAGATGGTATCAGGAATGGAGGAATACTCATTAACAACTTGCGATATGCAGATGATACAATCTTGCTTGCTTACTGTTGAAGATCAATGACCACAGCCTTCAGTATGGATTGCACCTCAATGTAAAAAGAAAGAGAAAAAACAAAAACCTCTCACAACTGAACCAGTAATTAACATCGTGATAAATGGAGAAAAGATCGAAGTTGTCAAATACTTCAGTGTGCTTGTATACACAATCAACACTCATGGAAGTTGTTGCTGTTGTTAGGTGCCATCCAGTCAGTTTCAACCCATAGCAAAACTTTATACAATAGACTGAAACACTGCCCAATCCTACACGTTCCTTACAATTGCTGCTACAGTAGAGTTTATTGCTGCTGCTTCTGCTGCTACTGCACCAGTCCATCTTACTGGGGGGCTCCCTCTTTATTGCTGATCCTCCACTTTACCAAGCATGATGTCCTTCACTAGTGATTGGTTCCTCCTAAGACTATGTCCAAAGTATGAGACATGAAGTCTGGTCATCTTGGCTTTTAAGGAGCCTTCTGGTAGTACTTCCTTCAACACTGATTTGTTTGTTCTTCTGGTAGGCCGTGGTACATTCTACATTCTTCTCCAACACCGTAACTTAAAGGCATCAATTCTTCTATGGTCTTCCTCATTCACTGTCCAACTTTCACATGCATATGAGGCTTCTGAAAATACCAGGGCTTGGGTCAGGCACACGTTAGTCCTCAAACTGACGTCTCTGCTCTTCAACACTTCAAGGAGGTCTTGTGCAGCAGAATTGCCTAATTCAATATGCCATTTGATTTCTTGACTGCTGCTTCCATAAGTGTTGATGATGGATTCGTGTAAAATGAAGTCTTTGACAATTTCAATCTTTTCTTCACTTATCATGATGTTATTTATAGGTCCAAAACAATGCACTGGGCTGTAAAGTTGGTTTGAACCACAAGGTTGGCAGTTCAAACTCATCAGAGTGAAACTCTATACAGAGTGTCTATGAGTCAGAACCAACTCGACAGCATTTAACAACAACAACAATTTATAGGTCCAGGGATAAGGTCTGTTTTCTTTACCTTGAGGTGCAACCCATACCTAAGGCTGCGGTCTTTGATCTTCATCAGTAAGTATTTCAAGTCCTCTTTGCTTTCATCAAGCAAGGTTATATTACCTTCATATTGCAGGTTGTTAATGAGTCTTCCTCCAATTCTCATGCCATGTTCTGCGTATAATATAACTTCTCAGGTTATTTGCTTAGCATATAGATTGAATAAGTATGATGAAAGAATACAGCCCTGTCACACACTTTTCCTTTTAAACCATTCAGTGTCCCCTTGTCCTGTCTGAACGACTGCCTCTTTGTCCTATGTACAGGTTCCTCAAGAGCACAAGGAAGTGTTCCGGAATACTCATAATCTGCAATGTTGTCCATTGTTTATCATGAGCTACACAGTTGAAATCTTTTGCTTAATAAATAGTTAATAAAGCACAGGTATAAATCTTCCAGATATTCTCTGCTTTCAGTCACGATCCATCTGATGTCAGCATCGATACCCCTCATTTCACATCCTCATCCGAATCTAGCTTGGACCTCTAGCAGTTCCCTGTCAATGTACTGTCGCTACCATTTTAAAATTATCTCTAGACAAATTTTACTAGCATGTGATATTAATGATATTGTCCAATGGTATTCGATTACCTGTCTTTGGAATGGGCGCAAATATGGATATCTTCCAATCAGTTGACCAGGTAGCTGTCTACCAAATTTCATGGAAGCAACTAACATGAAATCAATGAAAATATAACATTAGGCAAATCTTCTGCAAAAGTGTTCAAGACCAATATTAGTTTGAAGACTAAGTTACGCCTGAATCAAGCCCTGGTATTTTCAATCACTGCGAAAATGAAAATTAGAAAATAAATAAGGAAGACTGTAGAAGAATGAATGCATTTGAATGATGATTCTGGAAAAGAATATTAAAAATACCATGGACAGCCAGAAGAACAATCTGTCTTGGAAGAAGTACACCCACAATGCTACTTAAAAATGAGGATGGTAATAGTTTGTCTCTCATACTTCAGACATCAGGAGGAACAAGTCCATTGAAAAGGATATTATATTAGTAAAGTAGAGGCTCAGAGAAAAAGAGGAAGACCCCCAATAACATGGATTGACACA
>NW_006408550.1:18165258-18166284 GCF_000296735.1 Chrysochloris asiatica
GATTCGTAACCACTACGCTACCAGAGCTTCTTGTTTAGTGGTAGGTGTGTAAAACTTTAATAACAGTGATATTAACTGGTTGGGTGAAGGATATCATCATGTTTAGTAAAGCGGAAAATTGCAGAAAAAGAGGAAGACTCCCAATGAGATGGACTAGCATAGTGGCAGCAGCAATGGGCTTAGGCTTAGCAGTGATTGTGACGTTGGCCCAGGACCAGGCAGGGTTTCATACGGTTGTGCATAGGGTCCCTATGAGCTGGTGGCAACTAACAACAACACATAAGTTTGTTTATGCATTTTTCCATTGCTGGGCATTTAGGTTGATTGCCTTTTTGCTATTGTGGATAGTGTTCCATGACCATGGGTGTGCATGCAACCATTCATGTCATGGCTTTCATTTCTCTTGAATATACACTAAGTAGAGACATTTGTTTCCAGGTTTTTGAACAAGTGCCATACCATTTTCCTCAGAATGGTATAGTGACTTTGCCATTTTACAGTCCCACCATCAGTGCATGAGGGTTCCAGCCTCTCCACACTATGGCCAGTATCTGTTGGGTTTCGTTTTGGTTTTAGCTTTGCTGTTAATGCTTCCATCAGTTGATATCGAATTGTTATTCTGATTTGCATCTCTCTAATAACCAACTCTATGGCACTCAACAACAACAACAATGGCTAATGATCACAAGCATTTCTTCATATGTTTACTAGTTTCCTGATGTCTTCTTGGGTAAAGTAACTATTCGTGTCCTCTACTCATTTTTCAATTGTATAATTTATCTTTTTCTTGTTTTGGTGTTGACATTTTCTGTAAATTTTAGAAATTATTCCCTTGTATGATACGTCTTTGCCAAAAGTATTTTCCTGGTCTGTATGTCCTTTTTTTTTTTTTTTTTTACCCTTTTAATGAAATATTTTGAGGCACATAATTGTCTAATTTTTAGAATATCCAATCATCTATTTTTTCTTCTGCTATTTGTGTTTTCAGTTATGTTTGATAGTGCATTTATGCCATGTATGTTGTTG
>NW_006408550.1:18170478-18178167 GCF_000296735.1 Chrysochloris asiatica
GTATTGCATTTAGGCAAATCTGCTGCACAAGAACTTTTTAAAGTGTCGAAGAGCAAAAATGTCAGCTTGAGGACAAAGGTGCACCTGACCCAACCCATGGTATTTTCATTAAGCTCATATACATGCGAAAGCTGGACAGTGAATAGAGAAGACTGTAGAAGAATTGATGCCTTTGAGTTATGTTGTTGGAGGAGAGTATTAAAGGTTCCATGGATTGCCAGAAGAACCAATAGATCCGTTTTGGAAGAAGTGCTATCAGAGTGCTCCATGGAGGCCAAGATGGCCAACCTTCGTCTCTCATACTTCAGACATATTGTCAGGAGGGATCAGTCACTGGAGAAGGATATCATGTTTGTAAGTTGGAGGGACAGAGAAAGAGAAGAATACACCAACGAGATGGATTGGCCAAGTGGCAGCATCGATGGACTCAAGCGTGGCAACTGTAGTGAGTTTGACCCAGGATCGGGCAGTGTTTTGTTCTGCTGTGCATAAGGTTGTTACTGACTAGATGGCACCTAACAACAACAACAACAACCATTAAGCTATCATAGCATCTACAAAGAGAGTTTTACTTCTTCACCAATTTGGATGATGCTTTAATTTGAAGGGAGCAGACTTGATAATAGATTTAGTTAAGATTTCAATTTGGTGTGTGAGAAGCGGGATTTTTATTTTTCCATGTAGATAACCAATTGTCTCTAGTCCAGAGAAGTAAGGTAGCTTGGTGGCCTAAGAATGAACTAAAAAAATTCTGATCTTTCTGTCTCTTTCCTGCAAACGAAAGTACAGTTGTAACATGGGCCTGGTGTTTAGGTAAGAGCCATGCTTTCATTTGCAGAATGGTCTAGAAGTCAGCTACAAATTCAGCAAGTAAATCTTAAAAGCCATGCTACAACCAGGCAAGAAAGGGTTATAGCCTTCAGTTCAAAACTAAAAATGTTTGTAAATTATATAAATGTGTGTTTGGTTTTACAGCCATCAAGTAATTGCATTGCAGACAGAATACAAAGATGCTCTTCATCAAAGAGGTTAATTGCAGTTACAAAGGAACCTCTCTCATTTTATACTAAGTAATCTTATTAGTATTACTTTTGAAATAGCCATTTGAAAAGGCCTAATCCTTTTCTTAGCTTAATCTTTAAAATCATGAGAGTTTTCTTATTTCAGGAATAAACCTAACAACTGTCTCTCATTTGCTAATTATATATCTAACATCTCCAAGAAAGAAAACCTGTCTTTTATTCTGAATAAAGTATTCCCAGTAAGGAAACTTAATCCTTTAAATTATTAAACTAAATTCAGTAACATAATATATAGAATATATTTTCAGTATAAAGATGTTCATCGTTCAACTTTCTTCTCCAATTACATCCCCAAGTGCTTTATACTAAACACTTGTTGGGTGCATTCGAACCCATTTGAATTCATATTGATTGACCTCAGGTTGCATAACAGAACTGCTCCATAAAATTTTCTTGGCTAGCATCTTTTTGGAAGAAGATGGCCAGATCTTTCATCTGCAGAACAGCAGGAGAAAGTTGGTTAGGTTCCAATGGCCAAACATGTTAACAGTTAAATACTTACATATTTGCACCCCCAGAACTCCTAATTCTAAAGATTGTCAGTCTGGAAATCTAAAATGACATCTGAAAATTAATTTCCAGCATCATAAATTGCCCATATGTTGACTAATAGCATCTATGCTAAATAACCATGATTTGAAACATCGGATTATCCTATCAACTATGACTTCTGACTGTTATCATGGCATCACAAAGCAACAGACAGTGCACAGAGCTACCAAATTTACCAAAAATACTGATCCTGAGCAGACATTCCAAAGAGAAACTGTTGATAACCTTGGACGAGATGACAGACTAGGCAGACATGCTACATGGACCAAAGTTATGAGAGACCAATTGAAACAGACACAGATGAAAATCCTGGAATCCTGAACTTCAGAGGAAGGATTTGAGAAGTGGACTGAGTGCTTACTGGGAGGAGAAGTTGAACAGGGACAGAGGAGAAACTGAGCAGGAACAGCACGAGAGAGAGGCTGACTGGTTAACTTTTGTGAGTAGTTTTGGCACCAGAAGGTGGCCTGGAGGAGCAGATCCACATAGGTGATGGGAAAGGTGTAATTCCTTCATCTTCCCCATGCTCTCCTGGTGATCAGAGACATGGCCAACTTCTACCCCATTCACCTCCTCCATATGTCCACCCCCAAGCAGACCCTGTTCTCAGGGAAACAGAAGCCACATTGTCCGGAGCCATTCCAGTATGAGGTGTGGACAAGCTGCCCTGCTTTGCTGCCTGAATGTAGGTGGACTTGGTTCCAGACCTATAGACTACAGAGCCAGCAAACCAATATTTAACCAGCCAACTTGCATCCGGCTCCATCGGGGCTTCCATGAACTACTTCCAGTGTGAGTGCCCTGACCATAGATAACATCTATGCTAACACAATCACTCATCTGTCACTTTGTCACACTGTGGTAGGTTTCATGTTGCTGTGATGCTGGAAACTGTATCAACTGTATCGTCAGAATTTTTAATATCAACAGTGTCACCCAGGGTGGATAGGTTTCAAATGAGCCTCTAAACTACGACAGACTAGGAAGAAGGAGAGGCTACTTCTGAATGTTTATCCGCTGAAAACCATATGAATAGCAGTGGAACTCTCTCATATAACACCAGAATATTGAATATTGAGACATGATGAATAGCACCAAAATATTGTCAGATGTATTGCTGAAGATGAGGCCCTTCAGATTGGAGGGCACTCAATATACAGCTGCAAAAGAGCTGCTTCCTCAAAGTAGACCTGATTGTGATGACACAAATGGAATAAAGCTTTTGGGATCTTCATTGGCTGATGAGGCACAACTCAAAATAAGGAGTAACATCTGTAAATGCCCATTAATAATTGGAACATGGAATGTACAAAGTATGAATCTAGGAAAAGTGGAGCTTGTCAAATGAAGTGGAACCCAAAAAGATTGATACCCTAGCCATTAGGGAGCAGAAATGGACTGGATTGACCATTTTTAATCTTACAACTACGTAGTTTACTAGGCCAGGAATGACAAATTGAAAAGGAATGGTATCTCATTCATCATCAAGAAGGAAATTTCAAGATCTTTCTTTAAGTATAATGCTGTTTATAAAAGGATAGTATCCATACACCTACAAGTTGTAGTCCTGGTGTGGTGCTGCAGGTTAATCCTCTAGACTGCAAAGTTGGTTTGAACCACAAGGTTGGCAGTTCAAAGTCACCAGCAGCTCCTTGCAAACTCTATAGGGGTCACTATGATTCAAAATCAACTCAACAGGACTTAACAATAAAAACAAGTTAGATCAGTTAATGCCACTATTAGTCATTTTGCTTGGCTCAACCATCAACACTCATGGAATCAGCAGTCAAGAAATCAAACCACGTATTACATTAGGCAAATCTGCTTCACAAGACCTCTTTAAAGTGTTCCATAGCAAAGATGTCATTCTGAGGACTAAGGTGCACCTGGCCCATGCCATGGTATTCCAAATAGCATCATATGAATGTGAAACTTGGACAATGAACCATGGAAGAATTGATGCAGTTGAACTATGATGCTGGAGAAGAAGATGAAAAGTACCATAGTCTGCCAGAAGAACAAACAAATCTGTGTTGGAAGAAGCACAGCCAGAATGCTTCATAAAAGCCAGGATGGGAAGACTTCATCTCTCATATTTTGGACATATCATCAGGAGGGACCAGTCCTGGGAGAATAGCATCATGCTGGGTAAAGTGGAGAGTCAGTGAAAAATAGGGAGCCCCCCCCAATGAGATGGATTAGCACAGTGGCAGCAGCAATGGGCTCATGGGTGACAGCGATTGTGAGGAGAGCGCAGGACTAGGAAGTGTTTTGTTCTGTTGTGCATAGGGTTGCTATGAATCCGGACCTACTCAATGGTACCTAACAACAACAAGGCTGATAGGAACTCCATTTAGGACCAGGAACTTCCCTGTCACATCCCTCCTACACCCATGTAGCGAGCGATTTGGCTAGAAGGAGTGCCCACAGAGTTTTTTCCTGTCTGGGTTCAACAGCTGCACTGTTTTTTGGTTTTGTTTTAATTCCTTTTTTTTAAGTTTTTATTGTGAATTGAGTGATAGTTTACTTGGGAGAACATCAGCTTTACATTCACCCTATCGTATTTCACTTCATTGCAATGATTACAATCCCCTCCATGCCTCCATGCATCATCAATCATCATTCAACAGCATTGGCTTCCATTACCTCTGGGGTTTTTATGTTTTGTTTTTTTCAGGGGGTGGAGGGGATGTACACTGAAGCACTCAGGAATATATAACCATTCAAACCAAAAGGCACATCCCACAAGCCCACCCCCCAGCCATCAGCACATAGACCCTCTCCCTCCCTGAGTCCAGAGTCCCCAACCATCCCATCTCTCCACTGGTTTCCTTTTTTTTTTTGTTTCATTGTTTGGTTTGTTTATTCTTCCTTCTCCTTTTTGTCTTTCTACTCCTTTGAATTTTATCCTGTTTCCATTTTCATTTTTACTTATTTTCTTTGTTTCTAATTTCCCCTCTTCTTTTTTTCCCTTTTGTTCTTTCTTCTTTACTTTCTACCCTTTCTCTTTTCATATTCCCTCTCCTGCTTTTTCTATTTTAAAAATTTCTTTCTTAACTTTTTCTTTTCTATAGTTTAATTTTCCTGTCACTCTCTTTATCTAGTATATTATTTTCTTCTGGATGATGCCTGTTTTTATTTCTTTTCCCCTGTACTATTTTCTCTTTTGGTTTCTTGTTTGTTTATTCTATTTTTGTTTTCTTGTGTGTGTGTGGAGGGGGCATTAGGATTCTCATCTTTCCCACCCAACAAGAAACAGCAGACACACCCATACAGCCCAGTCACAACTGTAACCTCTGCAGGGACAATACCAGCACCTATACCACCGGATCAATGATAGACAGCAGCCAACAGTAGCCAAACACACCTTAAGTTGAGATGTATGAATGGGGAATGGAGAACAGTACACACATTTCCATTCACTAACTACACCCACAAGTGACAGCCTAAGAACACATCAACACACAATCATCAATTAAGTACAAACGCAAAAGCACCAGAGTGTCCTGGAGATAAAGACAATTTTAGTTCACACTAAGAAACAAGAGAGAATGGCACAAATGATGAAGATGCAGAGCCAGAAAAGAACTCAAAAGCATAATACTTAGGTACCTTCAACAGAATGACTGAAAGATTAAGGAATAACACCGAAAATCCTTTAGAAAATTTCAGAAAAATACTACAAGAAAACGAACAGACAAAATAAATGCCCAGTGAAACAAAGACAAACTGTTACTGCTCAGAGAAGTAGCTCAATGCCTGACATCAAGATACTTCCTACGTCTTACTCTTAATAGTGCCCATGTGGAACATGTATGTGGACCAAGAGGCAGTCGTTTGAACAGAACAAGAGGATACCGCTCTTCATTTGACATTTTCTGCATCATTTAAAATTGTGCCCATAGAATCCTACAATATTGCATATCAAGGCTTTAATTTTTTCTTTTGTTCTTTCAGCTTGAGAAATGCTAAGCGTGTTAACACCTTCCTTTCTGGTTATCTACCTTCACTTTGCACATTTCATTTATAATACTTTACTTTGTCTTCTTGAACTGTCTTTTGACATTTTCTTTTCAACTCTTTTACCTCATTTTATTCCCATTCACTTTAGCTACTCTAAGTTTCAGAGTCTTTTCTTTTATGTTTTTATTGTAAATTCAGTGATAGTTTACATGGGAAAACATCAGTTTTATTGAAAATTCAATGATAGTTTACATGGGAAAACTCATCATTTCATTGCAATGATTACAATCCCTTCCATGCATCATCATTCAACAGTATTTGCTTCTATTCCCTCTGGGTTTTTGGAGGGGAGGGGTGTACACAAAAACAGTCAAGAATATATAATCATTTAAACACCCAAAGGGCACATTCTGCAAGCCTACCTCCTGGCTGCCAGCACACAGTCTTTGTCTTTCCATGAGTCTAGAGTCCTCAGTTGCTCCATTTCTCCATGTCATCATCTCTGCCTCCGTCTCTGGTGTTGCTGCTTCTCTAGATAGGATCTCATGTTCCGCTCATGCTCTTCTCCCTTGATGGTCTTAGGGTCCTCTATTCCTGGAATGTAAGATTAACTACTCACCCCTTTTTGTTACAACACTTCTACCTTTACAGTTGTGATAGTCTCAATTAGTCATGATAACAATTACTCACTATTGAATCATAAAAATCTTACCCCCATCTCCTTTCACCAGACCTGTCTAGACAAGATGAAAACTATTCAGTGGGGATTCCACTTTCCCCTGCACACTCAGAGTCTTTTCTTATGGCAACTTTGGTCTATTGTTTCCTGCCTTCTTAATAAATAGCCTTTTGCTTTTTTCATGTCTGATGTTCTTGATGTCATTGCTCAACTCCCTTTGTTATCAGTCATTAAGGTTCAATGTGTCAAATCTCTTCTTGAGATGGTCTCTATATTCAGATGGAATATACCCATGGCCATGTTTTAGCTCTCATGGACTTGTTCACATTTTTTTCCAGCTTCAGTCTGAATTTTCATAGGAGCAATTGATGGTCTGTTCTGCAGTCTGGCCTCTGACCTTGTTTTGACTAATGACACTGAATTTCTCTATTGTCTTTTCCCACAGATGTAGTCAATTTTGTTTCTGGTGTATTCCATCTGGCAAATTCCACATTATAGTCATTATTTATAGTGTTGAAAATTGGTATTTGAAAGAAAGAAGTTGCTTGCCATGCAAAATTCTATCATGTTCAGATTAATTTCTATCACTAAAACTATGTTTTCCAACTACTGACACCTCCTCTTTGTTTCCAACTTTTCCATTCCAATCACTAGAATTATCAAGGCATATTGATTATATATTTAATTAATTTCAGATTGAAGAAGTTGGCAGAATTCTTTAGTTTCTTCATCATTAGCTTTGGTAGTTTGTGCATAAATTGGAATAATTGTTATATTAATCAATCTTTCTTGTAGGCGTATATATACTATCCTATCATAGACACTTAACAAAAACAAGAAATCATAGGCAGGATTATACCTCAAAATAGATCTTGAAATGTTCTTTTTGATGAGAAATTTGACATGATTCCTCTTGAATTTGTCAGTCCCAGCATAGTAAACCATGTGACTATCCAATTTTAAATAACCAATACCTGGCCCTTCCAACTCACTATTGTCTAGCCTAGGATATCAAACTTTATGTGTTCTATTTCATTTTTTGACAACTTTCAATTTTACTAGATTCACTTCATACGGACTCCTGGTATGGCACTGTAGGTAGGTTAAGGTACTGGACTGCAACATAGGTGTGAACAACAAGGTCGGCGGTTCAAGCTCTTCTGCCACTCCTCAGAACCCTATACAGGGTTGCTATGGGTCAGAACCAACTCAATGGCACTTAACAACAATACTGCACACATTCCATGTTCTGATTATTAATGAATATTTGCAACTATTTTGCCTCATTGTGAGTTGTGTCCCATGAGCAAATGAAGGTTCTAAGAACTTTACTCCATTAACATCATCATGGTCAGCTCCGCTTTGAGGAAGCAGCTCTTCCTATCCTTCCAACCTGAGAGGCTCATCTTTCGG
>NW_006408550.1:18179847-18224410 GCF_000296735.1 Chrysochloris asiatica
CCCCCATTCCAATCATGACTCAGTCCCTGTATCTCAGAGCCCTGCCATTCCAAGGTTGTGTATATATCTTACCTTATCTCTGTCCCCTTCGGCCCTTTCACTTATGCCCAATTGTTCCTGTTCATAAGGTTTTAAGGGACTAATTCCTCAGAAAGGAATCACCTACTCCTCCTTCTTAGTCTGTAGTCTGGAAGCTCTGCTAAACCCTGTCCACTTTGCGTGGCCATGTTGGTCTTTGAAATTCCAGTGGTATAGCTTCTGGTATCACAGAAACATGCAAACCACCACAGTAAAACAAATTGGCAGAAGTGTGGAGTACAATAACATACACTGTTATAAAATATTTATGCAAGGACGTATTGTCAGGAAGGACCAAGGATATCATGTTTGGTAAAATGGAGGGTCTGAGAAAAAGAGGAAGACCCCCAGCTAGGTGGATTGGCACAGTGGCAGCAGCGATGGACTCAGGTATAACAACAATCGTGAGTTTGGCCCAAGACCATGCAGTGTTTCATTCTGTTGTACATAGGATCACTATGAATCAGTACCAACTCAATGGCACCTAACAACAACAAAGGACAAAAGTCAAAAGAACCTAAGCTCAAATGTCAGCAGTGACAATCTCAGGGCATGAATTTTCTTCTTGTTTACTGGAATATTCTCATTTTTTCTGCAATAAACATATCTTAGTATGCTTACATTTTCTTTTTAAAGAATAATCAAGATAATTGTTAAAAATCAGATTCTATAGGAAAGCATTCAATAAAAAATGGGAACAAAATCTAAGACTTCCTGACATTGACTAAGTGGCACTGTGGGTTAATGCGTCAGACTGCAAGGTAGGTGGTTCAAGCACACCAGCTGCTCCTTGGAAACCCTATACAGCGTCGCTATGGGTCGGAACTGACTCAATGGCACTTCATAACACCAATTCATAGCAATTATAAGATCAAGAAAAATGACTTTCAATGTATTATCGAGTCTCTGGTTAAAGGTTGGAGCTGGAACACGAATACTTACTTTTGTTTTTTCCCAAAAGTGCCCTATGATTCCAGGAAATTTAACTTTAAAGGAAATGAACCAAAGAACAAGAAGAGCAAGAGCAGCAATGAAATTTAGAAAACTGGAAAACAGATGACTGAGTGATGTGAATTATCAGACTCCAGAAACCTGAAGCCTCAGACCAAGGAGCAACCTGTTCGACACCACAGAATATCCAAAACCTTTGATACAATTGTTAAATGATCAGCTGCTAAACAAAAACTCGGTAGTTTCAACACACCCAGTAGCTCTGTGAGAGAACTGTGTGGTAATTAGTTCCCATAAAATGACAGCGAGGAAAACCTTACAGGGCAGTTCTATTCTGTCATGTGGGGTTACTGCCAGTTGGAAACAACTTGACACCACACAACAGGAATTACAAGTGGGGTTGAAGGTCAAGCTAAAGACAGGAAACTTGCTTGAAAGTTTAGAAAGCAGTTGTTATTAAGTGCCCACGAGTCAGTTCTGGCTCATAGAGACACAGCATAGTGGCTAGTTTGAACCACTGACCTTGTGGTTCAAACCAACTTTGTGATCCAGTGCCTATCCTACAGTGCCACACCAGTTAGACACCCCCGGTTTGCTTTGCCCACCCACTACAGAGTGCTTAACATGTGTTCCGCTATAGGCTAGCAGAAGATTGTGTATTTCTTCTCGGAGAATATAAAACTGAGGGTGTTTATGATGAAGGACCCCAGGAAAAGTAAGTATGCAGGCATCATATTTTTAAGATATGTTCAGATAATTAGTTCTGGGACTTCAAAAGCCCTCTATCCGATTTATCAGACTGAAGAACAATAGTCAACGTCATCAAAACAGCACACTGGAAATTTCTTCTCTGGGGAAACTGACCTGCCTAAGAGATAAGACACAAATGTACTGACCTTGAAGATTCACCAATAAGATGACCCATCTAGATACCCTACCCCACCATGAAAAAATAGAAAATCCAAATTTTATCCTCAGAACTTATCACTGACTTTTAAGTACCCTATTCATAATTATGGGAGTCGAGAAATCAAACAACATGTTGCATTAGGCAAATTTGCTGCACAAGACCTTTTTAAAGTGTTGAAGAGCAAAGATGTCAGCTTGAGGACGAAGGTGCCCTGACCCAAGCCTTGGTATTTTCAATAACCTCATATGCATACGAAAGCTGGACACTGAATAAGGAAGACCGTAGAAGAATTGATACTTTTGAGTTATGGTGTTGGAGAAAAATATTGAAACTGCTATGGTCTGCCAAAAGAACAAATTGATCTGTGTTGGAAAAAATGCACCCAGAATGCTCCTTGGAGGCCAGGATAGCCAAACTTCATCTCTCATACTTCAGATATATTGTCAGGAGGGACCAGTCGCTGGAGAAGGATATCATGTTCGGTAAGGTGGAGGGTCAGAGAAAAAGAGGAAGACCCCCAGCAAGATGAATTAGCAAAGTGGCAGTATCAATGGACTCAAGCATGACAACAATTGTAAGGTTGGCCCAGGATCAGGCAGTGTTTCATTCTGTTGTGCATAGGGTTGCTATGAGTTGGTACTGACTCCATGGTACCTAACAACAACAATTCATAATTATGGGAGTCCTGGTGTGGTGCTGTGGGTTAATGTGCTGGACTGCAAAATCAGTTTGAACTACAAGTTCACCAGCTGCTTCTAGGAAACCCTATACAGGGTCGCTATGGGTCAGAACCGACAGGACAGCAATTAACAACAACATTCTTAATCATGAGCTATAACCAAAAAGTATCAACCATCAGAGACAAGCCTCTAAAACAATAGAGAAAAAGCCAACAGAATAAGGCAGCTTGGAAATGCAGGAGGGAGAAACATTTTTAAAAAAATACCATCAGTTTTCTGGTAGAATAATGGCCTCCCCAAAGTTAAGAGATATGACCGCCCCAAAGATAGATACATGTGGAGAGAGCACAAGGAGAGTGAAACAGAGAAAACCCTAAATGTCCATAGTAGAAAGTTGCAGATGATGCCTCAAATTTTAAAAATTTAGATGTAGCAATGTAAGTATGGTGTTTAGCAAACTGGAGGAAAGTATCAAAAAGATTGGCTGAAAGTTGTTCCAACTGAGAGTGGTAAGTAACAACTTCTTGTTGTTATTAAGTGCCATCGAGTCGGTTCCGACCCATGATGATCCTGTATAGAGTTTCCGGAGGAGAAGCTGGTGAGCTTGAACCACTAACCTTGCGTTCAAACCCACTTTGCAGTCCAGTGCATGAACCTACAGTGTCACACCAGGACTCCAAATAGCACCTTGTTGTTAAGTGCCGTCGAGTCGGTTCTGACCCATAGCGACCCTGTACAGGGTTTCCCAGGAGCAGCTGGTGAGCTTGAACTGCCGACCTTGCAGTTCAAACGGCTTTGCAGTCTGGCACATTAACCCACAGCACCACACCAGGGCTCCAAATAGCAACTAGGCAATTGAAAAAGCTGCTTTTCATTACAAAATGTATCATTGTTTAGTTACTTCATATATATGATGTAAAAATAATTGGTTTTATCTGAATCTTAGTAGAGGATCATGTAAGGTGCTTTGCAAAGTTTCATTGTTTCTCTGTTGTAGTTTATAAGGAGGTCAGTAAGCACTACAATTTAAATGTAAGGAAAAGAGGCACAGACAGATCCCACAACTTGCTGAGAGTAATGGCATAAAAGTAAGTCAGGAAGATAAACAATCCTGAATTTAATCTTTCTAAGTGGTTCTGTTTTCTCCAGCTGTGAAACATATTTATGACTTTCAACTCTTTCCTTTTGTTCCTTTTTGAATTCCAAATCAAGACACACCTTAAAGCAGGCAATTAACAAAAATAACCTTCCCTGGTTAAGTGTTATCAAATGACTTAAATTATGTGGAAAAAAATATATAGTATTTTTCTTTCTATGCAATCACAAGCAGCTGCAACATGTTCTGTCGAGTCCTGCAATTTATGCAATCTAGCCACAAATAATTGTGCATATTAAATAAATCAAAGTATTTCTTCAGTATTTTTATGAGTACCTAAGCACACCAACAGAACAAAATATTTCTCAAATTCAGCCTACTGGTTTTGAGCCATCTGTTTGATGATCTATTTAGTGATTTATCTTCATCCAATTTTCTTATCTCATATTGATTATTCTAGGCCACCCAGAATGCTTCTGGGCCACTTGCCTCAAATGACAATGTGTGAGGGATCATGAGTTAATTTTAATGTTACTGAGGAAGTTACAAACAGAAAAACAAACTGAACACTGTGTTCTATGGCTAAAATAAGCAGAGGAGGACATTATTTAAGGGTGCCATGATTTTTGGCAAAATCATCCTCTCTTCTTCTCTGTGGTGAGTGTACAATTGAGGTTGATTGTAATAGAAAAGACATCACCCTGGAGCATCATGGGGAAAATTTATGAAAATGTCTTAGACATAAACAACTTGAGGAAATGATTCACTGGACATGGATCCTCAGGACCATAGTCTCAGGGGACAACAAGTTCAGCTGGCATAACCTAATCCAAACATTGTTGAATATAAAATCCATGATCTGTTCTGTTCCAGAGAAGATGAGGCTTCCTGCTCCTGTAAAGATGAACAACCTTGGAAACCCTATACAGGGTAGCTATGGGTTGGAACTAGCATGACAGCACTTAACAACAACAAAAATGAGGGGATTAATAACACTAGTGATGTATGCACACCTTAGAACAATCAACCATTTGAGATTAAAAGTAGCGTATTTACACAAAGGCAAAGTTCAGAGGGGTTAGGAAAACAGGAGGAATGGAAACAAGAAACAAGAACTAGGATTATGTGATTTTACATTGAATGGATAGCAATCAATGAGATGAAACAAAATGCCTATGAACTGCCGACTGTAAACCAGATGATTTACTCTATAAACCTGCACCCAGGTCCCAATACAAAGTTTAAAAACAAATAAACAGACACCACTCTGTCTCACCATAGTTTCCAAAGGCAAAAGTGGGTAGTGCTCAGTAGGCACGGATGTGCCCCACACTAAACACAAGAGGCCTGGTGGTGTAACCGTCAAAGCACTCAGCAGCTTGAACCCACCCAGTGGCTCCGCAAGAGAAAGACAGGCGATCTGCCCCAGTAAGTAAGAGGTAGTTTGACTTTCTCAGGGAACTGCTGTGAATCGAAATGAACTCAGCCACAACATATTAACCATAGAAGAGTCCCTCAATGGCACAAATAGTTTGCACTGGAGTCCTGGTGTGGTGCTACAGGATAGCGCGCTGAGCCACAGGGTCAGTTGGAGACGTAAGATTGGGGGTTCAAACTCACCAGTCATTCCTCTGGAACCCTATACAGGGTTGCTATGCGTTGAAACTGAATCGATGGCAATTAACAACAACAACAACATTAGTTAAGTGTGCACAGAAAGAACTAAACCAGGGTGGGTAAAGTATCCATTTTATTATGCGTATGGCTTCCTAGTTGTTGTTAGGTGCCATTGAGTCGGTACCAACTCATAGCGATCCTATGCACAGCAGAATGAAACACTACCCGATCCTGGGCCAACTTCACTACTGTTGCCATGCTTGAGTCCATCGATGCTGCCGCTTGGCCAATCCATCTTGTTGGGGGTCTTCTTTTTTTTCTCTAACCCTCCACCTTACCAAACATGATATCCTTCTCCAGAGATTGGTCCCTCTTGACAATATGTCTGAAGTATGAGAGACAAAGTTTAGCCATCCAGGACTCCAAGGAGCACTCTGGCTGTACTTCTTACAACACAGATCTTTTGGCAATCCATGGCACTTTCAATATTCTCCTCCAAGTAGAGCTAGACTATTTAAAATGAAGTTTCGTGTTCCTTCACAGGAGGAGAAGCGGGATGGACGGAAAAGCAGCAAGTAGAAACAACAGGAAGTGAGAGGCGCGTATGTTTCCTTTGAACTAGTTCAAGAGTGTGAAGAGGAAGGGTACCCACTACTGATGGGTCTAATTGGCCCCTTTTTCTCCTCAGAAGAGGGGTCATTAATGAGGTCAGGAATAAGGTATAGGTTTTCTCACCAGAGAAGAAATGAGAGAAAAGGAGTATCGCAGGGAGTCCTTACTTCTTAGGTAGATGCAGCAGGCTAATTAGTCCTGCTATCTGCAAAGTCGGTTTGAACAGCAAGGTCAGCGGTTCAAGCTCACCAGCTGCTCCTCAGAAACCCTATACAGGGTCGCTAGCTTGGCAAGTTCAAATCCACCTAAGGGTGCTGCAGAAGAGATGCCTGGTGACCTGCTTCCATAAAGATTACTGCCAAGAAAACCCTATGGAGGAGTTAGGAGTTCAATGAATTGGAATTCACTAGATGGCCATGGATTTGAGGCTTGATGACAATTACATACCTTGTATATTCTAGGACACAGGCCAGACATTTTCATCATAGTTATCCTACCTGTAGTTGCTAACTGCCATTGCATGAGGCCATACAGGGTTTCCCAGGCTTTGTAGGAGCAGAAATCCCCATTGTTTTTCTCAGGACCGGCTGGTGGGTTCTAACCGCTGATTTTGTGGCTCGCAGTTCAGCGCTTATCCAATGAAGCCACTGCACTATGTTGTTGTTGTTATTAAGTACCATCGAGTGAGTTCCTACTCAGCGACCCTGTATAGGGTTTCCAAAGAGCAGCTGGTGGTGGTGGTGCTGGTGGTGGTGGTGGTGGTGGTGGTGTTTCCAAGGCTCTAAATCTTTCTCGCGCCGAATTGCTGGTGGGTTTGAAATGTCAAACTACTGACCTTGTGGTTTGCAGTCTAGTGCTTGCCCTACAGTGCCACACCAGGAGACTCCCTATAGCTTCTTTGGAAGTCCTTCGTCTGCCTCCCCTTCCATTTGGAGGGTATGGAACGCTGGGCATTTGATAATAAATGTAACTGTGCTTTCAGGTCGTTTCCAACTCATAGTGACCCTGTGCGGTTTCCACGAAGCTACAAATCTTTAAGGGTGCAGAACGCCTCATCTTTCTCACACGGCTCGTGGATTTGAACTGCCGACCTTATGGTGTAGCAGTCCAATGCCTAACACACGACACTACCAGGGCTCCTGACAGTACATGTTATTGTGGTTGTTAAGTGCCGTCAAGTCAGTTCCTAAATTATGGTAACCCTGTATAGGGTTTCTGAGGAGCAGCTGGTGAGCTTGAACCGCTGACCTTGCTGTTCAAACAGACCATGCAGATAGCAGGATTAATTAGCCTGCTGTCTCTGCCCAAGTAAGGACTCCCTGCAACACTTCTTTTCTCTCATTGTTTCTCTGGTGAGAAAACCTATACCTTACTCCTGACCTCATTAGTGGCCCCTCTCCTGAGGAGTAAAAGGGGCCAATTTAACCCCATCAGTAGTGGGTACCTTTCCTCTTCACACACTTGAACTAGTTCAAAGGAAACATACGCACCTCTCACTTCTGTTGTCTCTACTTGCTGCTTTTCCGTCCTTCCCGCTTCTCCTCCTATGAAGGAACATGAAACTTCCCTTTCCATAGTCTAGCTCTACTAGGAAGCCTTACGCATAATAAAATTGATACTTTGCCCAAACTGTTTTAGTTTTCTCTCCGCATGCTTTTTTCTTCAGAACCCCTGGGGCAGGAAGGAGGGTGAAGTATGAAAGGTAAGATTCCAGCATTGAACCCCACCCTGGACTGCCAACAATTACTCTAAGATTAAGATATGCTGAGAGCCAAATCAGTTCCCGAAGCAAAACTTCTTCCATCTGAATTCTGCCATAACTCAGTTAGCCTATAGGCCAGTATTAGTTCTTTCCCCAAAACAGCATTAAAAGTGGCTCCACTGTATTTGTCTGGTGCAGGGTTCATGAGTGTGCCCTGGGGACTCCAGACAATATGTTGGTGAGAAAGTAGCAACTGGAATCTTTTACCCAGTCGGCTGGACTCTGAATCTCTCCTGGCAGATGGCCCAGTAAATCAATATTGTGGTTTTCAACCCATTTTGGAAGCTGCTTCACTAAGCCATGTGACAACCCCAAAAGTTGGTCTGGCATCAGAAGACTTCATCAGATTGCAAACTGGGAGCCTCAAGTCAGCTGTTTTTGTTTGGATGCCTCTCTTCCCGTAATCATTAACAGAAGGTGAGAGGCTGTAGTTGGAACACACCTCACACCTATTACAGAGTTTGTGTTTATGTCTCTGAACCCTCGTAAATCTCTTGGGCTTGGAGCCCGCGCCTACTCGAATAAAACCGTTCTCTGGAGGAAACTCCAGGAAGAGTTTGAGTTATTAGCCCAGCTCAACAAACTTACCTGAAAGAAGCACATGGCAAGGGTACAGATCTGTCTGAAAGATTTAAGAGTACCAGTTTATTTACTGGTTTTAACACTTGCAGAAACGAAGCCGTGAATGCTCCAGATACAGCATCTGTTGGTCCCCTTGGAGCTGAGGCAAAGCATGTGCCACGAACGAATGCAATGTACTAGGTACAAGCCCTGGCAAATTTCCAATTGAAAAGTGGCAAATTAGTCAGTGCTGACAGCTCTCAATTTAATGCTTCATTGATTCCACTATGCTTGTGAGGGGGTTACTTGTCTGTTGAAGCAAAAAATCACACAGCCCCGTGGTAAAGCAATGAGGAGTTGCAAAAGAGTTATTCAGACTTCTTGATATGAGGACACTTCTAATCTAGTCAGAGTCCCGGGGTACTCCTGAGGGTTAATGAGCTCCACCCAGAAGCTCCTCTGAAAAAAAACCCTAGTGACCTACTTCCCAAAACTCAGCCACTGAAAACTGTAAGGAGCACAATTCTGCTCTGACACACATGAGTCAGAATCAGTTTGACAGCAACTATCACCCAGTGAGTTACAATTAAGGCGCTCTAAGGTGCTTGAGATAAAACACTGGACCACAGTGTGGGTTTGAACCACAAGGTCAGCTGTTCAAACTCACCAGCCACTCCTTAGAACCCATATACAAGGTCACTATAAATCAGAACTGATTCAATGACACTTAACAACAACAATAAAGGCATTAAAGGAGTCTTGATGTGGCACTATAGGATAAGCACTGGACCACAAGGTCAGTTTCAACTGCAAGGTTGGTGGTTCAAACTCATCAGACGTTCTTTGGAACCCTTTTTAGGGTCGCTGTGAGTCAGGACCGACTCGACTCGATGGCACTTAACAACAACAACAGAGGCATTAGAAAGAAAATGTAAATCAAATAATTAATGTTGTGGTAGAGATCTCAGGCAATGCAGGACTTGGACATGGAGGGATATTAAAACTGTTAACTGTGGAAGGCTTCATGAAGCATTATTACACGCATGTACACACACACAAGGCTAAATGTGCTTGGATAAATGGAAATGAGAGATTCTATGCACTAAGATCGTCTGTCTCAAGGAATAGAAGTACAAGCTAGCCTTGCTTGTGGACTAGAGAAGAAAAAATGGGGGCTGTCTACAGAGAATATGAATACATAGTTTTAAAACTCAAAGTATAATCTGTGGACAAATCCTTAATGGAAGATTTTAGAAATCAAAGCAAAAGGTTGAAAAATTAAGGTGGAAGGAAAGAGAAAGTCACTGAAAATTTCAGTCAGGAAAGTGAAGTAATTAAGGTCAAGTTTAAATGTGATTTACCTCAATGTGAAGATTGAAATATGAATAGAAACCAAACAGCACTTGCTTGGTCAGCCTGAACAAACTCTACTTTGATCTGCTACCCACCATAAAGAGGACAGTTGTTGTTATGTGCCGTGGAGTCGGTTCCAACTCATAGCTACCCTATACAGGATTTCCAAGGCGGTAAAATCTTTACGGGAGCATTAGAATGCCTCATCTTTCTCCCACAGAACAGCTGGTAGTTTCAAACTGCTGACCTTGCAGTTTGCAGCCCAATTCGGAACCACTATGCTACCAGAGGACAGTACTAAGCCACACACATAAAAAAAACATCAATTCTGATTGGTGGCGACCCATCCAATAGTGCTACAGATTAGAGCTGCTCCAATAACTTGCTTGTAATCTTTACCCTTGGAAACCCTGTACAGGGTCGCTATGGGTCGGAACCGACTCGACGGCACTTAACAACAACAATCTTTACCAAAGCAGATCAACAGGACTTTCTTTGGTGATGCTATTGAGTGAGCTTCCATCCATTAACCTTGAGGTTTTATTGCTGTTGTTAGTCCCGTTGAGTCAGTCCAATATTTAGGTGGTGATTGTGTGTAACTGATCTG
This sequence comes from Chrysochloris asiatica, assembly GCF_000296735.1. Taxonomy (NCBI): domain Eukaryota; kingdom Metazoa; phylum Chordata; class Mammalia; order Afrosoricida; family Chrysochloridae; genus Chrysochloris; species Chrysochloris asiatica. Next base: position 18,190,075 of record NW_006408550.1, read on the forward strand.
CTTCTGACTCATAGCAACCCTGTATAGGGTTTCCATGGCTATAAATTTTTACAGGAGCAGAAAGTCTCACCTTTCTCCCTTGGGGCAGCTGGAAGATTCGAACTGCTGACTTTGTGGTTAGCATCCCAGTTTGTCATCCACTATGCCCCCAGGGCTCTCATGTATAATAGAAACAGGGCCTGGTCGTGCGCTGTCTTCACGATCCGTATCTGACAATGTCCCACTGATACCCTTAAGGTTTTCACAGACTCATTGTTTTCAGAAGTAGATTGCCAAGTCTTTTTCTGTTTTAATCTAGAAGGTCTGCTGATACCTGTTCACCATGAGGGACGGCTAGTATTTGAAATATGGGTGGCATAACTTCGAGTATCATCGCAACACACTGCTTACCACATTATGACAGACTGACAAACAGGTGGTTTGTGGTTAAGAGCAAACAATTTGTATCACCCAGTGAGCCAATGAGGAGTAACTGCTGGTTAAAAATATGAAAAAATTATCGTGAACACAAAATCTACTGAAAACTGTTTCAGTGTTTGCTGATTGTTGCCTGGTATTTTGGGGCTGGTGAAAATACAGTAATTATGAAGAGCAACAGAATAAAATGTTGGTTTGGTTGTGTGCCATTGAGTTGGTTCTGACTCACAGTGACTCTGTATAGAGATTCTGAGGCTATAAATCTTTATGGGAGCAGAAAGCCTCATCTTTCTCTCTCAAAGCGACTGGTAGATTTGAACTCCTGACCTTGTTGTTAGCAGCCTAGCTCACAACTCACCAAGGTTCCTTCAGCAGAATAAAACAGCCACTGTCAATTCTTTCTAAAAGACTTTTACATAGACGTTTTCTCACTTCAAATTGGAGACTACATGGTTTTCCTGCAAGCCTCCAGGAGAACAAATGCATTTTCTCATGACGGGCAGCCCAGTGTTCACTTCCTAAATATTATTCTTAAAAACGTAAGGCTCAGATTTTTTCAAGTCACTTTGTGATAATTCCTTATATATTAATTGGTGGTATAGTTTTGTTGTGCAAAATTCAGAATCAGTTTTTGAAAGGGCATTCAGAAAATCACAACTATCGTATATTTCCCCATTGTGGATTTACCTCACCTGTGTTTTCTGGGGAATAGTACCCCCTCGCCTTTTGTCCCGGATTGTCTTTATTTTTAGTCCCTCATTCCAAAGAGATTGCCTAATCTCCACACACACTGCCAAAGATAAGCCACTTTCTACTAAGGCTTTATGAGGCTTCGTTAGTCTGAATTCCTAGGACAAGTAAACAAACAAACAAAAACTATTAACTTCCTTAGTTTGGGAAATTTAAGAAGCAAGATGCTACCCTTCCCAATTCCTGCTTTTACTCTTGGGACTATCTCCTCCTTTCTTTCAAGTCTGCCATTCCCAGGGAATTGTCGGGACACTAAAGGACAGCCTGGCATCCAGAATGCCATTCTCCGCCCCCTCCTGAGAGCCAGTGGTCACAAGCCTGTGTTCTGTCCCCTGCCATAGCATCCAGGTGGAATTTAAAATAGAATGGATGGAGACCCAGTTATATAAGATGTCACCTCTGGTCTTCGGTTCTATCATGGGAGTTAAGACCAGCTGGGGTGCTTCTGGTATCAGTTTCCAGAACATAAGTCTCTGTGATCTGTAGCAGAAATTCTTACAACAGGGCCCTTAGAAGTCTTGTCCTCTGATGGGTTGCCAGAGGCAGAGTCCAAGGCATATCTCTGTAGGCAGGCTTTTTTGCTGAGTTTCCCAGGCACTAAGAGAAAACTACCAGAAGGCACAGGCTCTCCTTGGTTCTACAACTTGTAATCTAAAAATCCCTTGAAGAGGAGGGGGGATTTACTGTTGGCCAACTGCTTATCTGGTTCAGTTTTTTTAACTGGTCAGAGTTGACCAAGAGTCATAGATTCAGCTTTCAAGAGATATCCTTTGAGTGAAATAAATGTGTCTGAAGTTCTGGCTACCTCCCTCCTAAATCCCCTTTCAGAAGGACTGCTGTTGGTAAGTGCCATGGAGTCACTTCAGACCCATAGCGACCTTGTACAGGGTTTCCCAGGAGCGACTAGTAGGTTTGAACCGCTGACTTTGTGGTTAGCAGTGCAGTGCTAATCCTATAGCACCACACTAGGGCTCCCTCTCTCAGAAAATTGCTGAAAAAACCCTTACTTCCTACTAGGAAAACAAGCACATGTCCTCCTTGTGGGAGCAAGAATCTAGAGAAACTTCAGTAAACTGTACAAACTTGGAGTCACATGGTACGTTATCTCAACGGCATTAATCAAGTTTTGGGTAGCTGGTCTCGGACCATGAGATGATATCATATTAGCTCCATTTATAAAACTATGATATTAATGGTATATTGTTGTGAAGTGTCATTGAGTCAGTTCTAACTCACAGAGACCCTGTATTGGGTTTCTGTGGAGCGGCTGGTGAATTTGAACCTCCAACCTTGTAGTTCAAATTGACCTGATGGTACGGTGCCTTTCCTCAGTGCAACACCAGGAGGGAATGGAATAGTTATTTGAACGGAGTTTTCTGTGAGCTGTGAAACAAAGAATTATAGGCCCCAAATGAGAAATTTTGACTCTGAATCCTAGTGATCTGGGATTCAGTCAGAAAAAAAAACAAAAGACAAACAAAAAAACAGTGATTTTGAATTAGGTTATATAACAGTGTGTTGTGATGGGGAAAAAAAAAAATTAAGTATCCTTGAGGCGGTTCCAACACATAGTGACTGCGTATAGGATATACTATAAATCTTTACAGGAGCAGAAAGCGTCATCTTTCTCCCATAGAGTAGCTGATCGATTTGAATCAATAACCTTGTGCACAATCCAGTGCTTATTCCACAGAGCCACTGTGCTCCCAGTGGACAGAATTGTTGTGGTTAGGTGCTGTTGAGTTGGTTCCAATACATAGCGATGCTGTATTGGGTTTCCTAGACGTCACTGATGAGTTTGAACCGCCGACCTTGCTGTTCAAACCAACCTTGCAGTCCAGTACATTATCCTACAGTGCCACACCAGGACTCCAGTGGAAAGAATTGGGCCTCAGAAATAAGGTTGATTTTTTATTCTACTGTTTTGCAAACTGTGACTTTGAGCAAGTTTCTTAATGTCTCTGACTCATTTCCTTATTTATCAAATGAATATCAACTGCATATTATGAGAATTGTTGGGGGATTGAAATTTTGTGTATCTATACACAGAGTCCTGGTGTGGCGCTGTGGGTTAATGCACCAGACTGCAAAGCCATTTGAACTGCAAGGTTGGCGGTTCAAGCTCACCAGCTGCTCCCCGTAAACCCTATATAGATCACTATGAGTCGGAATCGACTTAAAGGCACTTAACAACACCAACAACATACAGAGAAGGCAAGAGGTGCATAAACGGCACACAATACACCATAGGGCACAATGTTTGGCACAATGTAAGTACACAAATGTCTATTCAATGAAGAAAATAGATACCATTCAGCTGGATCCACACTTGGAAATATATCTCGCTTGCATTAAGAAGTATGTATAGAATGATCCCCGTCGGTCCTACCCCATACAGAGAGATGCAGGACCATGCAAACTCTGCAATTGTGCCCTGTATTGGAAAATGTTGGCTAGGTAGTCTTCAACTCTAAGAACAGCATACTCTGAGTTTTTCTCTGTAGACTGTATCTTGAAGCCTAGATCGTTTTGGATCCTGGGACTGATAACAAAGGTAACATTCAATTGACTCCCCTAGGCTAGATGAAGCAATCTTCTTATATGTGCTCATGACACTTTATACTTCCTCATTTATCATACTGTATTATAATGGCCGATTCTGCTCCTGTAAATATTTACAGCCTCGGAAACCCTACAGAGGGTCACTATGAGTCAGAATTGACTCCACAGCACACCACCACCACCACATTCACTGTAAACCCCCGACTTAGGGTCGTTATGAGTTGAAATAGATTCGATGCTACTTAACAACAACACTCACTGTTGGTCTTATCTCATAGGCTATGAATTCTACAACACTTGGTCAACTCTATGGAGCCCTGGTGGTACAGTGATTAAGTGCTTGGTTGTTAACAGGAACCCACTCAGAGACTCCAGAGAAGAAAGCTGTGGCTGTCTGCTTCCATACAATTTACAGTCTTGGAAACCCTACAAGGTAGGTCTTTTCTGACCCACTGGGTTGATATGACCCAAAATTTCTATTCTCGTGGTCTAAAACACAGTAGAGACTCAATATACATTTTTGAACTAAAAAAAACAAAACAAAAAAACTTTCTAACAATCTTCTTAAAACATCTATCATTGTTGGCCTTAAAATCAACCTAAAGTTGATGTTCTCCACCCTCTAGTTCTAAAAATGTTTGCCCCAACTTTCATACTTCATTCCCTTTTAATGAAAATTGCTTCTCAAGTTCAAATATTTAGGTCACTTAGGTATCTGCATAGTGGGCTGAGAGTTGGACTGCTAACTGCAAGGTCAGCAGTTTGAGTCTACCAACCACAGTGAGGGAGAAAGATAAGACTGTCTGCTCCCATAAAGATTTACAGTCTTGAAACCCTGTTAGGATCGCTATGAGTCAGAACTGACTCCACAGCACGTCACCACCACCATCAGCTGTTCCTGATCATGTCTGCCCACTCATAAGTGGTCAGAAAAAGGATCTCAAATTCAAGGCCCACTGCCCAGATAGAGCAATGAATGTACCAAAGTCTCTCTTAAAGAAACTCACAGAATAAAGAAAGTTTGCAAGATGACTTTGATTTTTCGGAGAATCCTATAGTCATTAGGCAAAATGTTTCTGGGTCCTTCACTATACCCTGGGAGTCCTGGTGTGGCTCTGTGGGCTAATGCGTCAGACTTCAAAGTCGTTTGAACTGCCATGTAGGTGGTTCAAGCTCACCAGCTGCTCCTTGGAAACCCTATACAGGGTTGCTACGGGTCGGAATCGATTCGACAGCACTTAACAACAACAACAACTGCACCCAATCATCAACTTGACCTTCTGAAAGTTATAATGTGTCTTAAGGCCTGATACACCATGCACACTCAACAAATACTTGTTGGGTAAAAGAATGAAAGGAATATCTATCATGCAAACTTCAGTGAATTTTCATTATTCTGGGTTGGATAGGAGAAATGCAGCAAATAATCTCAAATTCTTTTTTTGAATAAGTCTAGATTCTGGTATCTACTGAACTACTGTATTCACCCTGAGAATTTAGCAACATTTTAGAAGTCCTCTGGGGTATAGATGATGCTTCTCTGAAGTGAGGCAGGGCTTCCTAAGAGCAAAACTAGGCATATTCCATTCATCTTTATGGCCTCACAGGGACCTTCTAGCCTGCAAACCACTGATTCCCTAACCCTTCTATTAGGTACCATACAACAGCACCATCACTCCAACTGTCTTTGGTCCAAACAGTACTCTGAGGGATCCTACCATTTCCTTTACTTATAATCAGAAATTATTTTGTTTTAGACTTGTCTTCATGACTGGTTTGTATACTTGACTAAAGGGATCTCATATTTTTTAAGTGTCAACAACAACAACAACAACAACAAAATAAATCAGTTGCTTTACAATTGATTTGACTCAGGGAGACTACAGGTGTACCACCGTAGACCTTCTCTCTACAAGAATTTTAATAACAGTGACCTGTGGAGATCTGTTTCTGGGTGAATTTGAACCACCAATCTTTTAGTCAGTAGCATTTAATCATTTGCCCCACCCAGCAGGTGTGTAATGAAGTTTATATTTGTCTTCAACCTGTGGCCCTGTCCCCTGGTCTCCATGGCAGCCCAAATGTGGGACAGGGAAGGGCTGTATCCTGAACTCTCGAGCAAGCTCGCCTTTTTTTCCCCCGCTCTCCTGTATCTTCTGCCTGGGGTTGTTGATACCGTGTTCTCAAGGACTTCGGGAAATAAGACAATAAGGGAAAAGGAAACCACACAATACAATTTAAATATGGTAGAATTAAAAGTCTGGCTAGCATCTTCCCTTTCCAAGAAAAAAAAAAAATCGTATGTAAATGAAGGCGATTATTCTGAACTTTACAGCATTTCATCCTTAAGTCTGTGGCAAAGCCTCTTGAAGGGTGTTGAATAATCAACAACTGGTCTGGTACCAATTCTGACTCAAAAAAAGTTTTTTGTTTTGGCTTTTGAGACGAGAGGGAAGAAAGAAAGCCAGGCTACTGGCAATGCGATTTTCCAGACTCTCCACCCAGAAGGAAGTACCAAATGAGGCTCGGTGAGTGGAACTCAAGGACATCTCCCTTCAAACCCAAGTCCCCCTCCAGGGTTGCAAAAACAGAAGCGCTCCCATCAGTTTTCTGTTTAAATTAAGCCCTTCCATCGAAGACCTGCTGGGACAAACGGAAAGATCAAGACACGCCTGGGCCTGGACCGCTGCGGGAGAGCCACCGGCCCCCAGAAGCCCCCCGCAGAGCCTGCTGTCAGCCAATGAGAAGCTGAGGTCTCTGGATAACGAGCTGCGGGGCCAATCAGGCGCTAGGACGGCCAAGTGGGTGGGAGCTGGGGGAAATGGGAGGAGAGCCCCGGGCGATGGAGACGCCGCTCCGGGCGCAGAAGTTTCTCACCTTGGAAGGCGAGGCGGGTTCCCGCGTCTCCCTCGGGAGGAGGGCCCCAGACGGCTTTCTCCACCCCCTCACTCTGAGCCCTGCAAAAAAGGGGAGGCTGCAGAAAGCTCCAAGCACGGCGGGACAGCTTTTTCTTTTGCATGCTGAGTGGAGGAGGGCGAGGACAACTGGGTGCCCGAGACTGACCTCTGGCCCGGCGGGTCTGGGCGGGGAGGGCGGACGAGGAGTAGCCGGGATTGGGAGACTCCATGCGGGGGCCATGGAAAGAGCGGCGCTCCTGGGCCTGCCCCGCCTGTGCGCGCTGTGGGCAGCCCTGATTGCACTGTTCCCCTGCGGAGCACAAGGAAACTGGATGTGAGTACTGGGACTGAAGGGCGGGCGGGTGGGCTAGGTGGCAGAGGGGTGTCAGCCCCTGAGCGGGGAATGAGGGCCGGGGACTATGGGATGGCTGGCCTGATTTTCAGGAGAACGTCTGGGATTGGGAGGAGAAGAGCAGGAAGCGGCTGACACTGGGGATGGCCGTGTCCTACAGGTGGCTGGGCATCGCCTCCTTCGGTGTTCCGGAGAAGCTGGGTTGTGCCAACTTGCCGCTGAGCAGCCGTCAGAAGGAGCTGTGCAAAAAGAAGCCGTACCTGCTGCCCAGCATCCGCGAGGGCGCGCGCCTGGGCATCCAGGAGTGTCGGAGCCAGTTCCGCCACGAGCGATGGAACTGTGCGGTCGCCGCCGCCCCGCCGGTCACCAGCCCGGTCTTGGGCTACGAGTTGAGCAGCGGTGAGTCTCGGGACCTGCGGAGCCGACAGCCCCTCCATTTCCTCTGAATGCAGAAATAGTGCAGTTATGACCCCGTCGCGCTGCAAATCCTGAAAGAGGCCATTTAGTAGACAGCAAAGGTGCCCTGGAGTGTAACCAAAGGTTGGCAGTTCGAACCCAACCACAGTGCAGTGGGAAGAAGACTTGGCGATCTAAAGATTGGTGGCGGTGGTTGTGTACCACTGAGTCAGTTCCGACTAAGTACATCTTTTTCAATATTTAAACATTTTCATAATTCTATTTTTTTGCTAGTGACAATTTAATTATTTTACCTTATATTGCCTATGGAGTCCTGGTGTGGCGCTGTGGGTTAATGCGCCAGACTGCAAAGGCGTTTGAACTGCAAGGTCGGCTGTTCAAACTCACCAGCCGCACCTCGGAAACCCTATACAAGGTCGCTATAGGTCGGAATCGACTCGATGGCACTTAACAACAACAACAAATAGTGCCTTTGGTACTGTTGTTGTGAAGTGCCATCGAGTCGGTTCCGAACCATAGCGACCCTGTATAGGGTTTCCGAGGTGCGGCTGGTGAACTTGAACCTTCAACTTTACGATTCAAACTGAGCTTGCAGTGCAGCGCATTAACCCACAGCGCCACGCCAGGACTCCATAGAAGGGTTCCTTAAAGATGAGGTTATCTGCTCGGATAAAGATTTACAACCTCGGAAACCCTGTACAGGGTCTCTGTGAGTCGGAACCGACGCAACGGCACGTAACCACCACCACCACCATCATTGCCTATTGGTTGGTTGGTTATGTGCCGGTGGAGTCGGATCCGACTCACAGCGACCCTGTACAGGCTTGCCGAGGCTGTAAATCTTCACGGGAGCAGAAAGCCTCATCTTTCTCCCGCGGAACAGCTGGTAGTTTCGAACTGCTCACCGCAGTGAATGTTTAACTGGTTTCTATTAACGTCAATGATTGTTATTTCCAGGATGTAAATCTTTATGGAGCACAAAGCCTCATCTGTCTCCCGAGGAGCGACTAGTAGATTCGAACTGCTGATCTTGCATTTAACAGCGCAGAGCGGAATCACTTAAACACTACCTGGGCTCCCTGGAAAGATTATTATTGTTGTTGTTAAGTGCCGTTGAGTAGGTTCCGACTCATAGTGGCCCTGCCTAGGGTTTCAGAGGGGCGCTGGTGAGGTTGAACCACAGACCTTAGGGTTCAAACAGACCTTGCAGTCCAGCGCAAAGGGGCAATTCTTCTCTGTCACAAAGGATCAGCAAGAGTCAAAATGGACTCCACGCCCCCGCCAGTCAGCAACAAGTGAACAGGAATGACGGGGATCCCGGGAGGTCAACGCCAGAGCTGGGTTGCAGGTGCGGAATCGGAGGAGGTGACACCTAGGTGCAGAGCCTAGTGCTTGGGGCTGTAGTTCTACCTCAGTCCTTCCGCACCCTGCCAGATTTGGGGGAACTCTTGATTCTTCCACGCCCGCCACCTGGAGTGCCCCCCGTCCCCTACGTAGAGGTCCAGCTGGAGAAACTTGAGGTCGGGGTCAGGAAATGCTGCTGCTGCATCTGCTTTGACTTTAATCAGCTGGCTCGCTGGGCACTGGCCCTGCTCAGAGAAGTGACTCCCTGCAGCCAACCCCACGTGTGTAGGCTCCTTGGAGCGCCAGGTAGATGGGGAACGGTGGTTTGAAGAGAGATTGTCTTGGAAAGACCAAGCGCGGTTAACTCGAGCCTGACTCCTTTGGCTTTCTCCTCTCTTCTTTTTATTCTATCGTTCCCTCCCTCTTTCTCTTCTTTTTTCTCGATCCTTCCCTCCCTCTTTGCACACCCGCGGCGCGGGGCGCAGCAAGAGAACAAAGTTTCATTTCCACGTGCTTAGTGACTTGGTAAGAATACAGATACTGGGGAGCAGGGTTGTGGCAAAAATATCAGCAGATTCTAAGAGTTTCAGGACTCGTGCTCTGAAAGTTTGCTTGTCGTTTTCCACTTTCTTTTCCGTTCCTCCTCCCGGTTGACCCTTTCCTCGCCTAGTCGCCTCACTCTCTACTCAAATCTGTGCGCTCACCCTGCTGCGTTTTGGCCGGCACACCCTTCCGAAGGAGCCCTGACCTCCTGCAGGAAAAAAAACGTGTCTTCACAGTTGTTGAAGTGCAGAGGCATAATCAGCTGTTGAAAAGGTTTATGGGGCAAGGGGCGTGAAACTGTTTCTCCTCCAATCTAAACATCTTGCAAGAGAAAAAAATAATAGTCACCGCTGAGCCCCTTCTAGTCTATTTTGTTAATGTTTCCGCGGAGTTTTACTCTGCAAAGAGTTGGGCTCAAACTGTATTGTAAGTGTTCTAAATACATCTTTTCCAATATTTATTTTTTTCATAATTCTATTTTCTTTGCTAGTGACATTTTAATTACTTTACCTTTTATTGCCTATAATACTATGTTAAATGTTTAATTATTTCATATTAGCATCAGTGATTGTTATTCATAATATCCTAAAAGAAGACTAGTCTTCAATGTGGAAGTGAAGTGACATTTATTTACTAATTGCTTTGGACTTTGTTACATTTGCATTTAGTCTTGCGTTGCTTTTGTGTGTGTGTGTGTGTGGGGGGGGAATCAGACCAAATTTTTCAGCTTGTTTTTTGTGAGAACACAGGAAAGTTGAAGAAGAAAGGTAATCTGGCTTCCTTTGGGTGTTGTAATAGCATTTACAGTATCCATGCAAAAAATTTTATTCTCAACATGCATTTACTGAGCTGTTAACTGTAAAGTACTTAGGTCCCTGCTAGAATGCATTTCACATTATAAAAATAGACACAATTTGAAAGCATGAGGACAATGTCATATATTAATACATGTTTGCCATTATTACTTGAATAATAACATCCATACAGTGGCATAATAAATGGCAGTCCCCTCAAGTGGAATATTGAAAATTAATGTTCTGGGGTTTGTTTTGTTTTATGATTAGGACATCCTCCTTTCTAAAATGTATAGACATTTTAAAGCATCCTTCATAAGCAGTTGAGAAATGAGTAGGAGGCTTGGATCTGAACTTCACAGAGAGCAAAGACTCCCTAATTTAGCAATGTATGTTTTATTCTAGGCACCAAGGAAACAGCATTTATTCATGCCGTGATGGCTGCTGGTCTGGTGCATTCTGTGACCAGGTCATGCAGTGCAGGCAACATGACAGAATGTTCCTGTGATACCACCTTGCAGAATGGAGGCTCGGCAAGCGAAGGCTGGCACTGGGGGGGCTGCTCTGATGACGTCCAGTATGGCATGTGGTTCAGCAGAAAGTTCCTAGATTCCCCCATCAGAAACACCATGGAAAAAGAAAGCAAAGTTCTTATAGCAATGAACCTGCACAACAATGAAGCAGGAAGGCAGGTATGTGTTAGAAAAATGGGATTAAAATCCAGTGTTTTCAGGTAAATTCTGAATACTAGAGTTTTTGTCCTAAAGGTTTAAAAGTCAAACATTTGCAGTCAAAGATTTGTTTGTATATGTCACTGTTAAGTGCTATTGAGTCGGTTCCACCTCATAGTGACCCTGTATGGAGTTTCTGAGGCTTTAAATGTTCACTGGAGCAGAAAGCCTCATCTTTCTCCCACAGAACAGTTATCAGGCGAGAACCAAGAACCTTGTGGTTCACAGTCCCGTGCGTATCACCATATGGAGCGACTGCGCTGACTCACGTTTATGCCTTCAGAAGTGTGTATTGACCATGCTGGTTTACTTTACGTTCTCTATGTGATGTGAGTTGAATCTTCTCAGAAAATATGTTTGTATATCTGAGGGATTAATTATAAAATAATAGATGTAGAAGTGTCTGTTGGATTATGTGGTGTTCCATCCCTTTAGCTGATTAGTGAGGGGCAGAACCTAATAAAATCTACATTGTCTGCCATTCTGATCCATTTGAATCTGATTTCATTTAGTTAGAATATTGAGTATTTGTTAAATCTATTCTTTAGTGAGCAGTGGTTCCTAAACTTGTTATCAGTTTTGTCTGCATTTCCTGTAGCAAACATTCTTAAATGCAGTACCGATGAAACAGTGGCTAAAGTGCTTGGCTACACACCAAAATGTTCGGTGGTTCAAACTGACTCTACTCAGTGGGAGAGCAGTCAACTTCAGTACAGCTTTACAGCTTTGGAAACCCTGTGGGGCAGGGTTTCCTTCCTTTAAGTTAAGGTTGCTATGAGTCTGGCTGGAAGGCAGTGGGTTTTTTGTTTTAACTAAGAAATTTTGTACAACAAAGTTGCTGTTGTTTTCCAAGAGAAATAGTCACCTGATTACAAAGTACTGTAGCTTCTTTGTAAAAATTACATTTTACTAAACTAGAATACACTTTGGCTTTATTTACCTCTTGTATCTTTCCATTAATGACTATTGACACAATGAAGTTTGGCTTCTACAATGTAGTTAAATTACTTGGCTGTATTGAATTGTGGAGAACTTTTGTGAAGGTATATTCTCTCTGTGGTAATAAACTCTTAGGTATAGGAATATCAGCACACATCAACTATTAATATAAATATTCAGTAAGGACCCAGTGGAGACATTGCAATCTGTCCCATAATCCCGAAGTAAATCAAAACAAGTTTCAGTATCTCATAGGAATATTTATAGTATATGTTGCATTTGTTTTATATTTTTGAAAAGTGAATAAATGGAACCCATTCAGAATCGTTGCATGTGTTTGCCACTTTTCTTCTCTTAATATGCTCTGCTTGAAAAGACCAAAACAGAAATCTCAATAAATCCAAGGCCTCAACACTTGTATCAACTAAAAACAGAAAGTTAGTAAATAGCTAAGTAAGATTTTTTTTTTTTAGTTTGTTGTTAGGTGCTGTTGAGTTGGTTCCTAAATTTTGTTTAGAAATTTTTGTTTATTTTATTTCACTAAAAAGAGATGGTCTTGTCTAACATTGTAATTTTTATGCACATGATTCTTTTCCCTAAAGTTTTACTTAAAAAAAAAAATCTGAATTGTGCTTTAATTAAAATATATAATAAAAGACTTTTTTTTATAATTTCTAACAGGCTTCTAAATAGGTTAAATACAATTAAAATATGCTATTTGAAACTCAATCATTAAACTAGACAAACACACCAAAATACATAAAATTAATGTATTTTGAAAACAAAGTAACAATTAGCTGGATGTTTTTTATTAATACATATTTAAAATTTTTTAGCCATTCTTTAAATATTTAGTAGAGATTTAAAATAGCCTTAACCAAAAAACAAAACTTAGAAATATATGCTATGCCTGATTCTCTAGAAATAAAGTCACCTCTGAAATTGTGAAAATCCCTAAGATGTTTCCAAATTCATTTTTTATTGCTAATGTTAGGTAGCTAGTTAGTTTTATTCTGTTTTGTGTATTTTTTTTTCTCCAAAATTAGGTACCAACGTTTGCCTCTGTAACTGTTAAATTTGGTTGTTAGCTATTTATATTCTAATTATATTAAAAGGATACAGAATCAATTTTAATCCACCTCTTTTTGGCAAAACAATCTTCTCATATTGCCTAGGTTTTTGCTATTATTCTAATTATACAGGAAATAATTGAGGCTATGCATACATATACAGTGTTAAGTAAATTTCAGAGTTTTTGCTACTTAGAACTTTTTTGTCCTCATTTTGTTCTAGATGGAACTTTAAAACATTACAAAATGTTTATCTGGATAGTTTTAAGAGTACTACCCGAGTGTTTTTATTGGTCTTTTCTTATGAAGTATTATATCAAAGTATTTTTCCTTTTTTTTTCCCATTGGTGGGGGGGTTATAAGAAATTAGATTTCCAGTTTATTATATAAAATAGACGAGCAATCAACTCAGTTTTCAATATTGGCAATTAGCATTTTAATCTAATAGGCATATTTTTCTGAGTAAAGTTCAGATCTGCATTCAATTGAGTTGATTTTCCTAGTCTCAAAATCCCCAAATTCAAAATGTAGGAAAGCGTTCAGAGAGATGTGGGTACTGGCGTTTAGTAGTGCTGTGAGCAGGATAGAAGATTTTCTAACCGCTGACCTTAAATACTCTGAATCCCACTTGGTTTCTGACACCATTCCTGAAGTTATGACTCCAAGAATAATGTTGCTGAACGGTGATTCGCTACCAGAATGATGTGATGTCTTCCAGGGGCGGAACTGCTGGGAATAATGTGACTTTGGAATATTTATGGGTATTTCTTTTGGTGTGCCTAAAATATTTCCATTCTTCCCATGTCCACCTCATAAACTTTTAAGTTTCCCTACCCCATAATTTGTTTTATGATGAGTAACTCAAAAAAGTGGGAAGGGCCCGACCCCAAGTTTTCGTTGACCTGTGTCAAGGATAGTTATAAGTAGTTGAACAACACATACGTGTTTTGCTTCTCGGCAGGTTCAAATATATTTTTGGACAGAAAGGGACGTAGTGGGTCAGAGGAATAGGAATTTGACATCCAATCATCCAACCGCATGTTGCAGTTTTCATTAAAAAACTTAAACAGATCATCTGATAGTTGACAAAATGAAATGTTAGACACAAAATATTCCATAACAGCTTTCAAGCCATTTCTGCAAAGTTTGGATAAAGTAATATACTGAAAACAGTGCCTGCTACAATACCTTGAGTATTTTTCAGACCCATCAATACTTAGATCAATTCCCAAGTCATTTTTATTTTTTCATAAAATATATTTTCTATCATCAAGGATTTCAGTCTTAACGATGCTTCCTTCCTTTGTCACATCATTCAAAATGTTTCAAATCAAAACGGTAGAGTCAGTGACCACTCTCCTAATTGCTCTCTGATACTTTAAAAATCTTCTACCAAAATGTGCACATCTGTTTGCAATAGTTAACAAAACATTCCTTTGTTAATATCGTTATAAACCTTAAGAACTCAAGTGGAGTACAGAAAGGAATTTGCTCATAACCACACACAAGACGTTCTGTTGCTATTCGCTTACTTTTCCTGTTACTAGATGGCTGTGCCATCTCTGCAGATCAGGGAGGCTGTTTTGCATTAATTAGGAATCCTAGCTGGAAAACTCCAGACTACACTCTTTTGGGAGTGTTCATGCAATTTCTTTAAATGTACTTGTATTTTCCACTTTCTTCTTTTTGTTATAAAATTATTATCCTTAAAGACTGTGTATCATGTATCACCAACTTTCCTTATTAAGACAAGTGTTTTAACCACACTGTTTATTTTTCTGTAAAATTGAAATAATAACAAGTACATGTTCATAAACGACCTACCATGTACAAGGCAAAAGGAGTCCTCAGGTTGCAATGCTTAAATGCTCTGACGCTAACCAAAAGGTTAGCAATTCAAACCCCCAGTGGATACATGGGAGAAAAGAGCAAGCCATTTGCTTCTTGGTCATGTGCCGTGGAGTCAGTTCTGACTCATAGTGACCCTGCATCAGGTTTCTGAGGTTGTAATCTTTATGGGAACAGAAAGCCTCATCTTCCTCCCACAGAATGGCTCATAGTTTCAAACTGCTGGCCTGGACCTTTAAGCAGCCTGACCACTACGCTACCAGAGCTCCTTCAAGATTATTACATCCATAGGAAACCCTATGGGACAGTTCTACTCAGAATTGACTAGACGGCACACAACATGTGCAAGGCATTTTTTTTTCCCTTTTGTAAACCTGAACCAACTAAAACAATTTATGAATATGCTTTGCAAAGCACTAAATTCTGTAAAGTTAAACTATATGTGTGTGTCCACCCTTGAAGTCTCCATTTCATCAAATTCTCCTAGTGGTGATTACCTTATGGTAATTGCATTGCTTTGTTTTAATTCCTATTTGTCCAAGTTGTCTCTTTGAAGTATGAAGGTATAATCTTTCAAATTGCCTGTCAACTTATTGAGATTCTTGTTCATGAATTTCATTTATTTTCCTATATATATATATACATACATGGAGTCCTGGTGTGGCACTGCGAGCTAATGTGTTGGACTGCATAGTCGGTTTGAATAGCAAGGTTGGTGGTTCAAGCTCACCAGATGCTCTTTGGAAACCCTATACACAGAATCGCTATGAGTCAGAATTGACTTGACAACACTTAACAACAGCATATATAAATACATGTAAAAATAATGTTTCTTTTCTTAGATTTATTGTTAAGGATAATTATAATTCTAAGGTAATAGAATTTAACTTTTAAAAAGTGGCATCTCTAGACAATTGTGAGTCCTGGTGTGGTGCTGTGGGCTTATGCACTGGACTGCTGAGTTGGTTTAAACCACAAGGTCGGTGGTTCAAGCTCACCAGCTGCTCCTTGGAAACCCTATACAGGGTCGCTATGGCTTGGAACTGAGTCTACGGCACTTCACAACAATAACAAGTAGACAATTATGGTTATTGGAGTAAGGACTCAGTTTGTGTGGTAGGAAAATCCCTCCCAAATTACAATACAAATTCAGGAAGTGATAGAATTGAATTATCCTTCACCCTTGTGAAGCATTGTGTCATTTTGTGAAACCACACTTTTGTGGACTAGACTGAGGCTGAGGAATTAGAAGACAGTCAGGCTGGCTCAAACTGTCCCAATCCCATTGACCTTTTTGGTGGTGACTCTTTGGTTTAAGACGGTAATTTTTATTGCTTCCTCAAGAAACAGGTTAACTTAAAGGATGACTTAAAACTGTTCAAGTAAAGCTGGAGAGATCATTCAATAAGTATTTGGTGAGCACCCACTCTGTCTTCACATTTTACAAACTGGACCTAGTAAAGAAAAGGTTGGCTCTGCAGCCATAGGGAGAGGCAGCTTTAAATCACAAAATGATGATTGTTAGGAACATTGATCATGTTTAAACATACAAGCATGCATTTTTGCATGTTTGACTTTCTTTGACAATTTATTTTATTACTTAGCAGTGATTTAATCTGAACAAAGTTAGGAAGATCACATTCATTTGAAAATTTACTTGCCTGTAAAATTTTTTAAATAATTGAAGGTTTTGTGAATGTCTTTAAAAAAAAAAAATTATACAAAATTCGACTGCTTTTGAGCTGATTCCAATTTATAGTGATCCCACAGGAGTCCTGGTGTGGAGCTGTAAGCTAGTGCATTGGACTGTAAAGTTGGTTTGACACACAAGGTCAACAGTTCGAGTTCACCTCGCCACTTCTAGGAAACCTTATATACAGGGTTTCTATGGGTCAGAACCAGCTTGACGGCTTGTAATAACAACAAACAGAACAGAGCAGGCCTGCTCTTTTGGATTTCTGAGGCTGTAAATCTTTACAGGAGCACATGGCCTCTGATTGCTCCTATGGATAAATATCAAATGGCACAAATTTAACCAAATAAGCCTGCATGTCATGGTTATTCAAATTGTTTTGATAATATCAAAGGCTACATTTTGCCTGGATTAAGAAGAAATAGGCACCTCTGTTAGCATCTCGGTTTTGTGAATTCAAAAAAGAACCCGTGCGCCATCTTCTATAAGGAACAACATTTAAATATTTTGTTGATTATTTTAAACACTAATTAATGGTTGGTTGTGGTTGTGTGCTGTCAGACTGATAGGGATCGTGTATAGGGTTCCCGTGGATGTCAATCTTTACCAGAGCAGAAAACCTCATCTTTCTCCTGTGGAGTCACTAGTAGATTCGAACTTTAGACCTTGCGGTTAGCAGCCAAACTCTTGACCTACTATGTTACCCAGGCTCTTATTGAAACATTAATTGGAAGTGTCAAACACTGCACAAATCAGTACCATGCGCTCTCATTGGAGGTTGTAAGTTTTAGAAATTGTTCAAAATATTCTGTCTCATTTGATAGTTCAGAAAACTTTGCTAATTTGTTGGATAATATAATGTACCATGAACATGTCAATGTTAGGTTTGGTACAAAATAACAAAGTATAAATCCCTGTCATTTCATAGTTTTGATAAGAACTGTAAGTGGAATTTAAGCTATGAATTTTTTCTTTTCTTTGGTGAGATTGCACACATAATTTCCAAGTCATTGAATGGATGGATCCGTTTTTCATCCTGCCCAGCATGTTGACAGAAAGTCAACTCTACAGCTAGACCTGACGATTTATTAATCTCTGGGGCTTGAAGGAAGCTATGCTGGCAAGCCTGGTATGGAAAAGATGCGAACCCTAAAACTTGAAATCTCTGTTGTTTTCACACAGTTAACCCAGTTGAAATGTTATCTCAACTTTTACTGTACCTTCTTCAGAGAAATGCCAAGGAAGCATTTATAGAAATGTTGATGTGTGCCAGGCAGCGGGCTGTTATAAATACACAGAATCTCATTTAATATTTCAGTCTGGGTAAACTAAACTCAGAACTCAGCACTGAAAAATTATATAAATATTATGCCTTCTCTATGTCAGGATGGTGTTATTATGGACCCATCAAGGACAGGATATGTGTTTTTAATGTATTTGGGGGAAGAAGGGAAGAATTTTTGGGAGCAAACACACTTCTCAGCCTTTTCTTCTTTTGACCTGAGTTTCTCATGTGATCTGAGATGTGGGGGTCATGAATTCCATCCACCGCGGTCGATATAGAATGAGTTTTATTCACAGCTATCAAAGGGGAGCTCTCAGTTCAATCAGCAGGTCTCATCCCTAGCTGTTCATTCAAATCATTTCCTCCTTTTTTATAAAAATATCATTGCTTTGACCCGACCAACTAAATCAGAACCTCAGGCAGTCAGTTGTTGCTGTTAAGTGCCTTGGAGTTGGTTCCAAATCATAGTGACCCTCTATGGAGTTTCTGAGAATAGCTGGTGGGTTTGAACTGCTGACGTTGTGGTTAGCAGACCAGGGCTTCTCTTACAGTTCCACTCCTTGGCTCACTTGCAGAGTTCCTCAAGTGCTTCTATGCACTATGATCGTTATAGACTATCAAGGCTTATCAGACTTTAATGTAGACAAGTCACTTGGAGATCCTGTTAAGATGCAGTATCTGTAGTTCTGGGGTGGGAACTGACAATCTACATTTTTGACAAGTGATGCCTGTTCTGCTGACCCATGGAACAAGCAATAGAGGAGTGTGAGCATCTTCCATACCCAAAAGTAGACAGGAAGTACAAGTGGTCTCCTTTTGTTGTTTCAGATAATCTCTGATAAATACAGCCTGGTCTATACTTTGAGTGGCACTTCAAAAAATGTGTTCCACAGGGTTAAGAGAAACGCAAAATATTTTAACCCACGTCACCTTAAAGATTTAAAGGGAAAAAAAGCTTTAAAGGGAAAAAAACAAACAAACACCCTGTAAGTCCTGGTGTGGCACTGTAGGATAAGTCCTGGACTGCTAACTGCAGGGTCGGAGGTTCAAATCCACCAGCCACGCTTTGCTCCTTGTAAACCCTATGAGTCACAACAGACTCAACAGCACTTAACAATAACAATACGTTCAAAAAAGGAGCCCTAGTGGTGTAATGGTTAGGCACTGGGTTGGCGATTCAAACCCAGCAGCCTCTCTTTGAGAGACAGACCTGGAGAGCTGCTCCGGTAAAGCTTGTTGTTTTTTTATTGTGGATTGAGTGAAAGTTTACAGGGCAGATCATCAGTTTTACATTCAACAAATCATACACCTTGTTTCATTACAATGATTATAATCCCCTTCATGTACCATCAATTAACAATCTTTCTCTCTAGTCACTTTAGCTTTTTTTTAAAAAAAAACAACAACAACCACTCAGGCATATATAATAATATACACCTCTTCCCATGAATCTAGAGTCCTCAGCCGCTCCGCCTCTCCATGTCCCCATCTCTGCCTCCATCTCTGGTGTCGCTGCTTCTCTGGATGTTGTTGTTGTTAAGTACTGTAGAGTCAGTTCCGACTCATAGTGACCCTGTACAGGGTTTCCGAGGCTGTAAATCTTTATGGGAGCAGAAAGCTTCATCTTTCTCCTGTGGAACCGCTGGTAGTTCCAAACTGCTGACCTTGTGGTTGGCAGCCCAACTTGTAACCACTACGTTACCAGAGCTCCTTGCTTCTCTGGATAGGGTCCGGCATTCTGCTTGTGCTCTTCACCCTTGATGGTCCTAGGCTCTGTTTCTGGACTGTAAGGTTAACCACTCCCCTGTTTTTGTTACAGAACTTCTACCTTTACAATTGTGACAGTTGCAGTTAGTCATGATAACAATTATTCACAATTGAATCCTACAAATCTTATCCCCATCTCTTTTCACCAGACCCATCTAGACAAGATGAAAACTATTCAGTGGGTGGAAATAGGTTTTTACAGGTCTAAGTTCACACACCTCATTTTCAGACAGGAGAAAACAGACTCGGGGGGGGCTAGTGATGAAGTTGGCGGTGGTTCTGTTGTAGAGAAAAACCTCTTGGTGACTGATGTTTGAACACATTTACTATTGGTTTCAGGCTGTCGCCAAGTTGATGTCCGTAGACTGCCGCTGCCATGGGGTTTCAGGCTCGTGTGCTGTGAGAACATGCTGGAAAACCATGTCTTCTTTCGAAAAGATTGGGCGTTTGTTGAAGGATAAATACGAAAACAGTGTCCAAATCTCAGACAAAATTAAGAAGAAAGTGCGCAGGAGAGAAAAAGATCAGAGGAAGATACCGATCCGGAAGGATGATCTGCTGTACGTCAATAAGTCTCCCAACTACTGTGTGGAGGATAAGAAACTGGGGATCCCGGGGACACAGGGCAGAGAATGCAACCGCACGTCAGAGGGCGCTGATGGGTGCAACCTCCTGTGTTGTGGGCGTGGCTACAATACCCACGTGGTCCGCCACGTGGAGAGGTGTGAATGTAAGTTTATCTGGTGCTGCTATGTCCGCTGTAGGAGGTGTGAAAGCATGACTGATATTCACACCTGCAAGTAACCGCCCCGCCCAGGCTTGGACAAGACTCTCCAGTGACACAGTTAGAGTGCCCCAACTGTGTGGGGCTGACTTGTGTGGGATTCCTGGATCCTTGGGCCTCTCCAGGTTTCCTTGACCTGATCTGCAACCTGTCACATATGAAGCATGTGTATTTTCTTGGTATTCCAGGTTTAAAAGGTTTGGCTTCATCCTTTGGTGGTTTGTGGATTATATGTTGACATACAAGGGAGATAACCCATCTCCAAAGCAAGAAAGAACATCCGAGCATCCTCATGCTAGGAGACCTGGCCCATACTCAGAATAAGATCCCGGGACTACAGACACCATGATGGTGGATGAATATTAAACATGCTTTAAAGTCTCCTCTTAGAGCTGCAAGCAGTGTAAACATGAATCTCATTTACTCTCTCACTATTTTAAATGAAGAAATCATCCTAAGTATTGGTACAAAGAAACAGGAGATGTTGAAAAGGTTAACAGAAGCCAAGCTTACTTTCTCTTTTCCTGAACTGCAAAGAAGAAGCTTTAAAAGAACCTTCATTAATGGCACAATAGTCCTAAAAAAGTGCTCTTCCAGAATGTTTAGTGGTAAAAGGAAAGAAGTAAAATGTAACAAATGAGATGTGTGATTTGGATTTAAAGTGCCTTTTCATTAGCAGAATTTACCTGGAAAAACTCCAGCAAGGTATATAATAGTCTTTGATTTCAGGATTCATAGTTTAATCATAGATTAATTTATACTGAGGTGATAGGGATCAGGTTGATCCTAAAAAGTAAGTGGAAGACTAAATGATATTTAGAGATTAAAAAAGTAAAAGGCTCTAAAACATTGCAAGGAAACAACACCCCTTAAATGTGCAAAGACAGCATTTTGTATAGTATTTTGCTAGAAAAAATAAGTTTTTTATTTTGTTAATACAGTATTTAAGTTATGGAATATATTAAAACTTAAGGCACTTATTGCCAAAGCACAAGAGCTAAAGCAATAGGATTATCTCTGAAATAAGATTAGCTTCTGTTTCTTTTCATACAATTAACTCTGACTTTTTTGTTTTTAACATTGACTAGTTATATGGATATGTATTTCTTGCCAAAGTGACAATTTTATATGCAATAGGTTAAAATATGGTACAAAATTTGGAGAACTATGTTAGTTCAGCAGTCAGATGAATTGGCTTGTCTTTTTGTATTAGTAATGTTTAACTTGTAACGTTATTACAATAAATTACACAGCAAAGGTCTTAACTGGAAAAAAAAAGTCTAAATCAGAGTAATGATCAATTTGTGGATTTGATATTCTGCATATTTATTACATTGTATGTAATGCTGCATTTCCAATGGACAGTTGAGTGATCTTCCTTGCTTTAATATTCATACATGCATATTCATCATATTTTTGCAAGGTTCCTGGTGAAAAGATAGGGCTGTATTTAAGGATGGATTTTAATATAAATGCTTGTTTTTATGAATGGTCAAATATTTCACTATTATATAGAATAGATTGGACAAAGAAAGAATTATTCCTTTTCATATGAATAAGGTAAAAAAAAAAAAATTCCCTGCCCCAAACTTCATTCTTTTCTTTCACTTTTATTTACAAAGGCAAAGCAGTAGTTGTTTTTGTTGTTTTTTTAAGGGGGGTGGGGGAGCAAACCCAAGAAAAATGTCTCAAGTCTAAAATTAACATCAAGGCTAAACATTTAACTGTAATCCTTAAAGTTTAGCAGAATTGTGGGGCTGTAGCGTAGTAGTTACGAATCGGGCTGCAAACCACAAGGTAAGCAGTTGGAAACTACTAGCTGCTCCGTGAGAGAAAGATGAGGCTTTCTGCTCCCGTAAAGATTTACAGCCTCGGAAACCCTGTGCAGGGTCGCTATGGGTCGGAACCAACTCGAGGGCACTTAACAACAAGAAGGATAAGTAAGCACTTGATAGCAAGGTGGGTTTAAACCGCCAGCAGTTTCTATTCACCAGCTGCTCCTTGGAAACCCTATACAGGGTCGGTATGAGTCAGAACTGACTTGAAGGAACTTAACAATAACAGAAAACCCAGGAGTCCTGGCACGGCTCTGGAGGATAAGCATTAGACTACAAAGTCGGTTTGAGCCTCAAGGTCAGTGGTTCAAACTCACCAGTCACTCCTTGTTGGCTATGAGTCAGAATTGACTCGACAGCACTTAGCAACAAGCAATACCAACACAAAACCCTGCTTTTTTTTGGTTTAAACATCAAAAGAAATGTGTTTACTCAATGGAGTCCCTGGATAGTACAAACATGCTGCATTACCAACCAAAAGGTTGGTGGTTCAGCCCACTCAGCGGCACCTAGAGAGAAAGGCTTGGTGAGTTACTTCTAAAAATCAGCCACTGAGACCTGTCTACACTGACTACATGGAAATGCCATGAGTCTGAGGCAGCTACACAGCAACTGATGTTGGTTTAGAACTAAAAATGTTCCAAGCTGTGTCTGCTTGAGTCGAAATTTATTAACTCTGACCTTGTTCCAGGCTCTCTCTTCAGGGTGGTGTTCCCTTGGCTTGTCTTTAAATTCAGGTCGACCACGTGCCGCACCACACTTTAGCTCCCCCCAAGCCACAGCAGCTCCCTGGCTGCCTCATTTCTCAAGACTTTACATTCTTCTACTTTCTGGGAGTCCTGATGTGGCGCTGTGGGAAAGCACTGGACCACAAGGACGTTTGAATCACAAGGTCAGCAGTTCAGAGTCACCAACTGCTCCTCAGAAACCCTATACAGGCACTTCATAACAACAACCATACAGTCTAGGGAAAATGAGAGGTTCTTTTCTGAACACAGAAGAGAGGGGAAATCTCTTTCCCAGAAGGCCCAGTAAATGTTATCTGAGTCTCACTAGCTCTGATTGGTTAATGTGCCCATTGTTGACAATAATTACTGGGCATTATTGTTGTTGTTAAGTACCGTTGAGTCAGTTCCGACCCATAGCGACCCTGTATAGGGTTTCTGAGGAGCAGCTGGTGAGCTTGAACCACTGACCTTGCAGTTCAAACGGCTTTGCAGTCTGGCACATTAACCCACAGCGCCACACCAGGGCTCTATTATTGAGCATTGGGATTGGGGAATAGAAACACTGGTTAGTTTAAGGTCACCAACAGTGAGGTCCATCTAGCTGAGAGCAGGGCAGGGGTGAGGCCTTTGCAGGACAAGCAGACTATCACATCGCCATTACAAGGGTATACAATGCTGGGCTGCAAAGCTGTCAGGCACCCCAGGTACTGTGAAGCGTTTAGGGAGGGGAGGCTTCTGGTGTCACAAGGGTTTGGAGCGCACAGCCAGACATGCGGACACAAAGTGTCTTTTTTAATATATAAATGCCTTTTATGATGCTAAGAGAGAAAGAGCTGCTCTAGTGAATTATTTTCCAATTTAAGGTTTCAACTTTTTTGCAAATTTGGAGTAGTTTAATTAAAGCAGTGATAATGATGATGTATCATGAAATGAAATCAAAACGTCTCAAACAGCATTTTCTGTAACCTCTGAATAAGAAAGCTTAGTAACTGAGCATTTCCCTGATAGCATGTTGTTGTCATTATGTGCTGTGGAGTCGGTTCCGACTCATAGCGACCCTGTACAGAGTTTCTGAAGCTGCAAGTATTTACATGAGCAGAAAGCCTCATCATCTACCAGCGGAATAGCTGGTAGTTTTGAACTGCTGAATGTGAGATTAACAGCCCGATTTGTAAGCATTACGCTACCAGAGCTCTTTCCCTGATAGTATATGAATGTGTTAAAGCATTCTTTTGAATATAAGAAAGACGTTTCCATATTCCTAATCTGTGGTTGGAGTCCTGGTGTGGCGCTGTGGGTGAATGCGCCAGACTGCAAAGCCATTTGAACTGTAAGGTTGGCAGTTCAAGCTCACCGGTTGCTCCTTGGAAACCCTATACAGGGTCGCTATGGGTCGGAACCGACTCGATGGCACTTCACAACAACAAAATCTGTGGTTGGATGACAGCTGCTAAGGTTTTTTTGCTTGATTTTGGTGTAGGAAACGATGAATGAGACCACTGCTGCGGCATCCTTTCTAATTCATCGCCACCCTCGTAGGATGAGGCTGTAAATCTGTAAGGAAGCAGTCAACCACATCTTTCTCCCATACAGCAGCTGGTGACTTCGAACTGTCGAATAGCAGCCAAGCGCTTTAACCACTACACCACTAGGGCTGAGAAAGATGATGGGATTTCATTCTGTAAGTGAAATGCCATGACATTTGATATGCTTTTACAGCTCTGTGGGTATGTAATATTCACCATAGATAGATGTTTTAGAAACACTGATTTTCTGAAGTGCTGTCAGTATTGATAAGATGTTTTATTGACTTTAAAATGCAGAACTAGAAAAGTTCCCCATGAAAATATTTATTTGTAGGCAACTTGTTAAGTTGCTGATACATTTATGCATCACCTCCCAAAAGCCATTAAAGACCGAAGGATAAAACCAACCATTTGGAGCCTGGTAGTTATCCAGACTTGAAGACAGGAAAATTCATACCACATCTCTAGGAATCAGAACACTAAGACAAACCTTCTTAAAGCAAAGCTGGTTAAGATGACTGGATTTTTTTTTCTTCCAATTTTAGTTTCACCAAAGATCAGATGGACTAAGTCCTAACATTTCCTGCAGCAGAGTGATGAAGCAAACAAAGAAATTATATGGCACCACATGAAAGGGACCCAGTGCTCCACTAGGGAATCCTTTCCTTTGAAAGAGAAAATTACATTAGCTAGCATTTCACCTTTACT
Organism: Chrysochloris asiatica; assembly: GCF_000296735.1. Taxonomy (NCBI): domain Eukaryota; kingdom Metazoa; phylum Chordata; class Mammalia; order Afrosoricida; family Chrysochloridae; genus Chrysochloris; species Chrysochloris asiatica. The sequence goes on from NW_006408550.1 coordinate 18,215,065, forward strand.
CCAGGCATTGCTCTGGAGTCCTGGTGTGGATAAGCACTGGACCGAAAGGTCGATTTGAACCACAAGGTCGGTGGTTCAAACTCACCAGCGACTCCTTAGAAACCTTATAGAGGGTTGCTGTGTGTCAGAACTGACTTGAATACACATACCAACAAACAACAATAGGAATTGCTCTAAGTCAGGGATGAGGATTTTTTTCTGCCAAGGGCCACTTGGACATATATATATATAACATCACTTGATATAAATTTGAAGACACTTTAGTAGTGTCCTGGTGTGGCGCTGTGAGTTAATGCATTAGACTGCAAGGTCACTTTGAACTGTAAGGTTGGCGGTTCAAGCTCACTAGTTTCTCCTCGGAAACCCTTTACAGGGTCACTATGGGTGGGAATTGACTCAACGGCACTTCACATCAAAATATCTAGTAGTGTAGTGGTTATAAGTAGGGTTGCTAATCTCAAGGTCAGCAGTTCAAAACTACCAGCAGTTCTGCTGGAGAAAGATGACGTTTTCTGCTCCTGTAAAGATTTACCGCCTCGGAAACCCTGTACAGGGTCGCTATGAGTAGGAACCAACTCCGCAGCACACCACCACCACCAATATAAATTTGGGAGTCCTGGTGTAGTGCTGTGGGTTAATGTGCTAGTCGTTTGAACCACAAGATTGGCAGTTCAAGCTCACCAGCGACTCCTAGGTAATCCTATATAGCATCACTATGAGTCGGAATTGACTCAACGGCACTTAACAACAACAACAATGATTTATATTGCTATGAAAAAAGCTCCTAGAGTTGTTGAATTTTGAGTTCCTGCTTGCCGGTGCCTTGGCAGGGCCAGACCACATGATATCTCGGACTTATTTGGTCCTGGAAGTTCCCCACTCTGCCCAAAGTAAATTACAGATATTGAGACATTTAATCCTCACACAACGTCATAAACTGGGACCATTGTCATTGCTGTCCTTTTACAGATGTGCCGCAAGTCAAGTAACTGGTTCCAGGTAACAGAGACCAGACTGACTTCTGTCTGATTTCTTATCACACGATGGGCAATTCAAACCCAAGAGCTGCTCCCCTGAAGCCCAATACAGGGTCACTGTGAATCGGAACCGACTTAACAGCGCTTAGCAATAGCAACACTTTGCACTGAAGGAGTCCTCATAGCATTAAGCTGCTAACTGAAAGATCAGCAGTTTGAGTCCACTAGGTACACCACAGGAGAATGAAGAGGCTTTCTCCTCCCATAAAGATTTACCACCTCGGAAATCCTCTACAGGGTCTCTATGAGTAGGAACCGACTCAATGGCACTTAACAATAACAGCAACAACATTGTGTTCTCAGGAGAAAAGACTGTCCCATCCATCTGCTCCCTTAAGGATGAAACCATAGAACAAACCTTTGCCTCTGTGTTGATGCCAGCTTCAGAAGTAGACTGCACACCTTTTTCCCCCGTGAAGCAGCTGATAGGTTTAAACCACCAAACAGTCACTTACCAACCAAGTGCTTAACCACTGCACCACCAGGGCACCTTTCAGCCGCATACAGTCACTATGAATTGAAACAAACTCCATGGTTCTCAGCAATAGTGCGTCTCTTTTTTTTTTCAAATCAATTTTTGTTTTTTTCCTTAACAATTATATTTTATTGTGGTTTGAGTGAAACTTTACAGAACAAATTCATTTTCCATTTAACAATTTATGCACATTTTGTTTCGTCTTGTCTCTGAAAGCACCAAAATTGTCAGTAGGTTGAGTTTATGATGTACTGTTTAAAGAGTTTGGGAGATTTGTAAAATAATGATAAGTATAGGATATTCCTTCATGGTTTGGTTACATAAACTTGGTTGAGGAGTAGGGAAGGAAGTGGAGAGAACCAAGACCTTAGAAAATTCACCATGGAGTAGAATTAAAATACATGCCTCTTGATTTCAAAGCTGAATGAGATTTAAGCTAACTTCAATTTTAACTCCCAATGGGCTAATAATTGGATTATCAAAGAGCCCAGCAATCATTCCAAGGAGGAAATGACTAGGGGAAAGATCAAACTAATTTTCTGTGACATTAAATAAATACTTACATCCTTTTGATTGTTGAACTTACAACCAATTGTTACATAAGGTGTTGTTTTTAATAGATAGAGGAAATTTGCCATGTGTAATGGTTTATATTCACAACCTAAGAAAAACCACTTGAGGTGGCTTTCACCAGATGAAAAACCTATGGAAATAAAATCATGCTAGAAAAAGCAGCCTCGCCTATGTGATTTTAAAGAGAAAGTAGTAATAAATGTGGACCAAGATAACACAGACTGAAGTTTCACACGTAACTTTTAAATTTGCAGAGTAAATGAAAGCATCAGATTTGTGCATGAGACCAAAACTGGGGACAGGGTGGGGCTGAGGCTGCCTGTTGCCTTTTATAAAGGCTGTTCAGAGTGCTGGGGGTGGGAGTGGGGGTGGGGAGGGGGCTCCACTCAGTTCAAGCTGCCTTCCCTCCTGCATTTTAGCAACAATACCTGTGATCACAACCCACACCCACCTGGCCCTGGTTAGCCAAGAAAAAGGATGGGCAGTCCCTCATTATCACTACTTACCTTTTGTAGTTTAGTGGTTATGAATTGGGCTGCAAACCTCAAGGTCAGCAGTTTGAAACTACCAACTGTTCCGCGGGAGAAAGATAAGGCTCTCTGCTCCCGTAAAGATTTATAGCCTTGGAAACCCTGTATAGGGTTGCTATGAGTCAGAACAGACTCCACGGCACATAAACAACAAACCTTTTGATAAAAGGAGTTGTTGTTAAGTGCCACTGTGTCGCTTCTGACTCATGACCCAGTATAGGGTTTCTAAGAAGTAGCTGGTGGGTTTGAACCACTAAACTTGCAGTGTGCAGCCCAGTGCTCATCCAACAGAACCACACAAGGAAGGTCATTGTTCCATTTGACTGCATTTAAATATGCCAGAAACCCTTTATAAATCAACGGAAGTTGAGGTATAGACATATTAAGTGTGCAAGAACAATTACCTCTCTATTCCTAATATATAAGGCGCCCCGGTGGCACTGTAGGATGAGCATTGGGCTGTTAACCACAAGGTTGGCAGTTCAAACCCATCAGTTGTTCTGTTGGAGAAAGAAGAGGGTCACCATGAGTTGGAATTGCCTCAATGGGAGTGGGTGTTCGAATATATAATCTCTCTGGTTGTTGCTGTTAGGTGCCGTCGAGTCGGTACTGACTCATAGTGACCTTATGCAAGCAGAACGAAACACTGCCCGATCCTGGGCCAACCTCACTACACTTGCTACGCTTGAGTCCATCGATGCTGCCACTTGGCCAATTCATCTCATTGGGGGTCTTCCTCTTTTTCTCTGACCCACCACCTTACCAAACATGGTATCCTTCTCCAACGACTGGTCCCTCCTGACCATATGTCCGAAATATGAGAAACAAAGTTTGGCCATCTTGGCCTCCAAGGAGTACTCTTTGCTAATCTCACGGTCAGCAGTTTGAAACTACTAGCTGTTCTGAGGGAGAAAGATGAGGTTTTCTGCTCCCGTAGATTTCCAGCCTAGGAAACCATACCCAGGGTCACTATGAGTCAGAACCAACTGCATGGCACACCTCCCCCATCACTACTTTTCACTGGTGTAGGACTGTTGGAAGAGCACTGAACTATACACCCTAAGGTCGGCAGTTCAAGACCACCAGGAAACCCTATACAGGATCCCCATGAATCAAAACCAACTTGACGGCACTTAATAACATCATTTTGCACTGAAGGGTCCTGGTGGCATTGGGCTGCTAAACCAAAGATCAGCAGTGAGTCCACCAGGTGCTTCACATGAGAAAGAAGAGGCTTCCTGCTCCCATGAAGATTTACAGCCTCAGAAATCCTATCTAGGCTCCTTGTGCGTCGGAACCAACTCGATGGCTCACAACCAACCAAACACCTTCTCACTGGGGTCCCTGAGGGGTGCGAACAGTAAACACAATTGGCTGCTAACTGAAAGGCTGAAGGTTCCAGTCTATTTAGAAGGACTTAAGAAGACCTGGTGAAAACCCATCCATTGAAAACCAATAAGGAGCACAGTTCAGTTCTACTCTGACACACTGTGGGCACCAGGAGCCAGCTGACTTGACTGGTTTCCCCCTGATTTGTCCTATTTTAATGACTTTATCTAAAACAAGCTGGCAAACAGCTCTGCCACACAGGGCTCGCTATACAAGGCAAGAAGTAGCATTTAGAAGAACAGCAAAATGAGAAAAATAGAGATAGTAATGGAAATTCTTCCCTCTGCCAATCTCAATCTGTTCTCTTCCCCTAAAATGTCCTATTTATGATGACAAAAGTGTTAACACAGAAACTACAGTCTCAAACTACATCTCCTGTCAATGAGCCAGTGTCCGGCACAGCCAGTGCTGTGGGGACCTGCTGCAGACAGAGGACTTTGATGATAGAATTCTAACAGCCCTTTCGAAGTGGTCCAAGTTCCACAAGATCCCACCGCATTCTTGGATCCTAAGTTTCTGAATCAAGGAGCAAGCTCATTCTCTGCCCTGTAACTATAGCAGAAAATGAAAATCACAGGCTGGTTCTATATACTTGGTTGAGGAATGGGTTTCAGGCTACCAAATGCACCTAGAAGAAAGGCCCGGTGATCTACTTAGTCATCAGGGCAGGGTGCCCTAGAGATGATAACGGTCAGATCCACAACCAGCCATGCGGATGGTGCAGGAGTTTCATATGCACTGTGCACAGTCTCGGCTTTGGTTGAGGGGTGAGTAGGCTGCAGCCAACAAGCGCGCTCCAGGACTTAAGGTTGAGTGCCCACATCACACGCCTCAGGAAATGCTCACCTAGGGTCTGGGAACCTCACCTACCAGCTAAGTGTTTTAACTGTAGCTTCCCAGCATGATTTGCCTTTAAATCTCTCCTCTGCTCAGACCTTGGACCCTCATAACATCCTTCTTAACGTTCATTTCTGGGCACATTCATGTGGTCAAGGCCAAAGAAAGCACCTAGTGCTTCTCCATGCGGACCACCAATAGAGCCAAGTGTAACACAAGTTAAGCAACTTTTGGAGTATGATTTCAACATTAAAAATAAACAATTGTAATAGAATAAAATAAAAAATCCACAAGAAGTTTTAAAGCAAAATGCTTTAAAGAAAACACAGGCCCATGCTGGGCTCTTAGCTAAAACCTAAGATTTCCCCAAAATGAGCAATTACTCTTGTCTGTTTTGAGGGATGTTAAGTATTGTCGAGTTAGCTCTGACTCATAGCGACCCTGTATTAGAGGGCTTCCAAGGAGCCGCTGGTGAGTTTGAACTGCCGACCTTGTGGCCAAATGCTTTGATGGACCTGTGGATAACACAGGCCGATTTCCAAATCAGTCTCTCTGTGCACTGATGATACAGAAAGACGAGACCTAGCAGGGATCCCACTGTCCCACTGCTGAGTCTGTCTACGCCATCAGGCCACACGTAAGCCGCAGAGACCGTACCTTAGATAAGCAGCACAGTGTTTAATGCAGACTCTATAGCTGAAAATATGTTTGCAAGTCAAATGCACACTTTCAAAGAATGGATTTACCAAGGAAAGTTCTAATGCCAGAAAGCGGCATTTTGAAATTCCTTACATTGAGAGTTCTCCCTTACCTGGACCACCTTGCTGCATGGACTCTGTGATCAAGAAGCAAATGACAGTGAGGACCCCTGTCTATCACAGCCCCAGTCAACCCTGGTGGATAGTCAGGAAGTTATTAGGGGCCAGGGGTAAAATCAGGCTGTGCTGCTACTGGATGGAGTCAGCAAACACTAGCCCCCTCTGGCTGAGACTAGCCACTCAGGTGTAACTATCAGCGGATCATTTGGCATCATGTTGCCTGGAGATACATGGAAGCTTATATGCTGTGTACTAACGGTCCTTGATGGCAATGTTCAATGAGTGAAAGGGGATTAAGTGGGAAAGTCAGAAGTTGAGACACTCAAGAATAGCTACCTCCTTCACAGTGGGCTAAGCACTGGGCTGCTAACCTATTTTAAGGTTGTTCAGACTCACCAGTTGCTCCGTGGTATGTTGCTTCAAAGATGTAGTCTTAGAAACCTAACCAACAGTTCGATTCTATCCTATGGGGGTTCCTGAGTCAGAATCTACTTTTGGCGGTGGGTTTGGATGAATCTAGGATTTAATCGCCCAAGTCACTTAAGGACTCCTTCCTGGCTTATTATGATGGGACTAGGAAAGTCAAGAGACTGATTTGCTAACCTTTATCTTTGACAAAAACATGACTCGCCTGCAAGACACACAGTGAGTAACAGCAATCATTGTTTCTCCTTGTTAAATGCCATCGAGTTGGTTCTGACTCATAGCGACCCTAGTGCATGGGGTTTCTAAGGAGCGGCTGCTATGAGTCAGAACCGACTTCACGGCACATAGTCACCACCATTGTTGGTAAGTGCCATCAAGTGGGTTCCTGACTCAAAGCAACCATGTATAGAGTTTCCGAGGAGCGACTGGTGTATTTGCACTGCCGAATCGAAGGCACTTAACACTGCTCTCAAAGGAGTCCTGGTGGTGCAGTGGGTTGAGCACTGGGCTGCTAACCAAAAGATTGGTAGTTCACGTCCACTGCTGAAAGAGAAAAATGTAGCAGTCTGTTTCTGCAATGTTTTACAGCCTCGGAAACCCTAAGGAGTTTGAATCTGTCCCACAGCTGTCACTCTGCGTCAAAATCGAATCAATGGGTGGTTGGTGGTGGCTTACTGTCCAAAACCTAACTTAAGTAGGTTAAGTGACAAATGTCCCTGATACATTTTTCCTTTTATATTCATTATTTCATTTAAAAGGGAAGGGGGGGGGGGGAGGAGGGATGAACAGAACTGAGTAAAACTATCATAATTTTGTCAAATATTTATAATTTGTGTAAACTTTAAAATATAAAGTTAAAGTGCAATACAGGCTTATTTATGGATTGGGCTTCCCCTGATAATAGTATAAAGTATTAGCAGGTTCATTTTTAAACTAAATACAATAAAGCATAAGAAGAAAAAAAAGATGATAAATTTCACTTTAGTTACATTAAAGTCCATAATATAAAGCCTGACTCAATTTCTCTTTTAGTTTCCCAACTTTCTTTTGCTCAATGTTAATAGGAAAATTATAATACACTTGTTCTGGGAAAGTATCTATTATTGCAAATGAAAAATTTGTATCCATAAACCCTTAAATACCATTTAAAATAACAGAATGTGAATGACAAATTTCTGATTTTAATAAAGAAAATTCTTAAACTTTAAATGAGCAACTGCCTCACCTCTGTTATGATTTTAAAAATAGATCTGAAAATGAAATGTAGAATTTTTGCTTCCAAAGTTAAGCTGGCACAATCTATAGAATTGAGACAAAAACAAACTGCACTGAAGCAATCTTCCCCCTCCTTTTGACATTTTATAGACCTTTAGAAAGCCAACATGTTAGTCTTTATATTGAAAGTGATGCCCTGCCTTGATATTTAGATTGTGTACATGTTAAGGTATAGCCAGAGGACAAAGGTCTGTTCAAATACACTAATGGCTTGCTTTGCTTATTCAGAACAATAAATGCTTGCCAAACATGAATGTATAATTTTATAGGTATATTGCTTTGCCAGATGATACAAAAAATTCACAATGCCAAACCCAGAGTATTTATTTTCATTACTTAATAAAAAAAATAATAATGTAACATTTCATAATCCCTGGAACTGTAAAATAACTGTCCTTTTAATTTACAGAATTGAGGGAAATAATTTTAAATGTTAAAATATACATGCTGAAAGTGATTTTGCATATAAGCACCAGAAATCTGAAAAATTTACAAAACTTGTTTAAATGTCTAAGGTGCATTTATTATGAATTACATTCATTTTGAGGGAAGAAAAGGTACCTCAAAGCTCATTAATATTTAAGAAATATCACAATAGTTCCCAACTTGGTTTAGAACAAAATAACCAATACTGCCTTTAGTTTTTATAAATGAGCCATCTAAATCTAGATCCAAAATCTCACTGCTGTCTCATGTAGTAAATGGCAGTTTGCTCACTAAATATGCTTACGTTCTAGTTTACGATACAACATCACACGCAATATTTAATGCCCTTAAAACACACTCACACACAAATTTTAATCATTTAGTGAACATATGAAGTTAACAAAAAAGTTAGGTGTCTCTTCTATATTTTTATGTACGATTGGGTATAAAGCCATTTAGAGTCAAAGAAAACGATTTTTTAAATGTTATTATCAGTCTTCTAGTATTTAGAACTCTTCTAAATATACGATTATAGCATCAGTAAAAAGTTGCTATTATGAAGGTACATGAAGTAAAAACAGAATTAATTTCTTAGTTTAAAAATAAAAATTACTGTGCTATTCAATCATGCCCTCCTTCCAATCCCATGATCAACATCGTTAACAATTAAATAAGGAAAACACATGCCAGCATTGCTCTAAACAGACTAACTCAGCCATCCAAATGACCTAATACAGTTGGGGGGGATCTTGACCAGGTTTTCCAGTTCTGTGGCGTTGCCACTATTAGTCTTGCTCTAAATCACTATATAAAGGTATTCATATTGTCAACACAACATCCAGCAAGCTCTAGTTTCAAAGGTCATCTACATTTATATACTTACTTTTTACTGTGTGCATTAAAAAAGAAATTTTGTGTGTGTGCTTTTAAGTTTTCACACCTAACACGTTGCTAAGTTTCTAGAGATGTGTGGTGGGAAAGACTAAGAAAAGAGGTTCTTGGGGAGAGTCAAGACCTTAGAGCAACATCACACACATTTCTAGGCAAATATCTTTTTAATTTAAAAGACTATATATATGTATATACACACACACATATATATATATATATATATATATATATATATATATATGGAAATACAAGAGAAAATCTACTGCAAACAACTTCTTTAAAGTGTTAAAATGCCAAGATGTCACTCTGAGGACTAATGTACTCCTGAATCAAGCTATGATATTTTCTATCACCTCATATGGTAGCGTAGTGGTTATGAATCGGGCTGCTATCCTCAGGGTCAGCAGTTCGAAACTACCAGTTGTTACACGGGAGAAAGATGAGGCTTTCTGCTCCTGTAAAGATTTACAGTCTCAGAAACCCTGTACAGGGCACATAACAACAACAACAACAACATATGCATGAGGAAACTGGACAAGGTATAAGGAAGATCAAAGAAGAATGGATGCATTTGAATTATGGTGTTGGAGAAGAATATTGAGCGTATCAAAGGAATGAACAAATCTTTCTTGGAAGAATTATAGTCAAAAAACTGCTTAGAGGTGAGTA
>NW_006408550.1:18224510-18295053 GCF_000296735.1 Chrysochloris asiatica
ATATATATGGAAATACATCTCCGCCCTAAAATTCATATTCTTCCATGATAGATTTTCTCAGCAACCAATATATATAACAATATATTTTTCACAATCTGTTAAGCTATCCATTGAGTACGCATCTAGAATTAAAAGATGTTACTACCAAAGCCATCTAAACATTGCATTCATTAGGGAAATGTGCACATTATGGTGACTATTTACAAAGATCTCTATGTACGTTAGCAATAAATAACCTGATATCAAAAGAGATAATTCTCATGCACACAACGAGATGGCTGCATGCGCGTCAGATATGTACACGGAGTTTCTTGATGACAGCTCTCCCGTTAGTAGTAAAAGTGTGCGTCCTTCAAATGTCACCATGGTTCCTTTAGTCTTGCTTCTGGGGGATGCATCCTTCCATTTCTACGACTTCTGGCCATCCTTCATATTTGTTTGTGTCTTTATTGTTTTTTATGTGCTAGTGAAACACAATGGTAGCATGCAGTTTAAAAAACCGTTGTCAACTGTTCACTGGATAACAACATCAGCATTCATTCAAATGGACACATGTCAATTATTATCTAAAATATCAGGTGAGGGATTGAGGAGCTGCCATGTATGTGCCAGATCTTCAAATAACAGCTGACAGAACAAAACATTGCAGATCTTTTTTCTTTCTTTTTGCAGATGTTCTTAAAGGATCATTTCTTGGCCCAAAAAATAGATTCTACATGATACTACGTTCTAAAGTATTTCCAAACCTAATTGATTCTAATATCAGAAGTTCAATTAAAATCCTTAGTAAATAACATGCCCTGAAAAGTTTAAAATAAAAGTAATCATGTTTCAGTGCACTGTCATATAAGAAAAAAGTAATCCCCATGGAGAATTGGATTCTTTTTAGGTTTTAAAATTACAACAGTACCACACTAATACCCAGAACTTTTAGGAATATGTGAACACATTTAGTGCCAGCTTAATTTTGATTTTCAAATAACTGGGATAGGATTATATAGCAAAGGATTTTATACAATTTGTTTTTCTCTTCATTACATCTGAAAATCAGAGACACTCACCTGCTCGAAAGGGCTTTTTGTCTTAATGCCTTTCCCACCACAGAAGACCCAGTTATCTCTAAAACCAAGATTAGTAATCGATGTACTCCCCAGTTCAGAGATGAGCCGCCGCGCCTCATCATTGAGTCTAAGAAAGGGAGACCAAGAATAACACAATAAGCACAGTGCGCTATCTACTCTTTAACATGAGATGAAATGAAAACATGTCTTCGTACACAAGAGAACATACAAAATAACGGATGCAGAATTTTTTCATTGGGAACATTTCTATTATTTTAGTTCTGTAGTGACAAAAAGACATGAAATCCAGCAACTGACATCTACTTCATTAGGAAGTTCCTTTTAGATGTCTTAAGTTCATGGTAAGAATTCACCTTAAACCATCAAGAAGGAGCGCCATGAGTGGAACATGAGAGCCTACCTAGAAAAGCCACAATAGCATAGACTGTGGCAGAGGTGATGCCACAGAGACAGAGCAGCTGTGGGCTCTAGGGCCAGAGACTAAGAAAGGCTGTATACCTGCAGGCAGGAGACCGGCTTGCAAAATGTGCCCTTTGGACATTTAAATGAATATTTTTGTTTTGTTTTGTATGTGTACATCAGATATTTTTGCTTCGGTGATTTGTGAAAAATAAGATGTAAATGGGGATTCATAGGGAGGAAGCAGGATAACTATTGTTGCAGGAAGAGGATGAAACACAACGTATGATTTGCTGAAAGTAAAGGTGATGATCTTGTCTGTTAACCTTCACTAAGTTCACAATAAAAAGTTAAAAAAAAAAATTCAACTTAATTGTTTTAAATATACACATTGGATAAATAAATGACATTCCAGGTAGTAGATGCCAAGCTAATGTATGGTCTTAAGCAATACACTTTCGTAGAATAAAAAAAAATAATACTTTCAAGCTCTACTAAATTATAGGTGGGTTTTTTATTTTTTTATTTTTATACATCATATTTGAATAGAATAAAAATAAATGCTGATAGAAGTCTGAATGTTTCTAACACAATGTGATCTTTAAAACAAAATGAACTTTGAGACTCAGAATATAAACTGTACTTCAGTGATAACTGCCCAGTGATTATTAGACATGAAAATATGAACCATATAACAACCAAGTATTTTTGATCAGGAAGAAGGAGAGCGACAAAGGACAAGTGCTAGGGAGAGCAGTAATTGCCACCACAGACTTTGTATAGGTTGTCATCTAAGTATGAGTGACCCTCTCTCCTTTCTCTCTGAGAAAGAGAAGAAATGCAGTAGATAAAATGTAAGATGTAATAGCTCAATTTAAAAGAGAACAAAAGACAACTGAAGGCCACCTGTGCAGGCTTGGGCTATTAAGCCCATACATCAACCACTCTGAGAGGCCTGCACCTGAGCTACAGCAAGCATTACATATGGAAATTGCTCGAGGGTCAGTAATTGAATAGAGAGCAACAGGGAGGAAGGGCCAGACTCACTCCAGTACCTTCCTCCTTTTATTAAGGAGCCATGCTCATAGCGGAGTCCTGGTGTGGCGCTGTGGGCTAATGTGCCAGACTGAAAAGCTGTTTGAACTGCAAGGTCGATGGTTCAAACTCACCAGCCGCTCCCTGGAAACCCTATACAGGACTGCTATGGGTCAGAATTGACTCAACGGCACTTAACAATAACAACAATGCTCATAGCTCATATCAATGAGAGGAAATGATAAAGGAAAACTGAGATACAGACGCCAGACAAGTCCACTGGGCGGCTGCCTCGGGCATAGGGTGTGATCCTCACTTAACTGTCTGAGCAGGCCTGTAGGTTGCTAAAAGAGTAAATGTCAGGTTCACAAATGCCAAGGGCACTGCGTTATTTACAAAAACTACTCACAAAGTGGTGATCCAAATAGTAAGGATGGCCCCCTGGACAAAGTAAGCAAAACCTTTCTTTTAATTTAAGAGTTTCATGTCAACAAGGAAATATGTTGATGGGCAGTCAAGTTCCATTTCTGTACGTCTGAATTTCGACCTCTATGAATAAATCAAGTCAATTTAGCCAGAGAACTAGAAACAATTTAATATTTGTTTAGCTTTAAAATTTGACTCCACTAATTTTTCCTTACTTCCCCATGAAACTACCTCTAGGTTCTACACAGAAGGTTCAAGGTTAACACAGCAGGCCTGTTTACAAGGCTGGAACCTGACTTTCATTAGGGAACTTAAGAGTCTGGGTGGTTCCTGGTGCCTAAAGTGTTGGTACAAACAATGCAGTTTATGCCGAATACCTTTGTTTCTGGGATTCCAGAATTTGACTACATGCACGGCAAAAGATGCAAACATTGCCAACCCTCCCTCTAGACATGGACTCTCTACTGCACTTCCCTGGCCACCGACGTCTTACGTGCATCGTCATAACTCACTGCTGGAGGAACGAGTTATGTTTGTGAATTTGTCCCTTAGTGAATCCACTTGTACGAGCACTCGGGGAAGCTTAGGCCTCGTTCCCTTCAGACTTTACCCATGTACCTTTCCTCTTTGCTGATTTTGTTCTGTGCTCTGTTGCTGTAACACATCATAGCTGTTAAGTACAGACTGTGCCTTCCTGGCAAATCAAAGCCAGGGCTGGTCTTAGGTCCCTGACACACAGGTACATATGTATGTCTATGTAATTACAGTTTTCAAACAACACAACTTTCTCAATGACTTAGAAAGTTTTCTGATCTAGGTCTGAGGGATTTTATTCCATCATTCTTTATTGATGCATGCATATCTTCTATGTAAGGTGCTGTTATGTGCCAGAGAGTGGATTTAGCCTTACAGGGACCCTATAGGGCAGAGCAGAACTGATCCATAGAGTTTCGCCAGCTGTGATTTTCATGGGAGAAGGCAACCCTCTTCTTCCATGAAGCTGCTAGGTGGGTTTGAACCACTGACCTTTCAGTTAGCAGCTAAGCACTTAACCATTGCACATATTAAAAGAGTTAACTTCCTATTTCAAAATGAAGTTTAAAGACATGTAATATAGTCATTTTGAACATTAGATTCAATATAGTGTCAAAATGCCCATTTCTTTAAAAGCCAGAATAACAAATATATTTACATATAACATCAAGTTTGGAAATAAAAGCTTCTTTATTCACATGGATAATTTTAGCTTTTCTAGGGAGTCTTAACTAGCTGAGCTGTGAAACAATCATAGTGAATAAATTATTTAAAGTAAGAATCATCCCTAAAATAGAAAAGTGTTCTGTGACAAACCGGAAAGTAGAGAGAGACTGGGAGGGGACTGTAGGCTGCACCCAGAGCAGAGGTGGGGAGTGGGGGTGAGAGCTGGAGATGGGGCCTCCCCAGGATCTGCCGCAAGCCTGCTGGGAAGAAGGCACACTACTGGGCACTCCTGCAGGTCACAACATTGTAGTTAGCTAAGCTACACGTTTCCAGAAGCAGAATCCCTGCGTCGTGGTGGTGATTGTTAAGTGCTGTCAAGTTGGATTTCACTCACAGCAGCCATGCATAGGGTTTCTGAGGAGCTGCTGCTGGCTTTGAACCACTGGCTTTGTGGTTCAGTCCAGCTTATCCTGCAGCACCATACCAGTACAAAAAGGCTAATGTATTCAGCTGCTAACAGAAAGATCTGGGGTCTGAGTCCACCCAGACGTGACTTGGAAGACAGGTCAGGTGATCTACCTTCTGAAAAGTCAGCCATTGGAAATCCAATGGAGCACACTTCTACTTTTAACACATGTAAAATCTGTATGAGTTGGGAGCCAGAACCATAGCAACTGGTTTTCCCGATTTTCTCAAAACAAAACAAAAAAACCCCACAGGAGACAACAAGGAGAACTGACATTCTGGACTCAATTCCAAACAAGGAAGAACCAGTTGGGAAATGGAAGTGTAAAGAACTTTGGAAGAGGATCATCGTATTTCCCAGGAAACTGTTGAGTAAGGTAAAAAACACAAGGCATGGGGGAACCACATAGCATATTACAAAAGAGAGCTCATTACAAAAGTCTAGACTAGCAACGCCTATGAAAGAAGGACTCTTTAAAAACAAATGAGTCAAAACAGTAATTTTCACTCTATAATTACAAATCCAGAAAAAAGGGAGAACTGTTTCTAAATGAGTGCTCCTACAGAGGTGTTCTGTGATGGGCTCACACTGGAAAAAGGTGGTGTACAGAAATACAAGCAAACCACATGCTACACATGATGAAGCTTCTCGTGGCATTTGCCAGGCAGACCCGGGGTACTCAGAAGGAGCTGAGATGAGACAGCAAACATGAGGAAAGTCACAGAAAGCACTGCCATGCTATGTGTGGGAACAAGGGGGACTCTCCATTTCACAGGAAGAATGACCTGATGTGGACTGATGGAAGCCCACCAGTCTTCTCCAGGGAGACAGACGCTCCAGCAACACAGAAAACAGGAGCTCAAGAACTCCAGTAAGTTTAAGCCTTCAGGCCCACACAAGCCACACACTTAGATGCTAAAGGAGCTTGCTAATGCCATCTAAAAGGCACTACCAGTTACTTTAATTGGAGACAGGAGGACAGTAAAGGTTAAATATTCCAACTTCTATTTTTTAAAAAAAAAGAGGAAGAAAAATGACAGAAACAATGGTCATATGAATTCCAGTTCTTAACAGACTTCCAGAATGGATTACAACAATGAGAAAGCTCTTAGCATTAAAAAGGAGAAGAATGAGGAAAGAGGAATAGGGGAAGGCAAATACAACATTTCAGCTTCTGAAAAGGTTCTGGTTGCTGTTAAGTGCCAGCATGAAGTCAACTCCAACTCATGGGGACCCTGTATACAGTTTCCAAGGAGCAGCTGGTGGGTTTGAACGCCCGACCATGTGGTTTGCAGTCCAGTGCAGATCCTAAAGTTCCATATCAGGAGACCCCTGAAGGGGTGGGGCACTGAAATCATTATCTCAACCCATGAATTGCAAGTGAGCATTGGATAGTCTCAAATATCTTCTGTGACTAAAATAATGAGCCAGGGGCAGAAGGGTCTGTCTACCAGGGTTGGTTGGCAGCTGTCAGAAGGAGTTGGCTCTGTAGTTGGTTAACAAACTGAATCCCCTATGGGAGGTCTCAGGCGCAGTGATACCCTGTCCTGGGTAAACATCTTTATCGATGACTTAGATTTGCACATAAGACGACTTTGGAGAGAGTCCAAAATCTGGAATGCTCACAGGACAAAGATCAGAATCAATATCAAGTGGACTCAAATCAGCAAAATTCACTATAACAGGGATAAATGAATATAAAGTTCTCCATTTGGACCAAACAAAATGAAAAAATGTTTAATCAAAATTGAAATATCCATTTGACCTAGCCTCGATGGCTTGATAATCAGAACTTGACTAGTGGAAGATTAAATTAAAAAAAAAATTGATAAAGGAAATGAGAGTAAATTGCTACAATTTGATGAACCTGACCCATACTCATGGAGTTAGTAACTCTAAATACCAACAGAGAGGGAAGGAGTCTTCACATCAAGTATCAATGCTAAGCCCTCTATACACAGGGTAGATAGGGACAGGACAGGCAACTTAGACATTGGCTACCTAAAATGAGGGGGCGATAAAGGCACAAAGTGACTGGCTTACAAGTTTTCAACGGGGAGTTAAGTTTAAGAGTGTGTGGGGGGAAGATAGAGTCCCCACTGAATAGTTTTCATCTTGTCTAGATGGGTCTTGTTAAAAGAGATGGGGATAAGATTCTTATGATTCAATAATAAGTAACTGTTATCATAACTAATTGTGATTGTCACAATGATAAAAGTAGAAGTTTTGTAACAAAAATGGGGTGGGGGTAGTTAATTTTACAGAAACAAAGGACCCTAGGACCATCAGGGGAGAAGAGCACAAGTGGAATGCAGGAACTTATCCAGAGAAACAGCAACACCAGAGATGGAGGCAGTGATGGGGACATGGCGAGGAAGCAGCTGAGGACTCTAGATTCATGGAACGAGAGGGACTGAGAGCTGGCAGCCAGGAGGCAGACTTGCAGAAGGTGCCCTTTGGTGTAGCTTATTATATATGATTGAGTGTTTAAAAACAAAAGAAAGAAAAAAAAAACAAAAACAAAATTGAAATTGGGTACGGGGGAGGGAGGCAGGGAGACCTGACTTGGCAGTGTTTTTTTTTTTTTTTCAGTAAGTCTGGGTTCAAATAAGAAAAATCTAAGAATTTAACTTGACCAAAACCTCCTGAGTCAAAAATGTAATGTGACTGTTTAGAGAAAACTAATACAATACTAGTTTGAATGAATATTCAGAGAAATATAATATCCAAAACATGGGAAGCCTGCCTCTCCACTGTACCCTGTCCTGGCCAGACCACATCTGGAACATTGTGTTCAATTTGGGGCCACTTATTATGAGAAAGACAAGAGTCAACTAGAGACCGTCCAAGGAAATGTAGCCAGAGGCTGAAACCACCTAGAAATCTAATGGGATGATAAAGGCTCCAGCTTATGGGGCTGGGGAGGAGGGAGACTACAGAGAAAGGCCACTTAGCTTCAAACAGGTGATGTATCAAATGATAGGGAAACATATTTACTGTTCTGTTGTTTTTTATTTTTACTCAAATTAAACTATCATGGATAATTTAGAGGAAAATCGCCTACAGAACATGACAATTATTTTAAAATACTTGGTTTTATTTTGTTTCACACAGACAAATGGCAAGGGATCTAGCATCGTTGGGAGGTAAAGAGTTGGGCGGAGGTATTCAGAGAAATTAGTTCTAAGGGCAGCTTACCTGGGCTTGACCATGGCCAGTAAGATCTCTTACATCAAGACATTCACTTTTAAC
Organism: Chrysochloris asiatica; assembly: GCF_000296735.1. Lineage (NCBI taxonomy): Eukaryota > Metazoa > Chordata > Mammalia > Afrosoricida > Chrysochloridae > Chrysochloris > Chrysochloris asiatica. Next base: position 18,232,371 of record NW_006408550.1, read on the forward strand.
CCTGCACTTAGGCACGAAGTATTCTCTCCAAAAGGATGAACAGTGAAGTTTAACGTGCTCATCAAACTGCTATATTCTTTACCAAATAAACAAAATACCAACCTGCTCCACAGAAGAAATGATATACAAAATAACGTATTAAGAAATGACTAATGTGCTTGCTATATAAAGTGCTCTTGGAAATTAATATGGGAGAGCCTGAATGATGTTGCTGTAGGATAGGCACTGGACTGCTAACCACCAGCCGTTTTGCAGGAGAAAGACACGGCTTTCTGCTCCCATAAAGAGTTGCAGCCTCAGAAATCCTGTAAAGGGTAGCTATGAGTCAGCAGGGGGATTTTAAAAGGTCAAAGACAATTTATAAGAGAAAAGGGCAAAACACTCTTGTTAAAAGTATTTTAAATATATGAGAAAATATTCACTACATAAACAAGTTGCACAATGATACTGTACAATTCACTCAGTCATGGGCTATGCTAATCCTTGTTGTTATGCACTGTTAAGTCAGTTCTGACTCATAGCAACCTTGTACAACAGAGTTTCTGAGGAGTAGCTGGTGAGTTTGAACCACCTACCTTACAGTTCAAACCGACCTTATGATCCAATGCTTATTCTACAGCGCAACACTAGGACTCTGCGCTGAAAATTTGTTGTTGATCAGTGCTGTGGAGTCTACTTCGACTCATAGCAACCCTGCATAGGGTTTCTGAGGAGAGGCTGGTGGATTTGAACCACTGACCTTGCGGTTCACACCAATCTTGTAGTCCAGGGCTTATCCTACAGCGCCACACCAGGACTCTGTGCTAATAATCACAGTGGCCTAAATATTAATCTTCTGGTGTGGCATTGAGGGCTAATGTGCTGGACTGCAAAGTTGGTTTGAACTACAAAGTCGGTGGTTCAAACTAACCAACTGCTCCTTGGAAACCCTAGCAGAGTTGCTATTAGTCAGAACCAACTCCACGGCACTTAACAACAACAAATATTAATGTCAAGGAAAATTAAGTTGTTAAAAGACAATCAAGGAGTCCTGGTGTGACGCTGTAGGATAAGCACTTGACTGGTTAACTACAGTGTCGGCAGTTCAAACCCTGCTCCTCAGAAAGCATATACACCAGGTGGGCACTTAACAACAACAACAACAACATGCCTGGAAAGGCATGCTGGAGGCACAGTGTTTTTAACACTCAAATGCTAACCTTAAGGTCATCAGTTCGAACCTACCAGTTGCCCCCGAAACAATCACAGACTCGGAACTCGGTGGGCCAGTTCTACTCTGTCCTCTGCGGTCATTAAGAGTGGGGATCAATTGGACAGCAGTGAGTTTGTTTTTGATTTCCTAGTTATTGGAGGTGACTTCAAAACATGAAAATGGAATCAAAAGATACTGGGATTTTTCCAGGAACTTTTTGAAGTCCCCTCTTATACTGGGAAATGAATGGGCTTTATTGTTATGCTAATCTACCCATGATTCATGTAGGAGGTGTCTTAAAGAGTAGATTAAGAAGGCAGCAGCAAGCAGCAAGAACAAGCAGGAATCCTGGTGTAGTGCTACCAGTTAAGCACTGGACTGCTAGACACAGGTCAGCCCTTCAAACCCACCAGCCACTCCATGGAAACAGGGTGCTCCACAGCACTTCACAACAACAACAAAGGAAGCAACGATAGGGAAAGTCAGGCTTCAGGCCTGATGACATCTCCAAGGAACCAAAAAAACCGAAACTGAGAAAAGACAAGGATTTTCCTGTCAGCCCACGGAGAAAGCTTCCGTTACAGCTGGACTTCGAGCCACCTACACTGTGAGAAAGGAAGTTTGTTTGGTAAAAACTACTCACGTGTGGTTTTTCTATTAAAGTAGCACTAATAACTAAGCCACTAGATATAGATATAGTGCATAGAAAGATCAGAAAAAAAGCTTAAAAACTACTAATAGTGGTTATCCAAAAGTAATTTTGCTGTTTCACAAGTTTTTTCAACAAACTTAATAATAATAGTAATAAATTCACTTCAGAAGGTTGCATGCAGTTTGAAGTTTACATACTTGGTTGCGCCATCATCATATGTTCCCATTAAGACGATGGTTCCATCTTGTATGGACTTCAAGAACTCAATCAATGGGGTCACATCTGAAGGAGAAGAAAAAAGGATGAGGACATTTTTATAATGACTGAGTAACCAATCAGTCTTTACGCTGCTTGTTAAGGGTCGTTGACTCGGTACAGACGCATAACAAACCTGTTTAAGGTTTCCAAGAAGGAGCTGGTGAGCTTGAACCTTGAAGTGGCCTTGCAGTCCAGCGCATTAACACACAACATTGTTTAGTACTTATAAATGAAGTATAGTCTTTAATATGGAATAGTCAGAACTGGAAACAAAACTTTGTCAAGTTTGCCCTTAACATGTCTTACCAACAATTTACAATTTTCCAACCTTGATTCATCCTGTGTTCTTTCGTACTGAGATTTCAGGGGCCAAATGACTTAGCGTGAAAAGGAAGAAACTCTCAGTCATGAATAATGGGATGATAAAAAGGCTAATTCTGGGGCCCAGAAGTAAGTTTCAGAAGGCAAGAGAAGGGCTCATGGATTAAGGAATTTTATATAAACTCAACAAGTGGGCTGAAGAAAAAGGGTGAGGGTTTTTTTTGAAATAGTGTATATAAAATTGCTTCTATCAGTACTTAGAGCAAAGATGTCAGCTTGAGGACTAAGGTACCCCTGACCCACGCCATGGTATTTTCAATAATCTCATATGCATGCAAAAGCTGGACACTAAATAAAGAAGACCGTAGAAGAATTGATGCTTTTGAGTTATGGTGTTAGAGGAGAATATTGAAAGTGCCATGGGCTGCCAAAGAACCAATAGATCTGTTTTGGAAGAAGTGCAGCCAGAGTACTCCTTGGAGGCCAAGATGGCCAAACTTCGTCTCTCATACTTTGGACATATTGTCAGGAGAGACTAGTCGCTTGAGAAGGATATCATGTCTGGTAAGGTGGAGAGTCAGAGAAAAAGAGGAAGACCCCAGCAAGATGAACTGGCAAAGTGGCAGCATCAATGGGCTCAAGTGTGGCAACAATAGTGAGGTTGGCCCACGATCGGGCGTGTTTCGTTCTGCTGTACATAAGAGGTCGCTGTGAGTCGGTACCAACTCGATAGCATCTAACAACAACAAAAAAAGCTCAGTCATGGCCAATGAAGCAAAACTGGAGCAGATGTGAGTTTTTAAAATTTGGGTGATCCAGAACAGTCATCAGAAAAGGAACAATTACAGGTTGACGCCCAGGAACAGAATGCACCGGAGTCCTTTCAGCAGCCTTATGTGGGAGGCTGCATTCTTGCTAAGACTGGGAAAATCGTTTGACACCCACTCACACCATCAGAATCAGCTGCCATCTTTGAGTTGGGCACAGCTGGTTTCTATTCAACTGGTCAAGAGATTTGGTTGCTATGCAATCTGCGCATACTCACCTTGTTCTATAAGAGGGAGATGAAATTTCTAGCAGGGCTCTGACCTGTAATTTTTCCCATTCTGGTTAGTGTTCTGGTTCACCTATATATTAAAAAATGGGCCCCGTGCTAGTGTGGCTTCCTTAGCCTGGACTGAAACAGTTTTCTCAAGACCAACAAGATCTATATTCCAAGAAACTATTATCAATTGTATGTATGCACACACACACACATGCACTCTGACTTAAAGGGTCTTCTGGGCATATCTACTTGCTGTGAACTGAGGGAGAGAGTCTAGGTGAGGTTATCACTGAAAGCCAAACTAATTATGGCAAGTGTTAAAAGTGATGAACATTTCATCTAGTATATCAAGATGCATAAGGGCTTCAAAACAAATGACTTCAGTCACTACAAACCAGTGACACCATCTGAGAACGCAGAATGATTAGCTATGAAAAATCACTTTACATCTTGAGCTCTTACAAGGCTGCCTTATAGCCCCCAGAGTTAACACTACTTAAACAATGGGTTACTTCAATGAACTCCCTTTCTTTTCACAACATAATCGCCCAAAGATTTTCTCTATATGATTCTATTTTATTAACAATACTCTTAAAGACACATTGCTGTTGTGTGGATTCCAACTTATAGTGAAGCTACAGGACAGAACAGCCCCTGAGGTTTCCAGGACTGTAAACCTTTATGGAAACAGTCACATTTTTCTCCTGAAGAGCAGTGGGTGGAATCGAACCCATCTATCATCCTTCAAGTTAGCAGGCAGGGGCTTTAACCGCTGAGCTACCAGGGCTCCCGTAAGATAATAACAGCATTGCAAAAAGTTAACAAGGTCACTAAAAAATCATTTTGATTTAAATGCAAAGGTAACAGTGGTGGTGGTGGTTATGTGCCGTGGAGTTGGTTCCGAGTCATAATGACCCTGTATATTGTTTCCGAGCCTGTAAATCTTTACAGGAGCAGAGAGCCTCATCTTTCTCCCACAAGGCAGCTGCTGGATTCAAACGACTGACCATGCAGTTAGTAGCCTAACACGTAACCCACTAAATTACCATGCTCCTTTCAATTCCTAGAAGGACTTCCAAATACAAAAAGGAGAAATGTCTTGTGGACTGCTCTAAGTCCAATAAACTAGAAAGAAAATTCTATCTATGTTAACAATTAGCCGCGTGTCCCATGTGGAACTGGCATGAATAAATGAATTCTTCTTTTTCTAAAACATGACAGTTTGTCTTGTATGTTGAATGCCCCTAGATTTTCAGAGTCTTAAAAAACCCTTGTGAAGACATCAATTCAGTCAATTATAAGTGTTTAAATAGGGTTTTCTGGCCTTCAAATTATTTATCCTTTTGAATCTGAGGCAAAACCCCAAAGGTCCTCAAGACTCTTTGCTTAGAAATTAGCTAGCTAGTCTCACCAATCATAGAATTAGCTGTCCTATACAAAATGGGACACCTTTATTTTTCAAAACCTCAATTTTTATTATATCATCCTCAATTACACATCACAGTCATTTTTTCTGACAAAATCAAAGTATATACAATATGAGTGACCACTGAAATATAACTGGGCAGTTGGGGAAAAGAAAGTGAGACAACACAATGAAGGAACACACAAATAGTCATGCTCCCTCACTGTTGTCGTTAAGTTCCAGCAAGTCGTTTCCAACTCATAGTGACCCTGTATAGGCTTTCCAAGGAGCGGCTGGTAAACTCGAACCAGCGACCTCATAGTTCAAACCAACCCTGTTGTCCAGTGCTTATCCTACAGCACCACCCCAGGCCGCTCCCTCATTAGTTAATTAAATTATGTAGAAGTGATTTAGAGTCAGGAATAACAAATGAGCTCAGATCCATGGTATTCACACTTACCTCCTCCCCACATGTCAAAATATTTAGTGTCTAATGTTTCTCCTGTCTTTCCTGAAAGAGATGAAATTCATTATCAAATTATCTGACTGAAACATTTTGTACATTATATAAGACAAACGATCTCTTCCATTAACTGATATGGATCCATCAGCAGAGAAGAAGTTATTTTGAGGGAGACTTCAAATCTGAATTGTATGTATTGGAAGTATGTTTTTAAAGAGTAATATTTGGATGTGTCCATAAGGCTCTCTCACGAAGTTTTTAAGTCACGAGTGGAATATAAACCTTCACTATTGACCATTAAGTTAAGTATCGTCGAGTCGATTCCGACCCATAGCGACCCTGTACAGGGTTTCCGAGGGTGTAAATCTTTACGGGAGTAGAAAGCCTCATCTTTCTCCCGCGGAACGGCTGGTAGTTTCGAACCACTGACCTTAAGGTTCGCAGCCCAATTCGTAACCACTACGCTACCAGAGCTCCTTTGACCATAGATCATTCTAATTAACAGTGAGGTATTTTTCTATACCGATGTGATACATTTTCCCTCATTTAAGAATTATCCAAAAACGCACAAACCTTTCCCCACCAAAAAAAGGAAAAGATATATATACATACATATATACACACATATATATCCTTGAATCAAACATTGTTTTCTAATTAAAGCCATCTTTTTAAAGATTTTTTTCTAAAAAATAGTTTTCATATTTATTTCCCTTTAAATTTTTTTTTTTTTTTTTGCTATCAGTTACATAGCTAGGTACAGAGCATTGTAACTAGTAAATAACTAATAAAAAGAAGAAAGTGGAAACAGAAAAAATTGACTCTTGGGAACAAAGTGAAAAATATTTTTCTGCACTATGTGAACTGGGTAAGGTGGATTCTAACCACTCTCTCCAAGTGCACAGATTAGTGTACTGGGAAGAGAGGGTCCACATGCAACTCCACAAGTTCAGATTAGATTTTGCTAGAACACGCACAGAATTTGCACTAACAAACCTAACAGAATAGTGTGGACAGACTGAAAAATCACAACAAATTCTCAACTGTCCATCCCTCCCATGGCCCCATTCAATATCACACCACACTTTGTGCATCCCTCTCAACCTATCTTCATATTATGTTGTTGTCATTGTTATGTGCTGTTAGATCGCTTCCAACTCCAGGTAACCTTGAAAGACAGAGGAGAACTGCCGCCTCAGTTTTCCTAGACTGTGATAATTACAGGAACAGATGCCCAGGTCTTTTCTCATTGGAATTGCAGGCAGGGAGATTCAAACAGCCAACCTTTTATTTAGCAGCTAAGCACTTAGCCATTGTGCCATCAGGGTTCTGTTCATATGAGCTAGTACTCCAAAAGGTGCAACAGGGAGCCGGCGTTTCAATGTTAGATTGGTCATTTCTTGTCAACTGCATGGGAAGCTCTCCACACAAGAACCTGGGACGCTTCTGAGAAAAACATGCTATAACTATCTGGGCACCAAGTCTCCAGAAAGGGTTTTTTGTTTGTTTACTTTTGAGGAAAGGGACTTCAATATCTATCTTGGCATTTTCCAATGTGATCCCATGGTAATTACTTTGGGCACAAGAATATTCACTGACTCCACCCCTAAGTTACAATAATTCGCTTACCATTCACCAAGGCGACATTGATGCCTCTCCCAACATTATTCTTAACACCACTCATTAAACTGCAAGAGAAAAAGTCAAGAGAAAGTTAGAATTAGATATTTCATATGAACATGTATCACAGAAAACAAAGTCATGCCAAAGGAATCTAGTTAGGTGATCTAAAATCTACATGCACTGGTTTTAGTCCCACTGAGGAAATGGAAGTATCTCCACTAAGTCAAGGAGAATCCACTTGATGCAAGTGAATCTGCCTTTTATTTTATTTTGGTTTTGGTATAAAGTCAGGAAAGGCAGACTAATATTGAATTTTATTTTTTCAATGTTCTTTGAAAGATTTCACAAATAGAAATGTTATTTTAAAAAATATTAGGGCAGAAGCCAACTAGTCCTTGCTGCTCTGCATAAGATTATAAAATTCCATTTTAGCAAATCCTTACAAGATGTGGACAAATTGTATGTAATCACAGTCCCTTATCCCATCAGTAAAATCCACAGCCAGTGACAGCTCACAGAACTGTAAGATCACGGAGATGATGCTCTTGTGAAATGGAAGATATGAGCGCAGTGGTCTGCTTAGCTCATTATGTTTATCAGTTAAGCTTGTTCAGTGAGAACTAATGAAGTAAACAAAAACTGTGGGTACCGTCTACTTAGAAAACATATTGTAATACTCATCAGAGTGGTGTGCTGTTGAGCATTTAAGAATCGGTTTGGGGCTGGGGAAGGGAACTGTGTTTAAGCACATTAGTATGAATGCACACATAAGCACACATCAGCATATACACTGAGGAACAAAGGTTTTCATCGTCCTGGAATCTGGGTCTCTGGATGCCATGGAGGTTGAAATGACCAACCCAAACTATGGTCCTGAGAGAATCTTTGAATCTTAAACTTTGAGAAACAGGTTCCTGAAAGTGAAAGTCATCTGTAAGTTAAACAATGGTGAAGAACATCTGCCTCAGACACCATGCTCCTCGAAGGAGTTACCTACATGCAGTTTTGACTATGGGAACTCCCAAGGTCAGACTGTTGTTGTTAGGTGCCACTGAGTCAGTACCGACTCATAGCGACCTTATGCACAGCAGAATGAAACACTGCCCGATCCTGGGCCAACCTCACTACTGTTGCCATGCTTGAGTCCATCGATGCTGCCACTTGGCCAGTCCATCTCGTTGGGGGTCTTCCTCTTTTTCTGACCCTCCACCTTACCAAACTAGAAAGTATAACTTAGGTAAATCGGCAATTACCTGAATTTTTCTTGAAGAAAATGTAGCACATCCACGAATTATTATGCAAACATTATTCTGGCTCTGTTTCCATAGCAGAGTCTCACAAGAATCTATGAGACTTTTTTCCCTTGGGATGTTTACACTCTCCAGTCAAAAAAGTTGCGCCAATCGGCAAAGCGTACGCTACATAAACTTCAACTTATTTCTGTGATTGGGTTAACATTATTTTTAACAACATATATGTACCTAAGCTTATTAGAAATTTTACAGACTCAGAGTGAGTAGCACACAATGTCCCAATCACTAACAAAGTTGTTAACACTTTACTGTAAATTCCACAAAGCCAACTAAGCCTCACAAAATGTGTTAGTGGCTTTTCATCAAACCCATCGCTGTAGCCCACCTACGGCTGCAACTGAAGAAAGCATGCATTCTTCACACTAGTACTATGATCGTACGAAGGGCTTCAAGAAGTTCATGTAAAACGGATTCAAAGATGATGGAATTTTCCCACAAACATTTTGAAGCTCCCTTGTATTTTTATTTATGCTAGCTGTTGTTGTTGTTAAGTGCCGTTGAGTCAGTTCCGACTCATAGTGACCCTGTACAGGGTTTCCAAGGGTGTAAATCTTTACAGGAGCAGAAAGCCTCATCTTTCTCCCGCAGAGCAGCTGGTAGTTCCGAACTGCTGACCTTAAGGTTTGCAGCCTGATTCGTAACCACTACACTACCAGAGCTCCTTATTTATGTTAGAGGGGACTGCAAAACAGAAAAACAACAACAACAAAAAAAACAATAAACAAAACCTGAGACACAGACGCTAAACATGTTAACTTCACTTGTTCATTCATGATGCAAGATGTACCTTTCTTGAATCAGGTAACTTTTCAAACACCAGAGAGCGATCTCTTCCATTTCCTGTGTGCTCATCACAGTGTCATAGTTCCGGATAGGACCCAGCTTTAAGTTCAGGCTTTATCATTAGCCTTGTCTCTCTCCCTCACATTCTTAAGTCTAGATCTTGAGGCAACCTTTTTCTGTAAAGAGTCAGATAACATGAAGACCAACCACTTGAAAAGCTACACAAGGAGATAAACCAGAAACACTACATATCAACCCAAAGGAAATTCTAAAATATGTTCATGGAAGAAGTATGGAATGAAGGAAGGAAGATAAACCAAACAAAAAACAGCCATAAAAAGGAATGCTGTACCGATAAACACTACCGCATGCACGGACACCAGAAACCTGTCAGAGAAAAAGGCCTGTCAACCAAAACAACCCACATGCTGCCTAACAGCCTTGGTGGCACAGTGGCTAAGCGCTCAGCTGCTAACCAAAAGGTCGGCAGTTTGAACCCACCAGTGGCTCTGCTGGAAAAAGATGCAACAGTCTGCCACATTACAGTCTTGGCAACCGTGTGGGGTGGTTTTATGCTGTTCTATAGGGCTGTTAGAAAGAGCTCTGGTAGCGTAGTGGTTAGGAATCAGACTGCGAACCGCAAGGTCAGCAGTTCAAAACTACCAGCCGTTCTGCAGGAGAAAGATGAGGCTTTCTGCTCCCGTAAAGATCTATAGCCTTGGAAACCCTGTGCAGGGTCACTATGGGTCGGAACCGACTCCATGGCACATAACAACAACAACACAGGGTTGCTAGAAGGCACTCTGGTAGCGTAGTGGTTACGAATCAGGCTGCTAACCTTAAGGTCAGCAGTTCAAAACTACCAGCTGTTCTGCGGGAGAAAGATGAGGCTTTCTGCTCCCGTAAAGATCTATCTATAGCCTCAGAAACCATGTACAGGGTTGCTATGAGTCGGAACTGACTCCACGGTACATAACAACATCATAGGATTGCTGGAGTACTGGTGTGGCTCTGTGGGCTAATGCATCAGAATGCAAAGTCATTTGAACTGCAAGGTTGGTGGTTCAAGTTCACCGGCTGCTCCTTAGAAACCTTATTTAGGGTTGCTATGGGTTGGATTCGACTGGACAGCACTTAACAATAACAACGTAGGGTTCTTATGTGGAGCTGTGGGTTAATGTGTCAGATTGCAAAGTCATTGAACTGCAAGATTAGGGGTTCAAGCTGCTCCTTGGAAACCCTATCTAAGGTCGCTATGAGTCGGAATCTAATAGACAGCACTTAACAACAACAACAACAACATACAGTTGCTATGAGGCAGAATCAAATCGACAGCAACAGGTAAATTGAAGGAGACTAGTAGAGAGGTAAGCAGGAAGAGAATCAAACACATCTAGAAACCAAAGAGGAGGAAGCTTTCAAAATTCATTTGGTCTGTTCTTTTAAAACATACTTGGTAAGTAAGTTCCATCACTAATATTAAGATGCAATGCTTATGACTGGAATCCTGTTGTAGCACTATAGGATAAATGCTGGTTAGCAAAGTTGATTTGAATCTCAAGGTTGACGGCTCAAGCTCACCAGCCTCCCCTCGGAAACAGCCTCCCCTCGGAAACACAGTGTCGCTGAGTCGGAACCAACTTGACAGCACTACCAACAACTTATGATTAAGTTGTCAGATTGATAATCAAGTGCCACAGTGTCTTTACCAAGTTCAGACCACATTGGAATATGTTGTTCTGTTCCTTATCTCAAGTCTATCCTAGGAGAGACAATAGCTAAGAAATAAAAGTGCAATGGCAAAGGCTTCCCACAAGAGGGCAGCAGATTATTAAAAAAACAACCCCCCAAAAAACCACATAAAAACAAAACTCCCCACAGGAAACCAGTAATTAGCAAATGAATGACCTTCCAAGCTGGATATTAAATGTGTAAAGGTTAATGTTAGTCCCTCCAGCTGTTGTTAAGTGTCTAAGAGTTGGTTCTGACTCAGCAATCCTATATAGGGTTTCCAAGGTTAGAACCTCTGACCTCACGGTTCACACCGACCTTGTGGTTGAGTGCTCTAACAACAAATTGAGATCTTTTTCTTTTGGCCTTCATGAATATGAAGGTTTTTCCCCACATCTCCAGGAGAAAATCTAAAGAAAATTATAATATCTGTTGATACATTCTACTTCTACAAATATAGTTTTATTTCAAATAATGAGTGCATGCTCTATTTTTTGTTGTTAAGTACTGACTCTGGCGACCCTGTATAGCGTCCCCAAGGAGTGGATGGTGAATTTGAACCGCTGAACTTTAGGTTCAAACCGACCTGTAGTTCAGTGCTTATCCCACAGTGCCACATCAGAACTCCATCTTCTTATATAAGTACCCAAATACCAACCTGATTCTGCCTCTTGGCTCTCACAGCCTAAAATACTATTTGTCACTTAAGAAAAATCTGTGGGACCCTGTTGTAAAAAAAATTCCTCCAAATAGTCTCCTATATACCTGTACCAAGTATTATAATAAAAGATATGCAATTCACTTTAAAAAGTTAATGATTAATACAGAATATTTTATTAAATAGGTTATAAAATCTTTATGTAATATATAAACTTCATATAAGTTACATTAAGTGAGTACATGCCTACAACTGAAGCTATGACTTTAGCATAAATAAAAGTCTATGGATTTCTAATACCAAAAACAAAAAATTCCTATTTTATGACACCTGATTTTCATACCCTCTAATTTTCTAACTCATGACAAGTTTGAAGTCTTAGCCTCCATAATGTATCTTGACTCAATCTCTCTGTCCATAGTACTATGACCTGAATCTAAACCCTCATCCTCAGGCTTAAGGAGTCTCCCCACCTCGGCCCCTAGGATACCATGAGCGTGAGGTTTCTTTGCTGTGGGGGCATGGGTGTGCGGGGATCTGGCAACCAGGAATCGTACCTTCACAGCTCTAACAATCAAATGTTTCCAAACCTGCACAAATGTCCCTTAGAAACAAAACTGCCAACCTAGAGACCCACTGGTCCACACCGCTGTAAAGCTGTTGCTGTAAAGTTCTGTCAAGTCATAGAGAGCCTGCATAGCATTTCCAAGAAGCAGGCTGTGAGTTTGAATCACCAACCCTACTGTTAGCAGTCCAGTGCTTATCTTACAGCAACCACACCAGAATTCCACTGGTCTACACTAGCCATCACCAAAGCGAGTTGGACACACTCAGAAAATGTTCAGGAAAATAGAATTCCTATTCTTCAAGCTTAGTGAGGAGCCTGGTAGTGTAGTGGGTTACACATTAGGCTGCTGACCATAAGGTCAGCAGTTCACATCTACCAGCTACTCAGTGGGAGGAAAAGGCGGATTTCTGTTCCTGTAAAGATTTACAGCCTCGGAAATCCTCTAGAGAACCGACTTGAAGGCCCCAGCAGCTGCAGCCGAGTTTAATGGGTGTACATGCAAAAGTCTATCACCAAAAGGGAGGCAGATCAAAACCAGCCAACAGCGGCTTTCCAACTGCCCTCTACTCCGTCAAACTCTTTACACAACAGCCAGGTATGTGTTTTCGATATAAATAAAACCATGCCCCGGTTTAGTGACCTTCAACAACTTCTTAGTGGCACACAGAGCCTACCAGGTCCTGACCCTTTATAATCACTCTCTGCCTCTTTCTCATCTCTGGGTGTTCAAGCACGCTCTGCTTTCTGTCTAGAATGCCACTACCACCCCACCCCCTTTGCCTGGCTTCAGTTCTGCCACTTTTCTTAGAGAAAACTTTACCCTGACCCACTGGCTCTCAAGTGGGACACCTCATCTCATTCCCTACCACCTAATTCCTCACATCTGCTGTTCTACAGAGCTCACTGTGCAACTGTACACTTGCGCTGACTTTTAAGATCTCTCTCAGCCCTACTGGAGTCCGTTGTAATGCTGCAGGAAAAGCACTAGACGGCAAGGTTGGTTTGAACCACGAGATCAGTGGTTCAAACTCACCAGTCACTCCTTGGAAACTCTCCACTGGGTCACTATGAGTCAGAACGAACTCGACAACACTTACCAACAACTCATCCCTGCTGGAGTCTGTTTTCCATGGGAGCCAGAACCTCGTTCTATAAATACTGCTTAAATAAATTTAATTGAAAGAGACTAAGAAAATTCAGATGCTCTTAAAACCTTCCATTGGAAGAACTTTCACAATGAGAACAGCCCTGGACTCTGAGTTGATCTCGGTTTTGGAAACTAGACTTCCTGATCTGAGGTCTGGCTATAAAATCCCTTCAGTTATTCTATCTTTCCAAGGAGCTCTGGTAGCGTAGTGGTTACGAATCGGGCTGCGAACCACAAGGTCAGCAGTTCGAAACTACCAGCCACTCCGTGGGAGAAAGATGAGGCTTTCTGCTCCTGTAAAGATTTATAGCCCCAGAAATCCTGTACAGGGTCGCTATGGGTCGGAACCGACTCGACGGCACTTAACAACAATATTCAATCTTTCCTGTGAATGGCGGAACAACTTCTGAAATTAAGACGGACTAAGACATCTGGGTCAATGCATGGCAACCCCATATGGGTTTTTGAGGAATGCTAGTGTGTGGAACTGCAGACCCTGCAGTTAGCAGTTCAGTGCTTATCCCACAGAACCACCCCAGGACTCCTATGTTAGAGAAACCGAAATTACTACATGAGAAGCCCATCAAGCTGGGGCCACATTCTCTGGCTCCCAGTCCGGTTAGCGTTTATTTTACTAGACTCCAAGGTTATATATTCTTTTCTCTTCCTTTATTTCCTTTCTTGACCTATGCAATCTGTGAACCAAAAACTTTCATGCTTCAAGGGGGTAGAGGTGATAGCCAATGACAATCAATCATGGTCCAGGTATTCTAAAAGAACCTTTTCAAACTTAGGGCCGCTTCAGCCAAGGAAGATGATAAGGGCGAATAGAAATGTTTCACTTTAATGTACAGGTTAATATTTAAACAAATGTAAAAGATTTGAACTTCTAAATCTTACTTCTAAACCCATAGATCTGTATCACAGATCTATAAGGGGACTTATAAGGGGAAATCATAAGATGATAAGTTATTAACAATGAATTATCATTAGCATGACGGAAAAGAAAGGAAATGAGTAGGAACTGAGCTCAAGTACTCAATTTTGTATGAAAAATGTTGCCTCAAGAAGTTAAATAGCCTTCCCACAGCTAACTGCAAAAGGAGTCAAGTTGGGTGAAATACAACAGCTTCTATGTTAAATAATAGAAGACACGTGCCGTTTGAGGGCCTCGAGTTTCTACTAATGGTGGTGGGATCATTTTTAACGGCAACGGTTACACAACACAATGAACGTAAGCAATGACACTGAATTATACGTGCAGAAATTCCTGAACTGGCAAGTTGCTTGTTATATATTCTTTTACGACAATTAAATCAGAAGATGCATACAAGCTGGGGGAAACTGCCTAGTTCAGGCTGTCAGTTTTCCATCTGAACAATTACCTCACTCTTTAATCTGCATTGTTGTTGATGGCCATTGAGTTGGTACCGCCTCATAGTGACCCTATGTAGGCTTTCAGAGGGATGACTGGTGGGTTTGAACGCCCAACCTTGAGTTTAGTAGTCCACTGCTTATCCTATAGCAAGTGCCACATTGTTTTTGTTAAGTACTGTTGGTTTGGTTCTGACCCAGTTTAGGGTTTCTGAGGAGCGGCTGGTGAGTTTGAACCGCTGACCTTGCAGTCCAGCGCATTACCCTGCAGTGCCTCACCAGAATTATTGGTTACTTTACATGATTTTTCAAATATACCCCAATCAAACCACGTCCACCCCGCTGCCTTGCAGTCCATCCTGACTGACTGGACCCTGTGAGGCAGAGGACGACTGCCCGGGTGGGTTTCCAAGGCTGTCAGTCTTTACAGAAGCAGAGCGCCCCCTTCTTCTCCTGCGGAGTGCCTGCTGGGTCCAAAGTGCTAATCTTTCAGTTAACAAATGAGCGCTCAACCACTGTGCCAACAGGGCTCCTTAAAGACGCTTACCCATCTAATTGTCCTGCAGTCCTGGTGCAGGGTAAGTCAAGAGACTGCAGTGTTGGTCTGAACCCCAAGGTCAGCGGCTCAAACTCACCAGTCACTCCTCAAAAACGTGACACAGAGTCACTATGAATCCATCTGGCAGCACTTAACAACAATCTAATTTTCCAAGCAACAGCAGATTGCAAGCAACTGATGAAAAGTCGGGTTTGCAACTACAGAGGAAGAAACGTCGAGTTGCATAGGACAGTCGATACTGAGGTAGTAGACTGATAAACGCCAAGGTCCTATTTTTGTAGAGCACTGCAGTACAGGAAACCTCTCAGCTGAGAGGTGAGCAGTTGCATACCACAATCCCCAGATCATTTCACACTTCAGTAAGTAGCCTTTAAACAACAACATGAAGAACGTAGGTCTGTACAGTAGAGCTTTCGTTTTCTGGGGCAGCAAAAGCACAAAATTTTGCAAAGGCGACGCGGCTTATTCTGTTCAATTCGGTAGCCCAGAGCCATGTGTGGCTACTGAACACTTACAACGTGGCTCAGGGGACTGGTGAACTGAGCTTTTCATTTTAATTCCTCGAGATGAATCTACTGCCTTTATACATCAGCATTCAGTAGCCGCACGTGTGTGGCACAAAAGGGACCATGCAGGTCGAGAGAATGCACTCCCATGAAACCCTTCTTCTCTGCACAAAACTGGGTCAATACTGTGTTCTCATGTCACTTTCTAATATAAAATTTAAGGATTTAACAAGAAAATTAAAATCATTTTCATCTGGTAAACATATGCCTACGCCACTTCCAAGCGCCCCACTGCACTCGGATGTAAGTTGCTCTAACTGAAGAGCGCACATGATAGATGCCCAGTGACCAATACTCACACATTATCTTCTAGACAGATTTTTGGGCCCACCACGTTGGCTGCTCCACTTGCCATTTTAAAAGCAAAATGCTTCTCGGGGCAAGCTTTTGAGATGCCACATTTGTATCTTGGAGGCTTAGTAGCTTGGGAGGGGAAAAAAAAAAAAATAGGGCTTTTTTTAGAAAACAATGGTAGTAGGCCCTCTATCAGTTTGTTTCATCTCTCAAACCACAAAGAGGATTACGTAAAATAAATGCTGGAATCCTCCCCACCCTGCCTCACCCTGAGGTTCTCAAAGATCCTCAAAAAATGAAACAGACTCTCATAGGGAACAAGCTAATGATTAACATTAATGGATCAAGTCATATGATCTTGACTAGGAAAAAACATTTGATCAGATTATCTTTCAGTTTTTTTAATTCAGGACGAGAGATTTTGAATTGCTATTTTACATTTCCATTCCATAGGTGACCAACAAATGGATTCCTTCAGAACCAGAAAAAATGTCTCATATACCAATGAATATCTGCCAGCTTTCTGTTCTAACTAGCAATTTCCCTTTCACTTCTTTTTGCCTGTCTTTATTTATAGTATTAGGGCCAAAAAAAAAAATGCTGCCTGCTTAATACCCACCCACTGTCCTTGAGTCAACTGTGCCTCTGATGACCCTACAGGACAGAGAAGGGCTCAAGACTGCACATCTTTATGGAAGCAGAGTGCCTCACCCTTTTCCCAAAGAAAAAATACTAATAAAGCAAAATGATCATTATAAACAAAGGCCAAATCTTCTGGGTTGTCCAATCAAATAGTGTCCTTATCATTTAAAAAAGTTATTTATAAATCTAGTAGAACAAAAAATTTCTTGTGCCTCGGACAAAACAGAATACATCATCTGCGAAAGACTTTGAGAAGAAATACTTACAACGGGTAGCTGTGTCCAGTGCTGACCTTGCTGAGAAAAAAAGAAGGTATCTTTATTAGAAGGAGGAAGGCTTTGGCAAGGATCAACTTTTTAAACACACTGAGAGCTTCTAGCAGGCCTATAAAAATAAGAGTGTTGGAGCTACTGCTTAGTACACAATACATGGTAAACACAGAAAATACGTAGCCAAGGGCTTCATTTCATTTGCATCCAAAATCAATGTCCATGGAAAAGGCCATCGAGAAATCAAGTGATGTACTGCATTGGGCAAATACGCTACAAAAGACCACTTTACCAAAGCATTAAAAAAAACACAAAGATGTCACCTTGAGGATTCAGGTGCACCTGAACCCAAGCCATGGTATTTTCAGTCACCTCATATGCATGTGAAAGCTGGACAAATCTGTCTTGGAATAAGTCTAGCCAGAATGTTCCTTAGCATTCTAAAGCAAATATGGCAAAACTTGGTCTTACTTTGGACACGCTGGTGAAGTACATCATGGTTGGTAGATTGGAGGTCCAATGAAAAAGAGGAAACCCTTCAATAAAATGGACAGACCCAGAAACTACAACAACAGGTTCAAACACAGCAACGACTGTGGGCCTGGGGCAGGACCAGGGATGCTTTATTCTGCTGTGGGTAGGGGTCACGTCTATTACTGATGAACACTGCAAGTTTATCTTTAAGTCTTGGTTTGTATTTTTAGTTACTAAGAATTAAAACCCAATTGGAAAGCTACTCTACGAACTGTAACTTTGCATTAACATACACTTAGTGAGGAATCCTGACATGACGCTGTAAAATAAGCACTAGACTGCAAATGACAAAGTTGACAGTTCAAACCTGGGAAATCCTGTGCAGGTTTGCTGTGAGTAGGAACCAACCTGACAGCACATCCCCCCATCACCACCACACCTGGGATTATAATCCCACTCGGGAAGGTACTTTCTTTGTTAAAATGTCATATCAGTGCACGGTGATTTGAAACCACTCACATTTGAGATATAAAAAGAGCTGATGCAGCACAGAGAAGAAAGCAGAGATGTGGCAGGATAGAATTCATACCACATGAAGATCACCAAGGGGCCAAGAAAAGAAAAGAAAGAAGGACATTCCCTCACAGGAAAGGCAGACACAGAAATACACACACTCCTCTGCAGACTGTACACAGCAGCCCCATGTGGCAGAGTACAACTACCCAGCAGGCTTTGCTTGGCTCTGATCCTTATAGAAGCAGATCACTAGGTCTTTCTTCCATGGAGCCAGTGGATGCATCTGAAAAGCCAACTTTCTGATAGCATGAGTGCTTAACTGATGCTCCACCAGGGCTCCTTTGCTAGATCCGGTGGACTTGCTTAAATTTCACAATCAGCGATTAGCAACAGCCCCAGGATCAGACATTCTCGACTTCACTTTGTCCTGAATAAAAACATACCTGGTTCAGCTGCTAACACTCTTACAGGAGACCTTCTGCTGGAATGAAAAGTTCTGATACATGTAGTCGTGGTAACAAGACACAGGACGGGAAGTGCGAGCAGAATGGGGCGGAGCCTCAGTCATAACTGCCAGCCACTCTGCCAAGTTTACTCTGGCATGTCTAACTCATCTGAACACCATCTCTGCTTTACAGGCAGAGAAACTGAGGACACAGAGGTGTGTTGATTTGATTTGTTCCATCATAACTAGTCATTAGCATGGACTAGTTTTCACAAGCACGTCTCATTCTAGCACCCAAACTTGTGGTGTGACACCTCAAAGCAGGGTATTTATTTTCTGAGGTCTTCCGGTCATATGTACAGAAATAGCCTGTCCCTTTAGGAGCATGAAGCTCTCAGGATAAGGCTTCAGAACCCCTCTAGCTGTAAAGTAGCCCTGGTATGGCACTATAGGATGCACACTGGACGGCGAGCCACACCAACTACAAGGTCAGCGGTTCAAACCCACCAGTCGCTCTTGGGAACACTATATATAGAGGATCATTGAGTCGGAATTGACTCGATGATGGCACACTACAGCAGCAACAGCCGTATAATAAAGACTGCAGAGGGGTCAAGGTTAAAGGCAAGAAGTACACAGGGACAAAGCTATGTTAGTCTCCTTATGAGAAGGGCAGTAGCTCCAACAAAGGAAGAGATTGTGGGTTTAAAGGAAGCAGACAGCTTCAAAGCCCTAAAAAAGTCACATTGAGGGACCTGTGCATTGGTTTGATGTAGGGGTGAGGAAGAGATACCAAAGATAGTGCCTACCTATGTGACTTCAGTAGCATTCAGCATTCATTGACTGAGTTGTTCACATGAGTCAGTGACCAAAACCATTATCTCGACTCTCAAGATACTTGTCATCTAGAGAGGAAAAGGATTTGTGGTGTGGTGCTGTAGGACAAATGCAGGGCTGCAAGGTCAGAGGTTTAAATGCAACCACAAGGTCAGAGGTTCAAACTTACCAGTCATTCCTTGGAAACACTACACTGGGTTGCTATGAGTTGGAACCAACTCGATGGCACTTAACAACAACCACAGCACTAACAACAGTGATGGGGTAAGGGATGGATGCTGAGTTGGACTTTGTTGTTAAGTGTTAGGGAGTTGGTTCTGACCAATAGAGACCTTGTGTAGGGTCTGCAAAGGGTTCCTATGAGTTGGAACAGACTCCAAAGCACTTAACAACAACAATAGGGTTTCTGAGGAGGGGCTGGTGAGTTTGAACCACAGACCTTGTGGTTAGCAACTCAGTGCTTATCTTACAAGAATCTGTGAATTTTAAGAAAGTAAAAGATCTGGAACCTGGGTGCAGTACTGTGGGTTAATGCGCTAGACTGCAAAATCGGTTTGCACTACAAAGCCGGCAGTTCTAGCTAACCAGCTGCTCCTCGGAAACCCTAGACAGGGTCACTATGAGTCAGAACCGACTTGACAGCACTTAACAATAACAACAACAACAAGAGAAGATCGAAGTGGAAAACTGAGGTCAGCTGTAAATGAGATCTGCTCACTGGAAAGTTGGCGGATGAATGAGGCCACCCAGAGAGAAGACTTAGGAGAGAATCCAGAAGATTCTCATAGTCACAAAAAGTCCGACAAGGTCAAATGAGGTGTGACGCTTCTCTAAAGAACAAACACCTGGTGCAGGCCAGGGACTTTTAACCCTCTCATGACTGGATTATTTTCTGCTTTGACATTTTTGTTGACACATTTTGTTGAGTGGTGTGGCACTCTAGTGTACTGTACTACAAACCACAAGGTTGGCAGTTCAAACCCACCAGCGGCTCCTCAGAAGCCCTATACGGGGGGCTACGAGTCAGAACTGATTCAACGGTACTTTACCAACCACCTATGGAACACATGCCCCAAGCGGGCTCTGGTGATGGATAGGCGTGGTGGAGTCAGGGCCATTTATTCAGATTCATAGTTACACACATATGCTTTAGGCGGTACCACATGTGACAACTGGGATAGCAGTTCCCCAAGAAAGCTGAGAGGCTGAAAATTGAAAATGTTGGTGGGCAATAAATGCATGTCCTCCAAAGACTTTGTGAAAAAACTCCCATTATCTTTCAATTCCATTTTTCCACAAACAAAAGCAGCCCCTTTATATGTTCCACAGGTGACGTAGCCAGTAGAGATTACTATTCAGAAAGGGTGTGCAAAACGAGGTCAAAGAAAAACCATGTAAAATTTAAAAGATGTAGAAAGATAAATGTTATTCAAACCAAAAAATACAGATATGGGGTGAGGATAGGGTGAGGGGAGAGAGAGGCAGGATGGGAACTCTGAGCGTCGTGAAAGCTTTTAGAGTGCCAAGAGAATTGCCCAGGAGGTAGAGCAACAGGCAGATGGCGGAGGCAAAGGAGGCAGGGTGTCACTGCGATGTGTACAGAAGCATCCAGACTAGGCAGCAGCCAACTACGAACAGATGGGGGCAGCGGGCGGGGACAGACACAGGCAGTAATACTGGGGCAGAATCCCAGACAGAGCGTGGACAGTGACTACAGACTGCGGCTTCACCCAGCCTTCACCCCACGCTTCTCTCTGGAAACAGCGGGCCTTGGCCCAAAGTTGCTTTCTATTTGTACTAATGGCAATGCTGTTTCCCTTCTCTCCCTGGTTGAAGTGCCTCCTTCTCTTCTCTGTTCAATCTCCGCCCACTGATTTGTCTCTCACTATATGGACAAGTGAACATTTCTCTGTTACTAAAACAAATAAATAAATATTGTTGAGCAGATTCCAACTCATAGCAACCTTACAGCACAGAAGTCCAACTGCCCCATACGGTTTCCAAGACTGTAATCTACATGGAAGCAGATTACTACTGACTCGTCCTACAGCACCCTCACAATCCTTGCGATGTTTGAGCCCATTACTCAGCCAGTGTGTCAGTCCATCTTGTTGAGGGTCTTCCTCTTTTTTGCTGACCTTCTACCAAGCATGAGGTCCTTCGCCAAGGACTGGTCCCTCTTAATAACTTGTCCAACAGCTGTGAGGTGAAGTCTCATCATCTTTGTTTCTAAGGAACATTCTGGTTGCACTTCCAAGACAGATCTGTTTTTCTGACAGCCCATGGTATAGTCTTCACCAATGCCATAATTCAAAGGTAATAATTCTTACTCATCATCCAGCTTCGTATTCAAATGAGACAACTGAATATACCACTGCTTGAAGTGTCAGAAACACTTCAGTACTCAAAGTGACATTTTTGCTTGCTAATACTTTAAAGACATCTTTTGCAGCAGATTTCCCCAATGCAACAAGCGGTTTGATTTCTTCACTGCCACTTTTCCATGGGAGTTGACTATGGATCCAATGAAATCCTTCAATCTTTCCTCCATCTGTCATCATGTTGCTTACTGATCCCATTGTAAAGATTTTTGTTTTCTTTATGTTGTGGTAAAGTTCATACTAAAGTCTTTGATCTTCACAAGTGCTTCAACTCTTCCCTTTTAGCAATCAAGGTTACCTACATACTACAGGTTGTTAATGACTCTTCCTCCAATCCTGATGGCACATTCTTCTTCATATAGTCCATCTTCTTGTATTATTTATATGCTCAGCAGACAGGTTGATTAAGTATGATAAAAAGATCTGATGCATCTCTTTCTTGATTTTAAACCACACAGTATCCCCTTGTTCTGTTCAAATAACTATGCAAAATCTCTGCATGAGCACAGTAAACATTCTAGAATTCCCATTATTGCCAATGTTATCCATAACCTGTTATAATCGGGCAAGCATCTTTCTGGAATTCTCTGCTTTCAGCATGCACTTCTGAATCTGGCTTGAATTTCTGGAAACTTCCAGTTTCTCTATTCCAATCACCAGTAATTATCAATTCATCTTGATTGTACATGATTAATTTCAGACTGTAGAAATTGGTAAAAATTTACCATTTCTTCATCTTTGTCATTAGTGGTTGGTGCATACATTTAAATAATAGTCATATTAACTGGTTTTCCTTGTAGGCATATAGATATTATCCTATCACTGGCAGTGTTGTACTGCAGGATAGATCCTGAAATGTTCTTTTTGATGAGAAATGAATGCCATCCCTCTTCAATGTGTCATTTCCAGCATGTTATTATTGTTAAGTGCCACAAAATCAGTTACCACCTAGAACGACCCTGTATAGGGTTTCCAAGGAACAGTCTGTGGATTTGAACTTCCGCCTGTGTGGTTTACAGTCCAGTGCTGATCCTACAGCGCTACAATTGTGATTCAAATGGCCAATGCCAACTTATTTTTGCTCACTAATGCCTAAGACCGTGAACTTTATTAGTTCTACTTCATTTTTGACAACTTCCAGTTATCCTAGATTCATACTTTGTACATTTCACATTCTGATTATTAATGGATACTTACAGCTGTTTCTTTTCATTTTGAGTCATGCCACATCAGCAAATGAAGGTCCTAAAAAAGCTTTAGTTTAGTACATTAATATCATTTACGGTGACTCTACTCTGGAGTCCTGGTGCAACACTGTGGGCTAATGCGCTGGACTGCAAAGTCGTTGGAACTGCAAGGTTGGTGGTTCAAGCTCACCAGCCACCCCTTGGAAACCCTATACAGGGTTGCTATGGGTTGGAAACGACTCGACGGCACTTAACAACAACAACAACTACTCTGAAGAGGCAGCTCTTCTTCAGTCTTATTTTGAGTGCCTTCTAATTAAGGGGCTCTCTTCTCTTCTGGTACTCTATTAGACGGTGTTTCACTGTTATTCACAAGGTGTTCAATAGTCCATTTTTTGTGTATGTGAAGTAGATCACCAAGTTCTTCTTCTAGTCTGTCTTAGGCTAGAAGTTCCACTGCAATCTGTCCACCATGGTGAGCCTACTGGCATGCGAAATGACCAGTAACATACCTTCCACCATCACAACAATACATATGCCCCCCGCCCCCCTACAGTAGGACAAACTGAAACTCCGGCCTTTGTTCAATATAATTCTTCTCCACCTTTAATATGTATTCTTCATTCTCATAATGGCACACATATAGACAAGATATGCACGCTGGGCTCTTAACCACTTACTGACATGCAGTAAGACACCTATAGACAACCATTTACAGTAGCTCTATAGTAAATGGCTACTACTGAATCATTACAGCACTTAACAACAACTGAATCATTTCAGATTTTCACTTGTTTTATTCAATTAAGAATTTTGCTAAAACTTGATCTAAATATGCTTACAATGATACATTCACAACATGACAGTGGTGGTGGTATGCCATCATGTCAGTTCCAACTCATAGTGACCCTGTATAGAGTTTCCAAGGAGCAGCTGGTGAGTTTGAACCCCTAACCTTGTGGTTCAAACAGACCTTAGGGCCCAGTGCTTATCTTACAGTGCTATCCCAGGACCCCACTTATATATTCACAACTCAGCAAAAGTAAACAAGAGGGTAAAAGAGAAAAACACAGCTCAGGGAAGAAAGGGTAGAAAAGAAGTATTTCTGTGGCTAGCTTTGAAAATGAGATACTGCGATTCCTAATCATCTGCTAACAGAGGGCTAGGTGCGGCTCCAAACTTTCTCACAGTCAACTGAAATAAGACAGGAATTTAAGTTCAGGGCTGTTATCATCTAGAATGTACAATTAGTGTGCTATGATTAATGCCCTGAAACATGAATAAAACAGACGACACTTGGAGCACTGGTGTGGCGCTGCGGATTAATGTACTGGACTGCAAAGCTGGTTTGGACTGCAAGGTCATCAGTTCAAACTTACCAGCCGCTCCTCAGAAACCCTATACAAGGTCCTTATGGGCCAGAACTGACTTGATGGCACACAACAACACCAACAAAACTATGCTGAAAATGTTCAACGGAAGATGCATGCTGAATATTATTTATTTTAGACTAGTTTAATGAATTGCACTGACAAAATTTTATATCCTTTTCAAGACAGACTGAACAGCAGCATGACTCACTGCTGGCAACTGGTTAAAATTTAAAGACAACCACACAAAAAAGAAGAGTTAAGACAGGTGGGGCAAAGCAAAGAACTTACCAAATAGATGTCCTAAACTTGCTTCCATCTTTATTTCAAATACTTGAGATATAACATAAAATGTCAGTAAAAATACTGCCACAGCTACCACCAACTTCGCAGCACCTAAAAAAATAATTCAACATGAAGCTATGAGTCAACACAATTTCAATAATTCATTTCTAGGCCACATAAAAGTTTCACATCAACAGCAAAATTAACTGTTAGATTCATAAACTTCAACTTTTAAATCTATTCATTCATTTTATTTGTGGTATGGCAAAAACAAGACCAACGATCCACAAGACAAGGTCTTTAGGAAAATCAGAGCTTTGGGGACTCAGGATTGGCTGAGTCCAATCCTACAAGGAAATCAGTGACATCTCGTGGAGCACTGTTCAACTGTATAAAAGTATATCATTGTTCTTGGAAGTTCTGAGACAACACATCACCAGACCTTTCATGTATAAGGAGCAATGTGCGGATGCCACAAAAACTCTGGGTCGTCTGGACACAATAAGGGTCCACAAATCAAAGTGTTCCCCAGTGAGGAATAACAGGTTTACTGTCCTATCACCAAACTGGAGGTATAAACACCTCTTTCATAATGGAGAACAACAAAGTTTTCTTGCTCATAGGTCTATACTTATGTTTAAGGCGGAGCCTTCTACCAGATTTTCTTTCTATGCACATTTTCAGGACATAAGTTGGCAACTATCATGTAAACCCCAAACACGGCAAATGGTACATTCCATGTAAGTAGGGCTTGAGTTTTTTATACTTCTATATCTTTATCTATTTCTGAGTGCCTTGTAAGTAGTTAGCATTAACAATTCTATTTAAATATGAATCAGTATTTGTGCTTTTCCTCATCATGTAAAGAAATCGTTAAAAGAAAGGGATAAAGTGCAAGGTAGGAAAGGAAATGGAAAATGACAGGACATCCTTCCCTTACCCTTAGGATTTCAAAGACATCTTATTATGTTCTTTAATGACATTATGAATGTTTGCTGTACAGGCATCTCCACCCCCCTGTCATACCAGAGGTCTAATTTATAATGATACGGTAACACAGAAAAGAAAAACAAGACCATGGCCACCTCAGTACTGTTCTTAAAGCAGTGCTGTAAGATCAGCACTAGTTGCAAGGTCAGTTTGAACTATAAGGTCAGCAGTTCAAATCCACCAGCTCCTCCTTGGAAACCCTATACATACAGAGTGACTCAATGGCACTAAATAGCAATAAGAAAGAAACAAAGCTGAAGATGGCAGATGAATTTGTTGACAGTTCAAGAATCAGGAACCCAGGGACCCTGATGCAACCCAGTGCTTGGTACAGTTGTTGTAATTGTTAAGTACCATCAAGTTGATTCCGACCCATAGTGTCTCTGTATGGGTTTGTACAGTACTCTATCCTAAGCCAAATGATCACACTTTTCTGAGAAGCTACAAAAACGTAACTTACTAAGCAAGGAAGAGTGAAAAAGAAAGAAATGTATCCTGCTTTCTATAAACCTAGAGAGATTAGGCATGCAGGCTTACAGGGGAAGGAGGAGGAAGAGCTGTTGGGGCTTGGAAAGGCTTCAGCTGTAGACTTATCAGCAGCTTCTGAGACTCATTTCTCATTAGAAATACTCTATTAATACAGAAATTAAGTGGCAAAGAGGAAGTTATAAACCCCCTCATCTGGCTCCCTATTCCCTACCTTCTCTGCTGAAAAACCGCATCTACTATTTGTGATGCAAAAAAACAGACTCCATTTGTGATGCAAAAGCGAGGAAGCCAGGTTCTAGCAGGCTCTGGACTCTCTTCCCAAGGATCTAGGGGAATCCCTGAGCAGCACTATGGTCCACAAATGTTAGCTTAACTATACATACGGATGGTAACAGGTGGCATAGTCTTTCTTGAGCATTTAAGACTAAGACCAAGAACACATATATGTATGTAGGTCACAAAACAGTCTTAATATCTTATTTTCTAGCAATTGTGGGCAAGTGCAACTGGCCATAATCTTTAACTCTAGCAGACATAGGAAACTTTGATTGTTTAAGATAAAATATTAAAATGATTAAGAATCAAGTTGTGAACTAAATTCCATACCAAGGTAAATAGTACCTGATCCTACACTAATTAATAGACACACACACACCCTACCATAAATATCTAATATAAGGGTAAGCTTTTTAAGATATTGTTTTCATGTTACAAATAAGGAAAATATGATCAGCCAAAGTGTACATCACTTGCCTAAGGTTACACACCTAGGCAGAGGCAGAACTGAGTTTCTAAGCTATGTACTCCGACTGAACCATCAGAGGTCCCCATCTCCTCTTCCCCCTGAGAAAGTCATCCTGACACCATGAGTCAGTGTCTCTCTCTTACATCATTCACCCCCGGAGCAGAGACAGATCAAAGTCATAGACAACTGGTTCATTTAGCTCCAAAGCCAACAGAGCTGTCCAAATAAGAACACAGCGAAACTAGATTAATCAGATTTTCTCTTAGGAACTTTCACTAGGAATAGAGAAACAACTGAGTAGGAAGTACAGAGAAAGGGCTGATAAACAAAGTTAAGATAAAGACAAAACTAAGAGGAAAACAAAGTATAAGGGAGAAAAAGTAAAGAGGTAGAGAAACTAGTGGATGACAGGAAACACAGATGGTCCCAGAGAAAAGGAGACCACCAGAGTCTCTGGAATGGTGGCATCTTGGGACTTCTTTGAGGAAGGTAACTCCAGAGCTCCCCTGAACCCAGAATCACCATCCAATTTTTGAGGTGGAGGGGCCTCACTATCCCACACTGCAGTTCCCATTCTTGATTTCCCATGAAATTCCCTCTTCCTTCCAGTTAGTTATATGTTGCACTATTTGAGTGTGTACCAATATTTTTTAAAAATCATCAGGCACAAATTTCAGACCTTGATGTCTAACTGTAAGGATGAGGATATCAGGATATCTCAAAACATTTTTTTTTTAATTAGAAGAAATTAATTGTTAAAAACAGTAAGCTAATGGCCAATCTTCTTTATTTTTTCATTCATAGTCCCTCAAGGTCTATACTAGGAACAGTGCCAAACATAAAATAAGTATCCAGTGAATAATTACTCACCAATTAAGCTGAGTATCACTTGTCACCACTAAAGTAATGGGCTGGATGGCAGTATTAATTTCAACGGGAATGAATTTAGAGTTATGTAAGAAAAAGCATCATGCTTAATTTAAAAATGTACTCTGACAAAATCATCTGGAAACAGAAAACTATCTGGCTAGCTATCCAATCTCTGCCATCTAGTCAATTACTACAGCAGTTGGTGAGTTTGACAACACAAAGACTCAAGATTTTCAAATGGGTTTCCCCCAAATCCAAACCACTGCCATTGAGTTAATTCATTCCAACTTACAGCAACCCCACCTAAGGTTTCACCAAAGCACTTGTGAACTAGCCCTGGTTATCTATGATGATGTTGGTCATGATGCTTTGTCACTTGCTTTGATTCTATACAATTATGACTGAGGTATGAAGACTTGGTTGTCTACCAACCTTCACCTTCACAACTTTTAAGAGGTGTTGCACAGGAAAATATTTTGATTGCAATGACAGAGTGATAATTAAAAGACTATGTGTCTTCATTTTGAGAAACTACAAGCTCTATCCTGTGTTGTGGGCATCCTTATAAAAAATTTCTATGCATTTCTTCTGGGGTCTTTGACTACATTGGAGGAGAGAACACATTTGCATTCACTGTACAGTTAGAAATAAGGGCATCAGCCCCTGCAGTTATTCATGAAGCTTTATGTTGAAAGCTAACTACCTTGATACTGTGCACATCAAGTCCTGCCGACTCCCTTCCTGCAGATGCACCTCAAGGAAGAGACCTTACAGGCTCGTACACAGAGCCTCACTTATGCAGACCGAAGCTTAGCACATACATGTCCACTAGAGATAAAATCCGTATTTTACAGATTCTGTTACATAAACTATTTTAATTTACATATATACTGTACATTTTATTGCTGTTGTTAAGTGCCGTCAAGTCGGTTCCGACTCATAGCGATGCTGTATAGGGTTTCCAAGTAGTGACTGGTTGAGTTGAACCACCAACCTTGTGATTAGCAGTCCAGTGGTTACCCTACAGTACCACACCAGGATTTCTTTACTGTACATGGTGGTGGTGGTGGTATGGCGTGGAGTCGATTCTGACCCATAGCGAACCTGTATAGAGTTTCTGAGGCTGTAAATCTTTGGCTGTGGTGGTGGTGGTTATGTGCCGTGGAGTCGGTTCCGACTCATAGAGAACCTGTATAGAGTTTCTGAGGCTGTAAATCTTTACAGGAGCAGAAAGCCTCATCTTTGTCCTGTGGAGAGCTTGGTGAACTTGAACTGTTAATGCTGCGGTTAGCAGCTCAATGTGTAACTCACTTTAATGTTTTTAAACTTCACAGCTCACTTCTCTCTACAAATTAAACCTTAACAGAAAACAAAAATAGCCTATGTTGACAAAAATCATTCTTTTCATAGACATTATTTGGTAGATAAGTTTAATGTGTAAGATCATAAAACATTAAAACCCTAACTAAAACATTTAGCATAAATAACTTCAACCAAAGTGTGTTTAATCAAAAGGCATATTGGCAATATTTAATAAATGGCTAATCTGTGATTTCCATATATATATATATATGAAGTAAAAAGGCTAAATAAATATTTGGTTTGTTAGATTTCAGCTTCTTACTCACTGCTCAGAAAGATTATCTGCTCTCTCCTTTACTCATTTCTAAACAAACAGGTTCCATAAAATGCAAAACCTTTTCTACTGTATTAAATCTCTTACCTGCCACCCTCATGTTTGCTTCATCAATCTGTGGCACTTTCTCATTAAACAAGCACCTGGAATCAGTAGAAAAGACAAAAAACACCATTAGGGTTAGAAAGAACATTCCTCCTCAGAATGAGTGTGATTTGTATTTTATACACTAAACTAATTAAATAAATGTCAAGGCATTCCTAAATCTTCT
Source organism: Chrysochloris asiatica (assembly GCF_000296735.1). Taxonomy (NCBI): domain Eukaryota; kingdom Metazoa; phylum Chordata; class Mammalia; order Afrosoricida; family Chrysochloridae; genus Chrysochloris; species Chrysochloris asiatica. The sequence continues at coordinate 18,261,730 of NW_006408550.1, forward strand.
ACCACTGCTGACATTTGATTAAAAAAACATTTATCACTGGGCCTGTCTCCTTCTGTGCTATGTCTCTTGCTCCTGTTATAACTTACATATAACATGTACAGCATATATATCAAGCTAAAATTAGAAGGAACATATAAGTGAATAGCTGCCCTTTAGGTACAAAGAAAACACATTATTATTCTCAGTGATAAGGAACTTTGGATGCTGAGTTCTAAGTCTCCAGTTTTCCGATGACATTCAAAGATGTTAAAGTGCTTGTCAAAAGTTGCGGAAATAATTATCTATAGACGTGGGGCTGGAATTACATTCTGCTGGAGAGTGTCCCAGGGCACACTCTTGTCTATGATGCCACTGCATTTTGGTAAGGCACAATTCTGGTTTTGCATGTATAACAAAAGCTTCTTAATTCCAGGATACTCTTCCTTCTCATGTTTTCAAGTCATGTTTTTTGGTATATTCAGAAGTACAGAATTGCAATTTTAAGTCTTCCATTAATTAACTCGATTTGCAGTGTGATGTTTATACGTCAAATGGAGAACGTGTTCTTCCATCTTATTTGAATAAGAACAAGAGATACTGAAAACAATTCTGTGCCCTGTATGTGCATTCCCTCCTAAGAAAGAACTTAATATGCTGTTGCTGTTGTTAAGTGCTGTCAAGTCCGTTCCGACTCACAGCGACCCTGTTAACGGGGTTTCTGATGAGCAGCTGGTGCAGTTGAACTACTGACATCGTGGTTCGCAGTCCAGTGCTTATCCTACAGCACCACACTAGGAGTCAGAACTCAATATAGGTGACATTTTTTTTTAACAAAAGAAAAAACAAATGAGTTAGGTAGGAAATTCATGCCTAAGCTTAGGTGAGTAGCTTCTACAGACAACTCTAAAGACACCCACTGGGAAAGAAGAAAAATAAAAAAATTACTACATTCCATTACTAAAATAAACATTCACCAATAAAGAAAGGAGTCCTCGTGTGGCGCTGTGGGTTAATGCGCCAGACTGCAAAGCCATTTGAACTGCAAAGTCAGTGGTTCAAGCTCACTAGCTGCTCCTCTGAAACCCTATACAGGGTCGCTATGGGTCGGAACCAACTCAATGGCACTTAACAACAGCAACAATAAAGAGCAGAACTCCTGGTGTGGCACTGTAAGCTCAGCACTGCACTGTAAACCACAAGGCCCATAGTTCAAATCCACCAGCTACTCTCCAGAAACCACATATGGGGTCGCTATGAGTTGGAATCAACTCAAAGACACTTAACAACAATAAAAAACAGGAGGGAAGGGAGAGTGTTCCACAGGACCCAAAGGTCCAAGGTTCTTAAGACAATTCCCTTTCATCTGCCCAATCTACCCTGAAGAAACTATCAACATTTAAACTTAATAATACTGAGCTGTAGAAATGTTGTAGAGTTATTGATTTCTTTTCCTTTGCTTGTTACGTGGCCACCTTTCATATTATAAGAAAAAGTCACTGCTCTGTATTTGTTTGAACTAAGTACTTTGCCATAGGCTGAAGCCTCTTTCAGCTTCATGCTTTCACAAAGCACCCATGTCTAACTTCAGTCTTATCAGAGCGTAGCCTGGGAAAATGTCTTTACAAATATGATTAACAGTTGAGGACAACACACTTTCTGTTCTAACTCATTGATTCCATTACCTGCGACAGAGGCCACATCTGCACAATTACAGCCATTGCCTCATTTGCCTGCCACTTGTTTGCACACTCCAACAAGCCTACTTCTAACACATCACAGCTGAAGACCACAATCTAAGTGACTTCTACTAGCTAAGTGAATAAAAATGTTTTCCATTAAAATATCTGAGAGGAGGGCTTAATAATATCTCTAAATTACCATCTCATTGATTTAAAAAAAAAAAAAAAAGTATTAGAGCTAAGATTTAATTTGATTTGCTTAAAACAAGCTGATTAATAATTATAAATCAATGAAAGTAAAGTATATTGTTGAGAACAAATTCAACTGTATGTTAACATGTGTTAATTTCAAATGTTTTCTAATTTATCTTCTTTGTTGTTGTTGTTGTTAAGTGCCATAGAATCAGTTCAGACTCATAGGGCATTAAAAAGAAAAAAAAAATCCATATAGTAATCTTAGGAGAAACAAAAAAATGAGTGAAAACTTACTGGAATTCAGTTTAAACGTCACGTTTAAACAATCAAAAGATGCTAGAACAGAACCAGAGAAAATGAACGTGACACTCAAAGAGTGAAAAGGTCTTTGCTAGAAATCTTTGTTAGCTCTAGAATCCAGAGGCAGCAAGTGCAAGGGTTTATAATTTTATCTTACGTTTACATGAAAAGGTAGTCTAGAGAAAGAGAAAGACATCATGACCGGTAAAGTAGAGGGTCAGAGGAAAAGAGGAAGACCCTCAACAAGATGGACTGACACAGTGGCTGCAACAAGGGGCCCAGCAGAAATGACTGTGTGTGTCCAGTGGCAGAGCAGGCAGTGTTTCATTATGTTATATATGAGTCATTTTTCTCTGAGTTGTAAGTGACTTGACAGCACCTAACAAAATCATCATATGTGAATCAGAGCCAATTCCCAAACACCAGGATATTGGGAAACTATTTTTTGGCAATTAAAAAAAAAAAACAAAAAACCCCAATAGCACATTTATGAAATATGCTTGCTTTAAAAGTGTAGTATAAGCTAACAAGTTCCCAGGCTTTTGGTTAAACATTAAACGACTGGACAATAACAGGTTGCTAATATGCAAGGTGTATAATCATTTCAGAGTCCACACAGCAAGGAAGGCCACCAAGATGCTCCTAAGTAATGAAACACTGGGCAGAATAAACACTAATTATGTACCCACACGAGTAAAGTTTTACTAAAGATAATACAGAAATGGCTACAAGCACACATTGACAGAGAACTTCTAGAGGTTCAAGATGGATTCAGAAGAGGCCGTGGAATGAATGATATCATTGCTGATGTCCGATGGATCTTTGCTGAAAGCAGAGAATATCAGAAGGATGTTTACCTGTGCTTTACTGACTATGCAAAGGCTTTTGATTGTGTGGATCATGACAAGCTATGGACAACATTGAGAAGTATGAGTATTCCAGAACATGTAATTGGGTTCATGAGGAACTTGTACATGGACCAAGAGACAATTGTTCGAATAGAACATGGAAACACTGAATGGTTTAAAATTAAGAGAGGTGTGTGACAGGGTTATATTCTTTCATCATACTTATTCAACCTGTACGCTGAGCAAATAATCCGAGAAGCTGGGTTCTATGAAGAAAAACGTGGCATCAGGATTGGAGGAAGACTCTCATCAGTAACCTGCAATATGCAGCTAATACAACCTTGCTTGCTGAAAGTGAAGAGGACTTAAAATACTTACTGATGAAGATCAAAGACCACAGCCTTCAGTATAGATTACATCTCAATGTGAAGAAAACGAAAATCCTCACCACTGGACCAATAAACAACATTCTTATCAATGGAGAAAAGACTGAAGTTGTCAAGGACTTCATTCTTCTTGAATCAACTATCAACACTCATGGAAGCAGCAGTTAAGAAACCAAATGACATATTGCATTAGGCAAATCTGCTGCACAAGAGCTTTTTAAAGTGTTGATGAGGAAAGATGTCAGCTTGAAGACTAAGGTGCACCTTACCCAAGCCATGGTATTTTCAATAACTTCATACGCATGTGAAAGCTGGACAGTAAATAAGGAAGACCATAGAAGAACTGATGCATTTGAGTTATGGTGTTGAAGGAGAATATTGAAAGTGCCATGGGCTGCCAAAAGAACAAACACATCTGTTTTGAAAGAAGTGCAGCCAGAGTACTCCTTGGAGGTCACAATAGCCAAACTTCGTCTCTTATACTTTGGACGTATTGTCAGGAGGGATCAGTCGCTGCAGAAGGGTATCATGTTTGGTAATGTGGAGAATTACAGAAAAAGAGAAGACCCCCAGCAAGATGGATTAGCAAAGTGGCAACATCAATGGGCTCAAGCGTGGCAACAATTGTGAGGTTGGCCCAGGACCAGGCAGTGTTTCGTTCTGTTGTGCATAGGGTCACTATGAGTTGGTACTGACTCAATGGCACCTAACAACAACAATGTATGCTGGCACTGTAGGATTGGCACTGGACTGCGAACCAAAAAGTCAGCGGTTCAAATCCACAGCTGCACCTTGGTAAAGTATAGGACTCCTGATGAGGCACTGTAAGATCAGCACTGGACTGTGAATAGGGTCGCTAAGAGTCAGAACTGACTCAACAGCACTGAACAACAACAATGTGACCTAAGCATGGGTGCTGGTGGGTAAGTGAACTGTGGGTAAGTGAACTGTAGAATTCTTATCTTCCATGTGGAAGACCCAGGCTGACGCCCAGGCAGTTCATCAGCTGTCTGTGAGTGGAAATCTGATGCTAAAAAGGTTTCAGTGAAGTTTACAGAGTAAGACAAACCAGGCAGAAAGGCCTGGTGTGATCTACATCCACCTCCTAAGGGATCAATGCTCCCCTATGGATCACAAAAGTCTGATCCACAACACAGCATGGCAACAGTAAAGAGCTGGTCCCTGTGCATGGGCTGACTGTGGATGGCAGCCAGCAATGACGTGACTGACTTCTGAAGGGGACTTCAGGATCTCAGACCACCGTACTCAATTTCTTCAGATGTTTTGTAATTTAAGCTTCTTATCTAGCCCAACTATCTAAAGTATTCTAATTTAATGAAAGTGTGTCAGCACCTTATGTAGCAATCAGGCCATCATTTGAGTTAAGAACACATCTTACTAGATTCAATCCACTACAGGAGCCTAAGAAAGAAAACACGTTAGGTGACACTTACTTTCTCTCTTTGAGGAGTGGGTCAGAGTGACATCAAGTGAATTACAACATTCTGTATCAACAAAATAAACCAAACCAAGTATTACTACAAATCAGAATGTCTTCGGATGTACCATAAACTCAGTAATAACACATTGTTGTGGTTGTAAAGGTGCGCTTGAGTCAGTTCAGACTCACAGTGTGCAATCCTCACAACCGTTACTATGTGTGAGCCTACTGCTACTGCCACTGTGGGTCTATCTCACTGGGGGTCTTCCTTGTCACTGAACCTCTACTCTACCACACATGATGTCCTCCTCCAGGAACTAGTCCCACCTGATAACATGTCCACAGCACAAGAGACAAAGTCTCCCTCTCCTGGCTCCTAAGGCGCATTCTGGCTAAACGTCTTCCAGGACAGGTTGGTTTATTATTCTGGTAGTGCATGGTACATTCAATATTCTTTTCCTCCATGGCTGTATCAGTTTGCTGAACTTTGCTATTTGTATTCGGTCAATACCTGGAGCCTTGTTTTTCACCAATGCATTCAGTGCAGTTTGGACTTGATGTCTTCCTTCAGTACTATGGGTTCGTGATCATATGCTACCTCTTGAAGTGGTTGAACACTGATCAATTCTTTTTGGTACAGTGACTCTGTATGTTCCTTCCATCTTCTTTGAAACGTTCTGCATCATTCAATGTTTTGCCCATAGAACCCATTACATTTGCAAGTCAAGGCTTGAATTTTTTCTTCAGTTCTCTCAGCTAGAGAAATGCTGAGTGCGCTCTTCCCCTTTGGCTTTCTGACTCCAAGTCTCTGCACATTTCATCATCATACTTTATGTGGTTTTCTAAGGCTGCCCTGGGAAATTTTCTGTTTGGTTCTGTTTCTTCCAATTGCTTTAGCTTCTCTATGCTCAAAAGCAACTTTCAGAGTCACTTCTACCAACCATTTTGGTTTCTTCTTTCTTTCCTGTCTTTTTAATGACCTTTTTGGTTTGTGTATGATGTTACTGATGTCATCTTATGACACTCTGGACTTCAGTCATTAGTGTCTATACATCAGATCTGTTCTTGAGGTGACCTATAAATTCAGGTGGGATATGTTTAAGGTCATATTTTGGTTCTTGTGGACTTGTTTTAATTTTCTTCAGCATATAAGCAACTGAACTTGCATATGAGCAATTGATGGCCTGAGCTTCTCCACAGTCTGTTCCCACAGACGTAGGCGATCCCTGTGTATTCCATCTGGTGACAACCATGTGGATAGTTGTCTGTTATGTTGTTGAAAAAAGGGTATTTGAAAATGAGATAAGTCGCTGGTCTTGCAAAATTCTATCATGTGATCTCCAGCATCAGAGGTCTAATTCATACATTCTTTTTAATGGAACCTTCCCAAAAGCCTTCTAATTGTAATGAGTATTAGATAGCTTTATACATGAGGTCATATAAGGTGACATGCAGGGTACCCAAGAAGCTGTCACTCTAAACAAAGCTGCTAAGTGAGAGGCTCTGTTAGAGCAGGCTTGCTGACAAAACATCATCAATTGGGCTTCTGCAAATAGCTCTGGGAATTACTAATCTCTGCTGGAAGCTAGCCACTCTAGAGATTTGACAGCTTGTCAAAATGACTGGGCAAGTGCTTGCTGTTACTGTTAAGAGCCTTTGAGTAGGTTCAGACTCATAGCGACCCTACATAGGGTTTTCGAGGAGCGGCTGGCAAATTTGCACCACTGATCCTGTGGTTCAAACCAACCTTGCAGTCCAGTGCATTACCCCACAGCACACACCAAACAGATAAAGGTAGAATCTGCTGAAGTATGTACACACATTCAAACATATTAGTTGTTGTTATTGTTAAGTGCCATCGAGTAGGTTCTGACTCATAGCAACCCTGCATAAGGTTTCTGAGGAATGGCTGGTGAGCATGAACCACCAACCTTGCTGTTCAAATTGACCTTGCAGTCCAGTGCATTAATCCTTAGTGCCACACCAGGACTCCACAGATATATTTAATATTACCAAAAAACAAAAACAAAAACAAAAAACAACCCAGCAATCGACTAAACCAAAAGAAAATACTGTAAATAACACTCAACAACTATAAAGAAGTAATTGTTCAGTTCAATCCAATTTCAAACTCAAACTGCTGTGGGTTAATGCACTGGACTGCAAAGTCAGTTTGAACCACAAAGTTGGCGGTTCAGGCTCACCAACTGAGCCTCAAAAAGTCTATGCAGGATCACTATGGGTTGAAACCGACTTGACCGCACTTAATAACAACAAGAAACCCACTGCTTAAGGATCAGCTCCAACTCACAGTGACCCTAGTGCTCACGAGGCTGTAAAAGTTTACGGAAGCAAGCTGCCACACGTTTCTCTCATGGAGCAGGTGGTGGATTCAAACCACTGATTTTTAGGTTGGATAACCAAGCGCTTCAACCACTATGCCATAAGGGTTCTTAACTTTAAATCTGACGTGAAACTGAAACCATAAGTAACATTCTGATAACATTCACGTGAACTGGGTCTTCTTAAGAGGACTAATAAAATTTCAAAGTCCAAGCAGGCAGATTGAAAGGACATTAGGTCTCCACTAGAACAGGTTATAAAAAAATTCAATTTTCAGCCCCAGAGCAATGAAAGTATAAGACAGAGGAAAACAAGATGATGTTGAAATGAAAGGGATGTTGCAACTAGAAGAGTTGCTAAGGAAAGTTATTCTGACGTCATACTTAGAAACAAAAACATTATATTAAAAAAAAAATAATTTGCGAGGCCTGGGGCAAGATGGAAGGGGAAGCAGACACACTGAGTGGATACTCTGCAACAAAGCCACCAGGGACTGAGAGAAACTGACACCGATGATGACCCTGGAACCCTCAGCATCAGGAGCCAAGACTAGAGAGCAGGGCTGATGCCAACCGGAAGAAGCAGAACAGGAGCAGTGAGAAAGAAGAAAAGAGGGTGGACTGTGGACTATCACAGAGCACCAAGGCCATCCTGAGCTTCTGTCGTTGATGCAGTGACCTTCTGGGAACAGGATACAGCTACAGACTGCAATTCCCCCATGTTCCCACCCCCTCCTAGTAGCCAGATGCCTGGCCAGTCCCCACCTTCAACACCCCGGAAGTCAGGGGCACCCTTTCCTGCAGTCTCTGCTCTATCTGGGTTCAGGCACCTGGCATAGCAGCCTGCTTCCTAAGGCATGTGAACCCACCCTGAACGACAATACATAACCAGTGAACAAAGAACTAACTGTGTTCATTCACATTGTCGGTCTCTATCACCTCCACCCGGTATTGAGTGCCTGAGAATATACCAATATACAATCACTAGCTAAATATAAATACAACATCACAGAGAAAACAAGCAATTTCAGCTTACATAAAGAAACAAGACAGAGTGCCTCAAACAAGTCACCAAAATCAGAAAACAGAATACCAGAAATGATATTGGATAGACCTGATAAGGAATGGGAAAGAATGTTAATTAGGGAACTAGGGAACGTCAGTGGATTGTGGAAAAGATAGCAAAAACTACAGATGAAATCAAGGAAAACGCAGACAAAACTATGGGAAAAACCAGGAGGCAAATTGAAAAAATGGGAACCATGAAAAATCAGCAATTAGAAAGCCAGAAGTTTAGCAACTGCAATTAGAAAGCCAGCAGTTTGGCAACTAAGAATTCAGAAATAGATAATACACTGAAAGGACAAAGGAATAGAATTTAATCAATGGAAAGGTGAATTATAAACTTGAAGAAAAATCTCTCAATAATCATTGCTAAAGAAGTTCCTAATGCACTACATCCTTTGATTTCTTGACTGCTGCTTCCATGAGTGTTTATGGTTGATCCAAGACAAATGAAGTCCTTGACAGCTTCAATCTTTTCTCTACTGTCCAGTGGTGAGGATTTTTGTTTTCTTTACATTGAGATGTAGTCCATACTGAAGGCTGTGATCTTTGATCTTCATCAGTAAATGTTTTAAGTCCTCTTCACTTTCAGCAAGCAAGGTTGTATCATCTGCATATTGCAGGTTGTTAATGAGTCTTCCTCCAATCCTGATGACATGTTTCTCTTCATAGAACCCAGCTTCTCGGATTATTTGCTCAGCATACAGGTTGAATAAACATGGTGAAAGAACACAACCCTGCCGCACACCTCTCTTAATTTTAAACCATTCAGTGTTCCCATGCTTTGTTTGAACAACTGCCTCTTGGTCCATGTACAGGTTCCTCATGAGCACAAGTAAGTGTTCTGGAATACTCATACTTCTCAATGTTGTCCATAGCTTGTCATGATCCACACAATCGAAAGCCTTTGCATACTCAATAAAGCACAGGTAAACATCTCTCTGGTATTCTCTGCTTTCAGCCAAGATCCATCGGGCATCAACAATGATATCTCTCATTCCACGTCCTCTTCTGAATCCGGCTTGAACCTCTGGTAGTTCTCTGTCAATGTATGCTTGCAGCCATTTCTGTATTACCTTTAGTAAAACTTTTCTCGCATGGGATATCAAAGAGATTGTCCAAAGATTTCCGCATTCTGTTGGGTCACCTCTCTATGGAATGGGCACAAATATGGCTCTCGTCCAATCAATTGGCCAGATAATTGTCTTCCAAATTTCATGACATAGATAAAGATTGAGTGCCTCCAGTGCCGCCTGACTTTTTAAAAAGATTTCCATTTGTATTCCATCATTTCCCGGTGCCTTGTTCTTTGCCAATGACTTCAATGTACATTGGACTTCTTCCTACAGGATCATTGGCTCTTGATCATATGCTACCTCTTGAAACAGTTGAACATTGACTATTTCCTTTGGTACAGTGAATCTGTGTATTCTTTCCATAACCAGATATACAGTAGCAACAACAAAGAAAAACCATCAAGTAAAAAGAAGGAATGTAGTTACAGGAGTCCTGGTATGGTGATACAGGATAAACACTCGACCTCAAGATCAGTTTGAACTACAAGGTCGGCTGTTCAAACTCAAGAGCTGCTCCTCGGAAACCCTGTACAGGGTCGCTGAGTTGAAACCCACTCGATGGCACTTGACAACAACAAAGTAGTTACAGAACTTCCAAAAAGAGGAAATCCAATCGATTTCAAGCAATGAAATTAAAATAAAACAAAGCGTAACCCTAAAAACTAGACCACGCCTTATATTCCTAGCCCAACCTTTACCCTTAATACTAGCCTTAGTTCTAACCCTAACCCTGACAATAATTGAAGGCGTAGGCCTAGCCTAGAACTAGCCATAGTCCCAAGCCTAGCCCTCACTCCTTATTCCTACACACACACCCACCCAAATAAATAGATGTATAATACATGTCTGCATTTATGTGCATGATATAGAGCAAATATCAGGAAGCGTGTTAAGAGCCTAAAGACCCAGTTGCTGGAGCTTTGCAGATCCTACAGCATCTAGAAATCATGCTCTTGCTGTTGAGCTACTTGCAGGAAATAAACTCCCACATGGCTCTGACTGTTCCTCCTACAAGTATGACTGACGGAGCACATTTCTAAGAACCCTAAACTCTGTGCTTTCTGTGTCTTCATTATATGTTTTCATGATCAGCTCGCTGGGATGGCTTAGGACAGAGCAGCATTTTGCTCCTTGTGCATGGGGTCGCCATGAGTCTGAGGCCCTTCTCCATAGCAGCTAACAATAGCCCTCTTCCACAGGCGAGACACCTATCCTTCTCTTCCTACACATGAAGCTGTTCATCTGCAGCAAACGAAGGAATAAATCTAGGCTCTGCAAAGATTTCCAAAGCAAGCCCAGGAGATTTTGAAAAGTGGATAAAAACAAATTTTGTTATATTCCATTTCACTAACTGTGGAAGTATATTGGCAGAAGGAAATCGGCACTCCTGTTTCCTTTATGTAGGCTTTTATATGGCAATAATGCTTGATCAACTTTAAATTCCAAACATTCAGCTTTCAAAACCCTTTTCTTTTTAGAAGGGTGTGACAACTGGATTGCATTCACTTGAAAATATATTTAAAATATGGAATGGTTTCTGAGCTGCTATCGTTGTGGTATTTAGCAATATTGTGACTAGAAGGATATCATGTTTGGTAAGGTGGAGGGTCAGAGAAAAAGAGAAAGACCCCCAGTGAGATGGACAGGCAAAGTGGCAGCATCGATGGACTCAAGCGTGGCAACAACTGTGAGGTTGGCCCAGGACCAGGCAGTGTTTCGTTCTGCTGTGCATAAGGTTGCTATGGGTCAGTACCAACTCGATGGCACCTAACACCACCACCAAATTGTTGTTAACAAAAATGTAAAAAATACTAACTTGAGAAAATATTTTAGTACTCAAGAATCCGATACTGAATCTTAGAAGATGCATCCTTTGAAAAGAATCTACCAATTACGTCCTGGTGTGGTCCTGTAGGATAAGTACTGAACTGCTAAATGTAAGGTCAGAGGTTCAAACCTCAGCTGCTCCTGGGAAACGCTATACAGGGTCTCTATGAGTCTGAACAGTACTTATTAACCGCAACCATTTACACTGTCTCCCTCCTCTCCACGGAACCTATCTTTTAAAAATGGTTTCGATGACTTGATGGGAGTCAAAACAGAACTGCTAACCACAAAGTCAGCAGTTCAAAACAATCACCACAACGACCTTATAATAATTAAAGGGAAAGTTTTGTAAATGACTACACCTGGAGGAGACCTGTTGCCACGCTGGTTAAATTCTCCACTGCTAACTAAAAAGTCACCTGTTCAAATTCACCAGCCACTCTGCAGGAGACAGCTTGGCAGTCTGAGTCTGTAAAGATTCACAACCTTGGAAATCCAATGGGAGAGTTCGATTATGCCCTGCAGGGTCACTAGGAATTGGAACTGACTCAGCTGTAAAGGGTTTGGTTTTTCCGGTCTGCCATAAAGAAGTCAACAATCTTATCTTGAAAACACAGATGTAGTGGGTAGTATCCACTGAGCTATGTAAAGGGTATGCCTTCCTTGCTCTTTCTTTAGCCGACTGCCTGGTTCTCTCTGCCTTCTGTTTTCATGGAGAGGTTTTCTGAGTTGGGAGCAGATTTTGTTTTTAATTATATTTCTCCAACAGCTGGAGTACCTTGTTTCCCTTGACAATGAATGGAGAGAGTAACACTAGAAAACTATCCAATCTACTGCTAGATAAAACTCTGTTTTTCTAAGAATGGGAAAGAAGGCCAAATCTAACTAGAAGTCTGACATAGCTATCCTTCCTGTTAACAGGTATCCTTCCTATTAACAGGTATCCTTCCTGTCATAGCTATCCTTCCTGTTAGGTTAACAGGTATCCTTCCTGTCATAGCTATCCTTCCTGTTAACAGGTATCCTTCCTGTCATAGCTATCCTTCCTGTTAGGTTAACAGGTATCCTTCCTGTTAACATGTATCCGGCAGAGGCAGACTCCACCCGGATGTCTTAAGGAGCAGCCAAGCCTGGCAGGCCACATGTACCACATTCTGAGAGCAACAATAACTCACAAGGGTCACCTCATGTTCAGTATTCCACAGTGCAGCCCCCCTTCACAGGTGAGATACCTGATCTCTGAAACACTTCTGTTGATCATCAAGGAACTGCTCACCCTGTGTTTGGTAAACACTTCAAAGGATCAAAAGAGACTTAATGTTCCTCCCCAAACCTAACAAAGCTACAAACCATTTCTGACACAGACATTTCATTTTCCAACCTGAACCCACTGGTAGACGCTCATGCCTGTGTGCTTGCTCTTCACTACATTCTCAGTGGTGGGGGCAGGTGCTTTGCAACCTCCAATGTTCCCTCACTCCTCCTTTTTGAGTTGGCAGCCAGAGTTCAGTACTGTACTCAGTACAAGACAGTAGTGGCTGGTTGAGTATGGCACGATCATCTGTTGTTGTTGTTGAGAGGGACCCTGTACAGGGTTTCTGAGGTGTGGGTTTGAACCTCCAACATTGTGGTTAGCAGTCCAGTGCCTATCCTACAGAACCAGCTAGGTGTGACACTGGACGGCTAACCGCAACGTGGGCCATTCAAACCGACAAGCCGCTCTTCAGAAATCCTATAACTTGACAGCACTTGCCACCACTACCACCACTGCCCCCCCACCGCCCCGCCCCCCAAGTGCAGGGAAGTTAGAAATAAGACTTTAGAACTGAACCCCCACCACAATAACTGCCAAAAAGAATAGGGTGAGAAGAACACAGGGCCAAACTGAGGTGCAATGTAACACACCTACAGTGCACTTTTATGAAAACAAAGCTACCGATACAATGAGAAGCTCGGAGAGTCACTGGTTACACACTCAGCTGCTAACAGAAGAGTTGCCAGTTCAACCTCACTCGCCTCTCTAGGCGTCTACTGTCCTGAAGAATCACAGGCTTGGGAAGCCTATGGGGCAATTCTACTGTCATATGTTGTCACTATGAGTTGGATTCTCCTCGGTGGCAATAGGTTTAATGAGTGGGTATAAGTACAGTCTTTACTACAAACAAATGTCAACTAAGGACGGCATTTGTGGGTCTGCAGGAGAATGCACTGGGCTGCAAGGTCAGTTTGAACCACAAAGTCAGTGGTTCAAACTCACTAGTCACCCCTTAGAAACCCTAACAGAGCCACTATGAGTCAGAAACAACTTGGTGACACTTAACAACAACAACAAAGGATCCCTTACATTTAACTGTATTACAAACAAATGTTTGCCTTGGTAAAAGGTCTTTAGAAATGATGAACTATAATCCTCTTCTCTTGTAACTCCTGTGTCTCATAATCAACCCTGGACAGAAGAAGGGCCTGTGGTTCCTCAGACCCTTAACCCTCTATTTGACTTCCCCCATTTTAGCATTTCTGAAACTGGGATAAGGTTTGTAGCCACATTTTTTTGTGTATACATTTTATTGTTGTTGTTATGAGGTACACATTTTATGCATGTGTAAAACGCATAAAATAATGGGGTACCCGCATAAAATAATGGGGTACCTTCCAAACTATGGCATGGCAGGTCCAATAAAACATTGCATCTACTTCTCTGAAAGGAGCTCTGGGAGCATAGTGGTTACGATCGGGCTGCTAACCTCAGGGTCAGCAGTTCGAAACTACCAGCAGTTCCACGGGAGAAAGATGAGGCGTTCCGCTCCCGTAAAGATTTATAGCCTTTGGAACCCTGTACAGGGTCGCTATGAGTTGGAACTGACTCCACGGCACACCACCACCACAACACTTCTCTGAAGCTCTAACTACAAAGTCTAGATGCCAGAATCCAGTGTGTCTTTTAAATACAAATTTCTGAGTCTTTCCACAGACCTGGAAAATCTAAAGTCCCTAGGAGTGGGGGCTAATAAGCTTGCATTGTTATCAAAGTTTCCCAGGTGGTTCTCATTTACTTTAGAGCTACCCGAAACCACTCCTAACACACAGTAAATTTAGGGAAAAAGGAAGGGAGATTCAGGACATAAAAGCTCAAAGGTAAAATTAAAATGACAAGAACTTTCAGTCTTTCCTGGAAGTGAATAGAGATTGTTGTTGTTGTTGTTAAGTGCCATCGAGTCGGTTCCGACCCATAGTGACTCTATACAGGGTTTCCGAGGGTGTAAATCTTTACGGGAGTAGAAAGCCTCATCTTTCTCCCACAGAGCGGCTGGTTACGCTACAATTCTTTGCAGTGGTTAAGACTGGACTGCTAATTGTAAGACTTCACCAGTGGTTCCCCTGGAGAAAGATGAGGCTTTCTACTCCCATAAAGATTTACAGCCTCTGGAGCCCTGTACATGGTCCCTATGAGTTAGAATTCACTCTACTGTAGTGGGTGGGTACAAGAGTTTTAAGGAGCCCTGGTGAGGCTGCAAGATAAACACTGGACTGCTAATGGTAAGGTCAGCAGTTCAAACTCACTAGCCACTCTGCAGGAGAAAGATGAGACTTTCTGCTCCATTACAGATTTGTTGTTGTTGTATGCCATTAAGTCGGTTCTGATTCATAACGACCCTGTACAGGGTTTCCAAGGCTGTAAATCTTCTTGGGATTAGAAAGCCTCATCTTTCTCCCATGGAACAGCTGGTAGTTTCGAACTGCTGACCTTGAAGTTCATAGCCCAATTCGTAACCACTATGCTACCAGAGCTCCTTATTACAGATTTAGAGTCTTGGAAATCCTGTGCAGGATCACGATGAGTAAGACTCAACTTAATGACAGTAGGTTTGGTTTTGAATGAATGTTAAAGAATACCCCCCTTACATATCCACTCCTCTTAAACTGCCTTAAGGATCCCTGGTGGCAATGTGGGCTAGGCGGCGGGCTCAGTGGTTCAAACCACAGCTGTTTCTCAGAAGAAAGATGAGGCTGCCTGCTTCTATACAAAAATGTCATTCTTGGAAACCCTATATTTGGTCTCTATGAGCCAGAAAAACACTACGAATCACTAAAATATTTACTGATTTACTGATGAAGATCAAAGAACACAGCTTTCAGTATGGGTTGCATCTCACCACTGGACCAACAGACAACCGCCATAGAAATGGAGAAAAGGCTGAGGTTGTGAAACCTTTCATTTTGCCTGGATCCACCATCAACACTCATGGAAGCAGCAGTCAAGAAATCAAACAATATATTGCATTAGGCAAATCTGCTACCCAAAACCTCTTTAAAGTATTCAAGAGCAAAGATGTCAGTATGAGGACTATAGTGCACTTAAACCAAGCCATAGTATTTTCAATAGTCTCATATGCATGTGAAAGTTGGACACATGAATAAAAAAGATCATAGGAAAACTGATGCACTTGAGTTATGGTGTTGGAAAAGATTAAAAGGACCATGGACCGCTAGAAGAACAAACAAATCTGTGTTGGAAGAAATATAACCAGAATGCTCCTTGGAAGCCAGGATGGCGAGACATCATCTCTCATACTTCGGACAAGCCATCAGGAGGGACCAGTCTCTAGAGAAGGACATCATGTTAGGTAAATGGAGAGTCAGCAAAAAAGAGGAAGATCCCCAATGAGATGGATT
Source organism: Chrysochloris asiatica (assembly GCF_000296735.1). NCBI lineage: Eukaryota > Metazoa > Chordata > Mammalia > Afrosoricida > Chrysochloridae > Chrysochloris > Chrysochloris asiatica. The sequence continues at coordinate 18,277,542 of NW_006408550.1, forward strand.
GGCACAGTGGAAGCAGCGCTGGGCTCAAGCTTAGTGATTGTAAGGAGGGTGCAGGGCCAAGCAGTGTTTTTCATTCTACTGTGCATAAGGAAGGTCACTATGAGTCAGAATTGACTGGACGGCACCTAACAACAACAACAAATGAGTCAGAACCAACAGGATGGCAATGGGGTTGGTTTTGAATTAGTGTTGTAAAACACCCCTTACATATCACTCGACTTATACTGCCTTTAAATCGTCTGCAGAGTTTAAGAGCACCAGGGCACACTAATTCTGAAGATATGGAGTGATTTCCACCTGCCACACCCCTGGAATGAAACGATGTATTAGCACGTTTTCCACCACAAAAGCATAATGCAAGTTAGCAGACATTTCCAATCAGGTAGTAGGACCCCTTGCATGTGACACTTTCTGAAATACAAATAAGGGGAGGGAGGGTGTTGTACCGGACACAGACTCATGGCACCCCTGTGTGTTTCAGAGTAGAACTGTGCTCCACAAAGGATTCTGGTTTTTAGGAAGTAGATCACTATGCCTTTCTTCTGAGGTACCTCTGCATGGGTTCAAACCACACCAACATTTCAGCAAGTAGCCAAGTACATAACCATTTCCACCAGCCAGGAATTCATAGGTGAAAACTGACCAACTAAACCAATAACCTACCATAAAACCAATTCATTTCTGTTGGCCATAGGTCCTTCAAAACTCACTCACTCCTCTCCCCTCACCCACTTCCAACTTACAGTTACCCTATATGGATTTCTAAGACTCTAAATATTTAGGGGAACCGATAGCCTTATCTTTGTCCCTTGGAGTAACTGGTTTTGCACTTCCAACCTTGCAGTTAGCATCCCAATGTCTAACCCACATCACCACAAGGGTTCCTATTCAAAACGCATTAAAGATTATTTACCTGCTGGGAGTCCTGATGTGGCAATGCGGGATAAACCCTGGAACACAAGATCGGCAGTTCAAACCTAACAGCTGCTCCTCAGAAAGCCTATACAAGGTTGCTCTGAGTCAGAACCAACTAGAAGGTACTAACAACAACAATGAATGTTATCACAGACAGTACACTGGGTACCACAAATGCCTGAAGGAGCTTAAAGTTAATACATTAGAATCTAGGACCACAACCAATTTAGATTTCCATTTCTTCACATAGGTTAACTGACAGGATTATATCTTCCCCAGGGCTTCCAACCTGTTCACTTCCATTCAATCTCCTGTTGAGAATTTGCTTTCCCACCCCAGATATACTAAATCAGAATCTACATTTTAACACGAGCCCCTGGTCTGCCCTGGTACACTGACTCACTACTATGTTGTTGGTGTTAAGTGCTGTCAAGTTATGATTCACAGCACCCCTGTGTATTGGATATCTGAAGACCAGCTGGTGGGTCTGAACTGCCACTCGTGGTTAACAGTTCAGTGCTTATTCCACAGTGCCACATTGTCATAGATGACCTTATAACATCTTCTCTCTACACACATAACCTCACCAGAGTCTATCTACAGATTAAAGGATAAACAAACGGCGTTGTATATCCATACAACAGAATAGTGTTCAACCACGAAAAGATGAAATATGGATATACAGATGAAGCTAGAAAACATTATGCTAGTGAAAGAAGCCAGGCATGAAAGAGCACAAATTGCATGACTGCATTTATGTGAAACCTGCAGCAAAGGGGTATCCGTGGAGAAGAAACACAGATTACTGGATGCCTGCAGTTGGCAGGAGGGAGAAATGGGGAGTGCCAGCTTGGCAGGTTTGGAGTTTTCTTGGGGGTGATTAAAATGTTTTAGAAGTAGATAGAGGTGCTGGCTGCTCTACACTATGAATGCACTGAATGCCACTTAGTATACATTGAAGTGATGAATTTTATCTTTGTGAATTTTTCCTTGACTTAGCAAAGTGAAGAAAAAAAACCTCAACAACAAACCTAGAAAACTCACAATTGAAACAGCAGATGAAAAAATTAACTAGATTAGTTGAAGAAAAAAAAATTTTAAGGAAAAAGTAATATAAGAATATGGAATCTTCAATCACATGGAAAAGGCCAATGAGGAAGAGAATGAAAACTGTTAAGAGGGCAAACTGTAGAGAAGAGGAGGTATCAAACAATGTCCTCCTCAAAGAAAGTTTGAAAGATGCATAAGATTACAAAACCTTATAAAGGTTGATGATCTGGAGACTCTCGCTGTTCAGTCTCCCCAATCACATTAATAGGGCACTGCATGATATTAATGAGGCCAAAAATATCCATCCAGGAAGCAAATGTAGAAATTCTGCTTAAAATCCAGATGATCTGCTCCCCAGCCAGGAACCCTTCTGATCAAAACTCAAGACCAATTCTGGCCATTGTACTAAACTCTGAGGAGCAAGATGGATTTTTGTGAGCTTCAGACCTCTTCTACTTCTAGCGTCTTGCCTGCACCTCTCAGCTTTAAGAAACAGGAACTACAGAAGACCAAAGAGCACAAAAACAAAAACTCACTGCCTTTTGATGCCCCAGAGAAAACACTTTTTACAATCAACAGCAGCCTTCTAGCCCTTTGATCCTCTGTTCAATTACACCTGTTTCTTTTTAATGTATCTTCCATAAATTAGGAAAATTGGATAGCAATGTTCAAAGGACCAATTCATATTAAAACTCTGTAAATGAATTGTAGGAAAGCACTCACAAGGTTTCATTGAAAGTAATCTTACCCCAGTGACTCTCAGTTTTAATGCCCTGTAATGGGAATTTCAGGGAACTTTTTATTAAAAAAACAAACTCACCATTGCTGTTTCTGAGAAGTCGCACAGTTATGAATCACTGCTTTGCATTCTTTATTTCCTACTAAAATCAGTGCTTTCTTTAATCAGATGAGAAAACTTCACACAGATTCTGTGAAAAAAGCTAGCACCTGTGGAAAATTGGGGGTGGTGGTGGTGACTTAATTAGTAAACAGAGACAAAGAGACTAGCACTGTCTAGAACAATTGGTGATTTGACCAGAAACATTGTTATTTTGTCCATTTCTTTTTGAATTACTTTTTATTTTCTTAGTTACATTGAAATCTCTGTGCACTACATAATGAACTGTGTAAGAAACAGTCAAAGAAGCTCTGGTAGCGTAGTGGTTACAAATCGGTCTGCGAACCTCAAGATCAGCAGTTCGAAACTACCAGCTGTCCGGCAGGAGAAAGATGAGGCTTTCTGCTCCCGTAGTAAATTCTCAGAAATCCTGTACATGCTCTTGCTATGACTCGGAACCGACTCCCCGGCACATCACTACCACCAAGTAATAGTCAAGATTTCCAAAATCTTGGGAAATGTCAGTATAACACTAGTTAGGTGAGGTAGTGAAGGGTCCAAGGGTCAAGAATTTGCATTGGCATCCACTTTGATTTAACCTGACCCTGCACATTTTCATCTGTAAAACTGGTAAAGGGAAGATAGTAGCAGTGTAGGATAAGCACTTGACTGCTAACAAGGACGGCGGTTCAAACCCATCAGCCGCTCTTCTGAAACCCTCTATAGGGTCGCTATGAGTCAAAACCAACTCCACAGTATTTAGCAACAATCCACCATGAGAATTAAGCAAATGTTCATATGAAAACACTTAGCACCAAACCCACTCACGGGGGCATATGAGACACAGTGGAGCTGCCCATAGGACTTAAAGGCGGTTCAAACCCACTAGCAGCTCCTCAGACACCCTATAGGCACAGCGTCGCTATGTGAGTCAGAACCCACTTGACAGCACCTAATAGCAATCTTTAGGAAAGCAAACTGCTTTTTCTCTCACAGAGCCTCTGGTGGGTTCAAACCACCGACCTTTTGATATGCATTCCAGTGCGTTCGGGTGTCAGCACAGCTCCTAGCAGATGCTAACAAATTAACTGTTATCTGGTGTCATTGTATCTTTTACACAAGAACTCTTTAGTTCCCAGATCTTGGATCAATGTTTTCAACTAAATAATAAAAAAAAAAGTCTCAATCAGTTAAGTTCTATACGGATCATAATAAATTTAATTCAAAAGCAACAAAAAACGAATAGGGAGCGGTAAAACACATGGATTCACACTGGAGACCTCCATCTCAGATCGTCAATCCATCACTTACCTACGGCGCCAGCAATCCTACCTGGTATGGCATCGTAAAGGCAACAGAGAACCAACAAAAAAGCCAGAACCGCACATTTATGAATGACAGCCACCGCGCAACCAAGGGCTGGCTGGGTTTTAAAGATGTAAAGAACCTCCAGTTTAGGAGACACTAAAACTTAGCAATGCGCCCAGGCGGCCCTCGGCACCGGGAAGCAGCCCGTAAGCATCCCTGCCTCCTGGGGCACTTGGCCGGCACCGCAAACCGCAGCCGAGCCCCGCGCCGGGCGCGCTCCCGGGGCCGCCGAGGCTGGGGGCGCGGGGACGCCAGGGACGGTGCGCGCTCCCTCCCCACCGCGGGAGCGGAGCGGGACTACAGGCGTGTCTCACGGAGGCGGTGGGTGGGTGTCCGCTCCCACGCCCTCGGCCACCCCCCAGCCATCTCACCGGCTTCTGCCGCCCTGCTCGCCGGCCTGCCCGCGCTCAGTCGTGCCGGAGGCCGACGGGAGCCACCACCTCCCGCGTGCTCCTCGCTTCCTCCCGGCTTCAAAGCTTCCCTCACCCCCCGAATGGCCTGGAGGAAGCCAGCTCGCCGCTGGGCCTCCACCCTCGCGTCCGTCGCGACCAATGGGACCCGGCGCAGGAGAGCCGCGCCCGCCCCCTGGCGGTGGAGGACCGCACGACGCCCAGGAGGTCGGGGGAGGGCCCGCGAGCCCCGGGAGGGTCGGCCGGCCGGTCCCTGCTGCGCAATCTGCACTTGCCACGTGGGCACCGCCCGGGCTGCGGCCGCGCCTAGGTCGCTCGGCGGAGGGGAGAACATGAGTCACCGTTCTCCCGGACACACAAGCACACACTTACAAATCTCACGCTCTCCGCACTGGAAATGCACACATACATCCTCCTCCCCTGCAAACACACACACACACACACACACACACACACACATCATCTTAACCCTAAAGGCAAACGTTTTTTAATGGCCAGCCCATCTTAATAAACAACTGAACGCTATAGTTACTAAATCTGTTGTACGATCTAGACAACATGAGACAGGTGATTCCTGTTCAGAAAATCCACCAGATTTGAGCACTAGAAGTCTGATAGCTGTAAATGCATGGTTCAAGGAGAAAAGTAATGTTTCCTTTGTGACTCATTTGTTTGCTTAAGTTATTTAGCAGTTGAACGGTTAAAATGCTCTACCCCCTCTAGCTCTGGTAGGGTAGTGGTTACGAATTGGGCTGCGAGCCGCAAGGTCAGCAGTTCGAAACTACCAGCCTTTCCGCCCCAGAAAGATGAGGCTTTCTCTTCCCGTAAAGATTTACAGCCTCGGAAACCCTGTACAGGGTCACTGTGAGTCGGAATGGACTCCACGGTACTTAACAACAACAGCCCCTCTGATAAAGACATGATTTTGTGAATTCACAGCATGTTCATCCAAATACTGTTACACAAATGATTTCATAATTCAAGTCCATATCTAAGAATCTTCTTTGTAGTGGACCTTAGGTAGAATATTTGTATAATCCACGGTTGTAGAAATTAAGTTGCATTAAGAGTCTTGGTGTGGTGCTATGGGGTTAATGCTCCGAAGTGCAGTCTTTTGAAATGCAAGGTTGGTGGTTTAAGCTCACCAGCTGCTCTTTGGAAATCCTATACAGAAACGTTATGGGTCAGAAACCACTTGACCTTGACAGCACTTAACAACAACAAGAAAATAATTGGGTTTGATCTTAGCAGGTATTCTGCCCAAGTTTTGCCTTTCTACCAACAATACAAAACACGGGACGTAAATGTTGTTCTTGTTAGGCACCGTCAAGTTAGTTCTGTCTCATAATGACCCTATGTACAACAGAACACACTACCATCCTCACAATCATTGCTGTGTTTGAGACCATTGTTGTAGCCACTGTGTCAGTCCATCTATTGAGGGTCTTCCTCTTTTTTGCTGACCCTCTACTTCACCAAGCTCGATGTTCTTCTCCAGGGATTGGTCTCTCCTGACATGTCTGAAGTATGTACTTGTCTGAAGTATGACATGTCTCAGGAACATTATGGCTGTATTTTGTCCTAGAGAGAGTTGTTCTGGCCCTCCATAGTATTTTCAATACTCTTCACCAACACCATAATTCAAAAGCATCAACTCTTCTCTGGTCTTCCTTATTCATTGACCAGCTTTTGCATGAATATGAGGAAATAGAAAATACTGTGACTTGGGTCAGGCTCACCTTGATCTTCAAAGTGATCTTTGCTTTTCAGAAGTTGAAAGAGGACTTTGGCAGCAGATTTACTCAATACAATGTGTCATATGATTGTTTAAATCACTGTTTCCATGGGCACTGATAGTGGATCCAAGTAAAATGAAATCCTGAACAACTTCAATATTGTGTCCATGTCCTGGTATGAGGCTGTGGATTAATTCACTGGACTGCAAAGTCAGTTTGAACGGCAAGATTGACAGTTCAATCTCAACAGCCACTCCTCGGAAACCCTATACATGGTTTCTATAGTTCAAATAGACTGACGCGACGGCACTCAACAACAACACTATGATATGATTATTGGTCCAGTTGTGAGGATTTTGGTTTTCTTTTTGTTGAGGTGTGTGTTACGCTATTGGATGAGCAGTGGATTGCTAACCACAAGGCCAGCGGTTCAAACTCACCATCTACTGCTTGGAAACCCTTTACAGGGTTGCTATGGGTTGACAGTACTGAACAGCAACAATCAATACTGAAAGCTGTAATCTGATTGATAGCTCTGTATTCTGGGGTTTATAATCCATGGCAGGGGTTGTTGGCTATAAAAGAATAGGCTATGGGGTGATGAGAAGCTATATGGTGAGAGAGAGGTCAACTTAGCCCCAAACCATTTCAACCATCCCAGCTGAGGCACAGGTTAGGTAAGCGGCGCCATCTTGCATCTTCCAGTCCCAGTGAAGCTTGTAGCTGAAGACTCCACATGACAGACCCAGGGTAAAATCATAGAAATGAGCCCAACAATATTTCATCTCACATGCTTTAGACATGTCATAAGGAGGCAGCAGTCCTCGGGGAAGGACAGGAGAGGGTAAGAAAGAGAAAGACCGTCACTGAGATGGAACGACACAGGAGCTGCAACAATGGGCTCAAGTCTAACAAAAGTTTGAGACTGGCACAGGACTGGGCAGTATTTCTTCCTGTTGTGCATAACAGCGCTGCTATGCGTCAGAACTGAATGGACACTTCCCAATAACAACAACATTACATGGTGCCCAAGAACCTCCCATTTAAGACCAGACAACCCACAGGGTCAGAAGAAATATTATTTTTTGTTTCAAGCTTTTAAATGTTGTGGGAATTTGATGCATATCAAAATATAACAGAAATATGGAAGAAAAAGTTTGTCTAAGAAAAAAAGTTGACCAATCTGGGAGTAGGCTTACTTTGGAAGATTTAAGTCTGTTCTATTAGATTATAAGGAGCCCAGATGGCATGATTTTATAACTATAACTCATATAGTTATGAGTTGGGCTGCTAACCACTAGGTCAGGAATGCAAATCCACCAGGCACTCCAGAGGAGAAAGATAAGGCTTTCTGCTCATGTAAATATGTATCACTCCCAAACTCTGTACAAGGTCACTGTGAGTCAGAAACAACTTGACGCCATACTGGATTATAAAATCAAACCTGTAGAGAGATTTCCAGAAACCCACCTAACATTTAAAGAATTGGTAGGTGCTGTCAAGTTGGTTTTGACTCACAGTGATCTTGTACAGGGTTTCTGAGAAGTGGCCAGAGGGTTCAAACTGCCGACCTTTCGGATAGCAGTCCAGTGCTTATCCTTCAGTGCCACCAGAGCTCCCTTTTCTAAAGGATGTTGTTAAGTGCCATTGAGTTGGTTTCAGCTCATAGTGAACCCTGCATAGGGTCTATCCTGTGGGTTTCAACTTCCAACCTTGTGTTTAGCAGCCCGGTGTTTATCCTACAGTGTCACACCAGGACTCCTTTTAAAGAATAATACCCTTGTTTTTATTATTCCAATTCTTTTTTTAAATACAGGTGGAATAATAAAAACAAGTACAATTTCAAATTTGATATCTATATCTATTGTTGTTAAATGCCTCTGAACTCCTAGAGATGCTGTTTAGGGTTTCTATGGAGTGGCTGGTGAGTTTGAGCCACCAACCTTTCAATTAGAAGTCAAGTACCACACCAGGACGGTTGTGTTGTTAAGTGCTGTCCAGCCGGGTCCAAAAAATTAGCATTCAGGACTCTGCAATCCACCCAGCATGTTGATAGAAGTCATGCTCACTAGTCTTACTCCTCTTTGCTCAACCAAATCCTCTCTTGCCAACAAGAAGTCTAGGGATCCAATGAGTCAAGGGACTCCTTGGTTTCCATGTAGAGTTCACATGGAAATGTGTTGAGCAAGCTGGACCTTGCTTAGATGCCTCACAAACAATTCCCCTACTTTCCTCTCACATTCTGTTTTTGCCAGAAGCAAGCTCAATAGCCAGGTTCACATTCCAGAACTTTCTTTTTCCTATTTTCCTTTACCCTGCGGTGGCAGTTTCCTTACTTTTACCCATGTTGTTGTAAAAGGTTTATAATGGATCGTCAAGATCAATTGAGTACCTGAATTCAAAATCTGTTATGATATAAAGAGTTGGTATTGATTGTCCTTCAAACTACCATATTGTTGTTGTTAAGTGCTGTCTAGTTGATTCTGGCCCATAGCGACCCTGTGTAGGGTTTCCAAGGAGCAGCTGGTGAGCTTGAACCCCTGACCTTGCAGTTCAAACAACTTTGCAGTCTGACACATTAACCCACAGTGCCACACCAGGACTCTCTCTCTCTCTCATATATATATATATATATATATATTCTCAGTGGTAAATATTAGAGTCTACACTAGGATTCCTGGTGTTGTGCTGTAGGATCAGCATTGGACTTTGAACCACAAGCTTGGCATTTCAAACCCACCAATTGCTCATTGGAAACGCTATACAGGATCGCTATGAGTTGGAACCAACTCGACAGCATTTAACAACAACACTAGGGTGCTATGTGGCAGGAGCCCATCAGTGGGAGAGGATGCCGACAGTCATACTGAAATATTAAGACTTTGGAGGAAAATTCTTCCTCATTCCCTTGAGGGCTGGTATCCTTAAATCAGCTGTGAAACAGCAAAGGAGCCCTTACTTTAGGGACCATCATGACCTATTTTAACATATTCTTCTTTGGTTCAGTGACAAAAACACATCATTTGTTTTTTTTTATTTTTATGATTTTTAGTCTCCAGGACCCATAAGGGGAATATAGCATAGCAACATATGACAAAATTCTAGGTACCATTAAAAATGGATTTTTAAATGAGATCCTTTTTGTTACTTCCTAGAGGATTCTGGTATGAATTCTATCTTCAAATAAGTCTTTCTCTCTCTCTTTTCTTTTTTTTTTCCAGTCACAACTGCCTCTTTATTTTGATGATTTTTTTCAATGTTCTTGTGAATTGGTTTAGGTTTCCATTTAATAATCCGTACACATTTTCTTTCTTCTTAGTGACTGCAATCCTCACACTGTAGCATCACTTACCCTACTTTTTCCCTGTTTCCAGCTTCTATTCCCCACTTTTCCTAACCCTTCTGAATTTTGTCCTTGGGTAAATGCCATTCTTTTGATCTCAAATGGCTGGTTATCCTAAGGAGTGGGTACCTCACTGGTGGTGTTGTTTCTCTTATAAACCTATCATTTGGCTGAAAACTGAGCCATGGGCTGAGTTCATTTCCAGACCTGAAGGATGACTGAGGACCTCAGTCTAAGGTGTTTTATCAGTCTCTATGCAACCAGTAAACTGGTCTTTTAAAAATTTTGTGTTTTGTGTGCTACATTTCCCTCCCACTTTATCCAAGACCTTAAAATGGGATCCCCCTTAGAGCAGTTCATAGTGATGTCTGTGCACCACCTCCTTTTTCTGGTCTTAGGGGTGTAGAGACTGGGATTCACGTGGCCCATTAGTCCATTTGGCCAATTGTTTCCATTTTCATCACTCTTAGTTCCTCCAGACAGGGAGATACCGACATTTAGTTGTACTTTAGATGGCCACTCATGAGCTTTTACGATTCCTGTCATACTCACAAAGGCAATATGTAGAACATGGTCTTTGTGGACTATGTGGAGATACCAGTTGACTTAGGTGTCCCCTGAGACTGTGGTTCTGAGCCGCAGGCTGAGCAACTCATTCCCTCACAGTATTTGGTTATGTCTAAGTTTTCATTGACATCCTGTAAGATAAGCACTGAACTGCAAGGTTGATTTGAACCATAAGGTCAGTGGTTCAGACTCATCAGATGATCCTAGGAAACCCTATATAGAGTAGCTATCTATGAGTCAGATCAGACCCATAGCAAACCGGTATAGGGTTTCCAAGGAGCAGCTGGTGAGCTTAAACCACCAACCTTGAAGTTCCAATGGCTTTGCAGTCTAATGTATTAACCCACAGTGCCATACCAGGACCCCATAGAATAAGAGAAAAGTTGGCAAAAATAAATAAATAAATAAATAAAAAGATGTGGGCGGGGAAAAGTGCAAGAGATGCAAATACTATAAGCCTTCAATAATAATAGTGTTGTACAAGCAGATAGATAGTAGCAGTAGATAGAGCAGCTGGTGAATTTGAACTGCTGAGCTTTTGGTTCAAACTGACCTTGTCGTCCAGTGCTTATCCTAGAGTGCCATACTCCATGTTAGGCATTAGTGACCTCACACAGACTGTTACTGGCCATATTGAATCAGTCAATAATATGGTTGACTAAGCCGGGAATGTCATATTGAAAAGGAATGGTATTGCATTCCTCTTCAAAAAAACATTTGAAGCTCTGTCTTGAAAGACAACACAGTCTGCAATAGGATAACATCCACACCCTTACAAGGAAGGCACGTTAATATCACCATTATTTAGATTTATGCACCAACCACTATAGCAAGTGATGATGAACTGGGAGAATTACACTAACTTCTTTAGGGGATCATTGCACCTCTGGGGGATAAGCGCTAACTTCTAACCATGGGGTACATGGTTCAAGCCTTTGGTTGCTTCTTGTGAAACAGAGAAGGCTTCTTACTCCTGGAAAGATTTACAGCTTCAGAAGCCTGGCACAGGTTCACTATGGATTGGAGACGACTTGACAGCGCTTAAGAACAATGAATGACTAGATACATGGATAGACACGCAGGCTGAACAGGCTTAGGAGGGGCAATAGGCACATATCCACTAATATATATATAGGTTTTAAAGAGAGGATTAATAAGTGTTTCAATGTAGCCTTTTTTTTCTTGGTTTATAAATAGTATTATGTAAATTATATCCATACAAAATGTACTGGAATCCCATCCCTTGACTGAAATTATATACAAATGAGAATTATAAACAATTATGAAGATGACTGGTGGTTTCCTCAGAAAAATAGTTCATAATTCTGTCTTATAAAATACTGTTGTTGTTGTTGTTTAAAGTGCCGTCAAGTCGGATCCAGCTTGAAAAATTTTTGACTCAGCATTATAATTTAAACAAAATGCATTTTTGAAGTTTTATATGAGAATTGACCTATTTTTAATGCCAAACAGAAACTATGGGTCAGCCTGCACACAATTTTAATCCTCTCAAACATATACATACACTCTCACATACAAGCACACAGCTTGCATATTAGTAACAGATACATGCTGTATAAGACAGCTTATATATTATATTTATCAGAACTTGGAAGAAAAGACTTAGTTTATTCATTGCCGTAGAGCTAATAGGAAAATGTGATACTCTCTTGGCACTCATATAATTCTGAAAAAAATATTATGTGTAAACCTCATGTTAAGTCATCTAAAAGCACTTCTTTCCATCCTTTTTTTTTTTTTTTTTCCTTAAAGAAAAGTCCACCAGAAAACTTCGGAGAAGAAACAACTAAACAAATACTGGACAAAGTTTCTATTTTCCTAAAACATCATTACTTGGATCTGAAACTTCAGGTGTTCATCCTGGATTTGAGGAACTATTGTTGTTGTTAAGTGCTGTCTAGTCGGTTCCGACACACAGCAACACTGTACAGGGTTTCCGAGGCTGTAAATATTTACAGGAGTAGAAAGCCTCATATTTCTCCCACGGAGCAGCTGGTAGTTTCGAACTGCCGACCTTAAGGTTTGCAGCCCGATTCGTAACCACTATGCTACCAGAGCTCCTTTTGAGGAACTGTTAGACTAAGCAAAAAAGGGACTCAGTGTGACACTGGTATTAAACATTAAGAGCTCTAGTTACATTACACTGAAACACACTGTTTTCTTTGAAAGCAGAAGAGGAGGAATATATGTAACAAAATCCAGTGAATTTCATGGTCACCGAAGATAGTTTAGCTCTGCCCCAGGAAGCCAAAATCCCAAATGGTCACAACAGGTCTAAGAAATATGCAAGTAGCAAAACAGAGCAAATAAAGCAGAACAAACAAAATCAGCAGCCTGAGTTTTTGCTGTTTTATGTTTTAGAGTGTTCTTTTCATATAGTATTATACACATTCTTAAATTTGTTGGATCTTTTCTCTAATGTTATTTATTTCAATATTATTTTCCCAAGGAACTTGTAGGAAATTTTGGAAACTCAGACAATACATTTGGCTTTCAAATCTTGCAGGCTGGTAATGTTTCATACGTGAGAATGTTTTTCTTTGAAGTTTTTCTGTGGCCTAGAAAGGGAACTGAAAGAAGTCTACCCGGACTGATTTTGTTTTTGTTAATTTTGTTTTCAATTTTAGGTCTATTTCTTTTACAGGTTTTTTTCAACTTTTTTGTTCCAAAAAAGTACCACATCTGAGCTACTCTGAACCTGTATTTTGATTAATTATAAAAGATTATTTATGAATCCCTTTTCTTTTTTTTTCCACTTTTATTTTGAAATGTTTTCTGTAGAAGTACTGTGGCCTTACTGAGTTTGGGTACATATTTGTAAGTGTAATTTATTTACCCAGAAAAGCTTTGCTCAACTATTGCATCTAGTATTTGGTAGAGTCACATCCAATCTTCAAAAAAATTTCCAGCTCTATTCATAAAGCAAAAGACATGGAAATTGCTGACTTCACTTTATAAAACCAGGAATGGGAAATTTAATTTTTAGTTTCTTTAGATTTCAAAATTATCTAACCTACTGACCCACTGCTGTGGAAGTAATTCCCATCCATATAGACGAACTGCCCTATAGGGTTTCCAAGGCTGGCAATCTTTATTTACGGAAGTCACAACTGCCACATCTTTCTCCCACTGAGTGGCTGATGGGTTTGAACTCCTGACCTTTAGGTTAGCAGTCAAGCACTTAATCACTGTGCCACCAAAAAGTACCCTTCTCTTGCACATCTCCAGGCCCAAACACACACATACCATTGAGCTTACTGAAGGGCACAAACATGAGGGAGGGATTTGGAGTTACACAAATGAATTAGATCCTGGTTCCAGCTATGGCAAGGTGCCCTGATGGCACTGTGGTTTAGGCACTAGGCTGCTAACCAAAAGGTCTGAAGTTCAAACCCACCAGCTGCTCTGCAGGGGAAACATGAGGCAATCTGCTCTCATGAAGATTTGCAGTCTCAAAAATCTAAGGGGTAGTTCTACTCTGCCCAGTAGGATCACCATGAGTCTGAATGGCTGGACAGCAATGGGCAGATCCATCTTTGGCTAGACCCTAACCGAGTTTGGGAAAGTTTCCCATCCCTGTCAATGGGATCAGTAATTGTTCCCTTAGGAGTTTTCAGTATTGGAAATCATATAGCATGGTTTATCACATTGGAGACAAAATACATTTGCTATATCAGATATCTGATTGGCACAGAAAATTCTTAAAGCCTCTTGTTCACTTTCCCCCTGATTTACACCAAAATTCAGTGGGACATCTGGTTCTGAGATCAGGCTGCTGTTGACCTGGAACTTTTGCGCGTGATCTTACTTCAGATCTCTCCGAGACACAGTCAGATGGTATCTTTGCAGAGGTTTAGTGCTCCGTTCGCTACTGTGCCTTTCACCCAGAGTTTGTGCGGATTTGTAGGAGCCGGATCCTTCCACATCTTTGCTCACCTATCCCAGTGAACTGTCATCTCTCCGTCCCCAGTGCAGTGTTGTGCCTACTGTGTGCTCATGCGGATAACTGGTCCACTTACCCATTTCTGGGAAGTCAGAGGCCATACGCACACTGTTCATCACTGTGCTTGTATTTTAACAACCTTAACTGCATACTCTCCCAAATCCTTCACTCATATGCCACATTCTCTCATAATTTCTTAGTGGGGAAGAGAGAGCTTTAACTTACTACTAGCATGATTATCATTGTAAACCTTCAGCAATCCTACCTCCCTTTGTCTGCCCCCCCTTTTTTGTTCAGTCATGTGTTATCTGTCCAAAAGCAAAACCAAATCAGTTGCTGTCCAATGGCTCTGAGTCAGAAGGACCCCATGCATGAAGAGTAGCTCTGTTCTCCAGAGAACTTTCAGTGACCAAAGTTTTGGCAGCTGACTGCCAGGCATGTCTTCCTAGATGCCTCTAGGTGGGTTCAAATGTACACGGTAACCATTTACACTACCCAGAGGTGCTAGAGTCTCTCATGTATGTTATTGTTGTTATGTGCCGTGGAGTCGGTTCCGACTCATAGCGACCCTGTACAGGGTTTCCAAGGCTGTAAATCTTTATGGGAGCAGAAAGCCTCATTATTCTCCTGCAGAACAGCTGGTAGTTTCAAACTGCTGACCATGAGATTTGCAGCCCAATTTGTAACCATTATGCTACCAGAGTGCCTGATGTGTATAGTTGGCCACTTTCCCACCAAAATGCTTAACATGTCATTCCTCTATAGAGTTCCTCTCTTACTGCATTTCCTAAGGCAGGGAATGAGTGTTCCCAGCATCAAAGTCATGTCTGGTACACATAAGTGTTCCCCAATGTTTATTGAATTAATAAATTTGCTGTACAGGATAACTTTGAGGCACATATGGTTGAAGTTTTAAAATAAATTTCACTTTCAAGAATACATACTTCTCCTGACAACCACTAAGCTACTAGTCAGCTCTGTAATGGTCTCACTAAGAATTTTGTGTATGTGGAGTTATGTCTTATGCAACCGTTTAGGATTTCTCTCTCTCTCCTCTCTCTCTCTCTCTCTCTCTCTCTCTCTCTCTCTCTCTCTCTCTCTCAGCATAATTCCCTTGGGATTCATCCAAGTTGTCATCAGCAAGAATAAGGTAGAGACAGGAGTAGGTTGGGCATGGTTATAAAACAGTAAGAGAATGGATCTTCCTGGTTATAGAACTCTTCTGCATCTTGACTGGGTGGCAGATACAGGAAGCAATATGGGTGATCAAATTAAGGAAACTAAATGCTGTTGTTGTTGTTAGGTGCCATTGAGTTAATTCCAGCTCATAATGAGCCCATGCACAACAGAAAAAAAAAACATTGCCCAGTCCTGCAGCATCCTTACAATTACTATGTTTGAGCCCATTATAGCTGCCAGTTCATCTCACTGACGGGCTTTCTCTTTTCTGTTGATCCTCTACTTTGCCAAGCATGATGTCCTTCTCCAGAGACAGATCTCGCCTCAGGATATGTCCAAAGTAAAAACGAAGTCTCACCATCCTTGTTTCGAAGGAGTATTGTGGTTGTACTTCTTTCATATCAAATTTGTTTGTTCTGGCAACCTATCCAATAATCTTTGCCAACACAATTCAAATCTGTCAGTTTTTCAGTCTTCCTTATTCATTGTCCATAAACTAAATACACATTTACAAATGAGTACTGCAATTAAAACCAGAGACATCTGAATGAAAGCCATGCAGTGTATTATGTCAATATTTTGGTTGTGACTTGATAGTTTTGTAAGATGCTACCATCTGAAGAAACTAGGTAAAGGTCACGTAGGGACTCTCTATTATTTCTTACAACTGCATGTGAATCTATAGTGAACTCAAAATAAAAAGTTTAATTACAAAAAGAATACACACTAGAGGAATTTGTGACTATTAGATTAACACAATATTTTTTGAAGAGTCACATAATTTGAATGTCAGTATTGGAGAGATACTGAGGGATTTTACATGTGCACTTTTGAAGAATTCAAATACTATATATGATGCATGGATCCTGGGGCAATTATCCCTTTAGCTCCTAAGAGATATATGGCTCTATCTTTATATACAGATGTGATAGAGATGAATTTTTATTAACAGTCCAAAAGAGTGACAAAATATTAATTTTCTAGGCCTGTTATAATAAATTACCACAAACAGGGTGGTTACAATACCAGAAATGAATTCACTCCTAGTTTTGGAGTCAAGGTATCAATAAAGGTATCAGCTATGGAATCAAGGCTATGGGACAGAATCCTTTCTTACCTTTTCAGTTTCTGGTGGCTTTAAGCATTCATTGATTTGGGACCACACCATTCTCATACCTTCTTCTCTCTGTGTCTTCTTCTCTGTGTGTCTCTTTCAAAGACCTATATGTGAAAGTTGGATAATGAATAAAGAAGACTGTAGAAGAATTGATGTATTCGAATAATGGGCATTAGAGAAGAATATTAAAAGTAGCAATGGACTGCCAGAACAAACAAATCTGTCTTGGATGAAGTGTAGCCAGAATTCTCCTTAGAAGAGAGGATAGTGAGACTTTGTCTCTCATTATTCTTTTTATTAAGTGCTGTAGAGTTGGTTCCAACTCATAGCAAACCTGTATAGGGTTTCCAAGGAGAGGCTGGTGAGTTTGAACTGCCGACATTGTGATTCAAACCGATCTTGTGGTCCAGTACTTTATCCCACAGCGTCACACCAGGACAAACCATCAGGAGGAACCAATAACGAGAGAAAGGTATCATACTTGGAGAAGGGGAGAGTCAGCAGAAATGAGGAAGGCCCCCAAGGAGATGGATTGATACAGTGACAGCAACAATGGGCTCAAATGTAACAATTGTAAGGATGACACAGAAACAGTGTTTTGTTCTATTGTACACAGGGCTGTTATCAGTTTCAATCAACTAGATGGCATCTAACAAACATTAGAATTTGGGTAAACCAGGATAGTCCAGAATTATCTCATCTCAAGATGCTTAATTACATTGTCAAAGAACTTTCTTCTAAATAAAGTCATAACATCCAGGAGTTGTTGTTAGGTGCCATTGAGCCGGTACTGACCCATAGTGACCTTATGCACAGCAGAACAAAACCCTGCTCAATCCTAGGCCAACCTCACTATTGCTGCCACGCTGCTACTTGGGGATCTACCTTAATGTGGATCTTCCTCTTTTTCTCTGACCCTCCCCCTTACCAAACATGATATCCTTCTCCAGTCACTGGTCCCTCCTGACAATAAGTCCGAAGTATGAGAGATGAAGTTTGGTCATGTTGGCCTCCAAGGAGCACTC
>NW_006408550.1:18295528-18297118 GCF_000296735.1 Chrysochloris asiatica
TCTTCATCAGTAAATGTTTAAGTCCTCTTCACTTTCAGCAAGCAAGGTTGTATCATCTGCATATCTCAGGCTGTTAATGAGTCTTCCTCCAATCCCGATGCCACGTTTTTCTTCATATAACCCAGCTTCTCAGATTATTTGCTCAGCATAGAGGTTGAATAAATATGGTGAAACAATACAACCTTGTTGCACACCTTTTTAAATTTTAAACCGTTCAGTGTTCCCATGTTCTGTTTGAACAACTGCCTCTTGGTCCATGTACAGATTCCTCATGAGTAGAATTAAGTGTTCCGGAATACTCATACTTCTCAATGTTGTCCATAGCTTGTCCTGATCCACACAATCAAAAGCCTTTGCGTCATCAATAAAGCACAGGTAAATATCTTTCTGGTATTCTCTGCTTTCAACCAAGATCCACCAGACATCAACAATGATATCCCTCTTTCCACGGCCTCTTCTGAATCCAGCTTGAATCTCTGGAAGTTCTCTGTCAATGTATGCTTGCAACCATTTCTGTATTACTTTTAGCAAAACTTTACTCGCATGGGATAACAAAGAGATTGTCTGAAGATTTCCACATTCCGTTGGGTCACCTCTCTGTGGAATGTGCACAAACACGGATCTCTTCCAATCAGTCATCCAGATAGTTGTCTTCCAAATTTCTTGGCAGAGATGAGTGAGTGCCTCCTGTGCTGCCTCACTTTTTTTAAAGATTTCAATTTTTATTCTATCAATTCCTGGAGCCTTGTTCTTTGCCAATTCCTTCAGTGCACCTTGGACTTCTTCCTTCAGTATCATTGGCTCTTGATCATATGCTACCTCTTGAAAACGGTTGAACATTAACCATTTCCTTTTGGTACAGTGACTCTGTATTTCTCCATCTTCTCTTGATGCTTTCTGCATCATTCAATAATTTGCCCAGAGGATCTTGCAGTAACGAAAGTTGAGGCTTGAATTTTTTTTCAGTGCCCCCAGCTTGAGAAATGTTGAGCGTGTTTTTCCTTTTTGGTTTTCTGACTCCAGATGTTTGCACATTTTGTTGTAATATTTGACTTTTTCTTCTTGAGCTGATCTTTGAAATTTTCTGTTCAGCTCTTGGACCTCCTCATTTCTTCCATTTGCTTTAGCATCTCTGTGCTGGAGAGCAAGTTTCAGTGTCTCTTCTGACACCCATTTTGACCTTTTCCTTCTTTCTTGTTTTCTTAATGACTTTTTGCTTTCTTCGTGTATGATGTTTTTGATATCATCCCACAACTCCTCTGGTCTTGGGTCTTTAGTGTTTAATGTACCAAATGTGTTCTTCAGATGATCTCTAAATTTAGGTGGGATATATTCAAGGTCATATTTTGGCTCTCATGGACTTGTTTTCATTTTTTTTCAGCTTCAGTTTGAATTTGCGTATGAATAATTGAAGGTCTATTCCACACTCTGTCCCTTGCCTTGTTTTGACTGATGATATAGAGCTTTTCCATCGTCTCTTTCCACAGATGTAGTCAATTTGATTTCTATATATTCCATCTGGTGAGATCCACGTGTATAGTCATCTCTGATGCTATCTAAAGAAGGTATTTGAAATAAACAAATCATTGG
>NW_006408550.1:18297705-18305774 GCF_000296735.1 Chrysochloris asiatica
GTCAACTCTGCTTTGAGGAGGCAGCTCTTCCTCAGTCGTGTTTTGAGTGACTTCCATCCTGAGGGGCTCATTTTCCGTCACTATATCTGACAATGCTTGTCTGCTATTCATAAGGTTTTCAGTGACTAAAGATTCGGAAGTAGTTCATCACTCCTTCTTCCTAGTCTGTCTTTGTCTGGAAGCTCATCTGAAACTTTTACACCATGGGTGACCCTGCTGGTATTTAAAATACTGGTGGCATAGCTTTCAAAATCACAGCAACTCACAAGCCACCATAGTATGACAAACTGACTAACGAGTGGTGGATTCAAGAGTTAGGATATGGCTATTTCTTTTTTTGGGAGAGGGGGTCACTATTTAACTCACTACAACATGCAATAATTACATCATCCATTCATTCAATAACTATTCCTTGAACTACTTATAGAAATACACCTGTATCCTAGGTATGATGACCCGTACACCTTGGCATCTGAATGCCTTGTAATCTAAATATCTTGCAACAAGGTCATTACATTGTAGGGAAAATACATGTCAAAGCTTAATAACAGTATAAGCAAGGAATGCATCATTACTAGTGAGACCAGTAATCAAGTGCAAAAGATCAAAGAAGAGTGGATAATTTTAGACAAGCTTTATGTGAATTTCACATATGCTTTATGGAGAAAAACTAGCTTGAGATGGACTTCAAAGGATAGTGGTTTACTCTTCAGGCTTAATAAATAACACTAGCAAATGTGCTAGGGTGGCAATTACCACTGTTTTCAAGCATAGTTATGCAGGAAATAAACATGCTCAATAGATGACTTATTTCGAGGTATATGTCTAGAACATTTATTTTGGGACTAGATCCCAAAGGGTCATGAAAAAAGACAATTAAGAGAAAAGACAATCATGAAAATCTTCTTAAGAAGGGATGGCACTAATTGATTGCATCTGTGGAACAATGGCAACAATCCCAAATTGTTGTTTAGCTAAGAATGGAGAGCTAAATGGAGTTTAGTTAAGCAGCTCTGGCATACAGCAGGCAAAAAATAAAGGCTAGAGCTCATCCAATGATGGAAACAGAAGGGCATGGGCAAGATTGGAATCATGGACCAGTGACCAGTGCAGTTGCACAGGGACAGCACTCAGCAGGGTTTTAATGTTCTGTGGCTGTAGCCTTAAAAATCCTTAATACATTTTAGTTTTGAACTTTTTATGGAAATTGAAATCCTATGGAATAATGAAGCAAGTGTTTATGCATACGTGTGTGTGTTGCAGCCTTCTCTCATATGCGGCCCTACATCCATGGCCTCTCCATCTCTCTGGGATGGGTTCTATAGCCCTGCCTCCATTACTTCCTGGCACTTGGACCCTGCTCCATTTCTTCCTCCCTGCCCGGCTTCATGACCACTGCTGCCTTCCGCCCTCATTGTAGGCCTGGGTGTAGACACAGAGGATTGGAGTTGACATGCATGCCTTCCTTGCAGCATCTCAGGGCAGAGTGGAGTAGCAGTCAACCCATTCTGGCTGTCAGTCCCATGGCTTGTTCAGTGAGCAATGACACAGGAATGAGTCTTTTACCATCTGCCTTAGTTATGAGTTGTTGTTATTGTTAAGTACAATCGAGTCAGCTCTGACCCATTGTTGTTGTTGTTGTTGTTATGTGCCATGGAGTCGGTTCCGACTCACAGCAACCCTGTACAGGGTTTCCGAGGCTGTAAATCTTTATGGGAGCAGAAAGCCTCATCTTTCTCCGGCAGAACAGCTGGTAGTTTCGAACTGCTGACCTTGCGGCTTGCAGTCCAATTCATAACCACTACGCTACCAGAGCTCCTTGTATATGGTTTCCAAGGAGTGGCTGGTGAGCTTGAACCACTGACCTTGTAGTTCAAACTGATTTTGCAGTTCAGCGCATTAGCCCATGGAACTGGAAAACCACAAGTGAATGGCTTTAACAAACAGAAGTTTATTCTCTCACAATTTAGAAGGCTAGAAGTAAAATTCAGTGTGCCAACTCTAGAGGAAGGCTTTTTCTCTCATCCTAGTCTCCTTCCAACATTGGTGAACCCGGCATCCTTAAGATCTTCATGTGTTTTGGCACCACCCTTTGCATGGGTCTAGGAGATTCTCTCTACACAGTGACTCTGGGTCTAAAGATTGCTATGTGTTGGAATTGAAAGGATGGCAGTGGGTTGTTTTTATTTGTTTGTTTGTTTGTTTTACGATGTTAATGAGTCAGAATACAGTCTATGAGATTATGGCATGTCTTGATACCATTTCTTTTGGGATATGAAAGAGATGACACAAGTGAGCAAGGATTGAGGAATCTCACTACAACCAAGAAAGAAAAGCTAGAAGCCCAGTATGTCCTTTGGACCTGGGGTCCTGGTTCTGGGAACTTCCTAGACTCAGGGAAAGACTGATGCCAAGACACATGGAGACCTCCTAGATTCTTTGAGTCCACAGATGTGAAAAAGAGACAACGGACTTTCTGCCCGAGTGGACAGAGAAAACCTTCCCCTGGAACTGGCACCATGAACTCAGATGTCCAGCCTTCTAAAGTGTGAGATAATACATTTCTGTTTGTTAAAGGCCTCCTCTTGTGAACCTCGTTCATAGCAGCATTAGATAATGAAGACACTGCCCACCAGATATTAAGCACTTCCTGTGCAATCTCTGTGGGTTGTCATCTACTGAGGGTAGACCAGGAAGACGTAGCCTGGGCAAGAAGGGATGTGGTTCAAAGTCACCAGCTACTCCTCAGAAATCCTATACAGAGTCCCTATGAGTAGGAACCAACTGATGGCATTTATCAATAACAAATTGTTACCTTGTATGGACCTTAAATTGTCAGCGCACACATTCAGGTCTCTGCTTGCTGAGTTGACCCCTATACATTCTTCATTCTTGGTTTTCAAGCTGTTGGGGGCACAGAGGGCAGTTCTTCCTTCACTAAGATTTCTACTCTGCTAACTAGCCATTCGCAGCTCTTTGCATGAGGTGATTAGAAGTGGAGCATATTTAGAAAGATCCGTGTATAAGTATACCTTGGCTTGAGAACACAGAAGCAGATTAAGAGCCCATTTTGATGTTTGTATTTTACTGTAATACACTTCCGTCTTGGAAATGAGAGCATATATTCGCTTTTGTTTAAGGTAAGTTTTTGGTTAGTGAGTTGCCCTAGCCAAACATTTGAGTATAGGTTGTCAGTTCATCTACAGGGAAGTCTGACCCTAGAAATAGTAACTACAAACTAGATGCCATTGAGTCAATAATTCTGATTCCTGGCGATTCATGTGTGTCAGAGTAGAACATGCCTCATAGGGTTCCTAATGACTGACTGTTTTCTGAGGCCTCTCGAGGTGGTCTTGGTCTACCTTTTCTTCAGGTGACAACTGAGCACGTTAACTATTAGAAGCACACAGGGATTCCAGCTAGTATATATGCTTCAAATCTCTTTACTCTGTGCGGGAGTCAATTCTGAGCCACAACAACCCTGTAAAGCAGAGTCAAAGTGTCCCATAGGGGTTCCAAGGCTGAAACCGTTACAGAAGCAGATTGTCACAGATTTCTCCTTCAGAGCAGCTCGTGGATTCAAACTGCTGACCTTAACCACTGCACCGCTGAATATCTTTAACTCCAAAAGTCTTACAAATTAGATTACAAAGGTTAGAAATGGACTCATTAATAAAAATTAGTGGTTTTTTTTTCATATGTATTAGAAAACATTTTAGAACTCTCCATCCTATTGCATGAGTAAGATAAAAGAATCTACTGACTTTGGGTTCTTTAAGAGGATCCCCTGACGTCTTTTCTAGAATGTTTCTGCCACCAGAATATGGTTGTGATGTCCAAACGATCTATTGCACAAATTGATTTCAAGTCTGTTTAGGATAGAGTGGATTTGATTTTCACGAAGTTTGTGGAATAGGCTGTATGAATGACTTATGTAGATTTTGTGCTCACTTGCTAATAAGTAATTGTTTAATAAATGTTTGTATATGTGGTTGACTTGGGTCAGGCATTTTCATGCTAAACTGCCAGCAAATTTGTAATTAAGCGTCAACGAATTCTATCAGCAACTACCATTAACTACCAAAAATAAAGTTGTAATGACTCAAGATGGCTTCTTGTTGTTGTGGTTGTTAAGTGCCATGGAGTCGGTTCTGACCCATAGCAACCCTGTATAGGGTTTCCAAAACTGTAAATCTTTATGGGAGCAGAAAGCCTCATCTTTCTCTTGTGGAGCAGCTGGTAGTATCGAACTGCTGACCTTGAGGTTAGCAGCCCAACTTGTAACCATTACGCTACCAAAGCTGCTAAAATGGCTTAGGACAGTTTTAACCATTCATGAACTCACTTACCATCCACATATCAGCACTCAGTTGTCTATGGCGACTCCGACTTAATGGAAATGTGTGAGATGGCTTTCAAAAAGGCAAGCTGAAAATTTGTCTTTGAAATTTGAATGGAAAAATCTAAGGAGAGGGATGGGTTGCCTTGGCTCCAAAAAACATCTTTGCAATGATGTAAAAAAAAAAAAAATCTAGAAAGAAGAAAAAGAGGAAATGCCAAAGAAGCAACTTAATTTCCTGGATTGCTGTTGTTTGTGTTGTTCAAAAGGAGTCAGAAGGGAGGCAAATGGAGATGTAAAAGAATGCAAATGAAATCCAGAAACATACAATAGAAAAGGACCTAAACCTTCATCTTCTGTTAGTCTTTTCCTTTTTAATTTCTTTGCTCCTCTGTGCAGTTGCCAACCAATTCCACCATTAAAAGGTGCAACTACTGTATTCAAGGCTTGCCAGACATGGTACACACCGAAAGGACCCCTGCCCTTAGGAACCTCAGTTTTATACATCTGCCTCCCCGAAAACCCTTTGGAATCTCTGATGAAAACCTCTTCCCAGGGAGACGAGAAATGGAAAGAAAGAAGAATTAACAAATTATACTCAACAAAGAGCCATCTACTCAGCAACACCAAACCCATTCTAAAACCCCAGGGCTTCCTTTAAAGAATCATTTCCTTAGAAAGAAGTTATGATTCAAAATAGCATTTTTCTGATATACTTATAGTTTCAGAAGATGTATGAACCTTCTGAAACCCATCTATTGTCAGTGACAATCTCCCTTATTAACTTGTTAATTACCGAAAGTGCTGGACTCCCAGTACGGCACTGTAGGATCAGCACTGGACTTCAAATCATAAGGTCAGCAGTTCAGATATACCAGCTGCTCCTCAGAAACCCTATACAGGGTCTCTAAGAGAAGGAACCAACTCGACAGCACTTAATAACAATAGCAAACTATAAGTAATCACCCCACGGTCAGGTCCTTTTTATTTTTTTATTTTTTTTTATTTTTTTATAGTTTTACTGCCTTTCCAAATACCAAATAGCTTCTTTGAGGTAAAATAAACTGAACTGCAAGGTCGGTGGTTCAAACTCATCAGTCCCTCCTCGGAAACTCTATATAGGGTCCCAATGAGTCAGAACCAACTTCATGGCATTTCGCGACAACAAGCATATCTGATATATTGTGGATTAAATTGTTCTCTCCTCTCCCACCCCCAGAGAAATGTGCAAGTCTGAACTTTGTACCTGTACATGTGACCCTGTTTGGAAATGGGAAGATTTTTATTATGTTACAGAGGTCATATCAGAGTGGATGGGTCTTTAACCTTATCACTTTGACAGTGTCACATAAAGAGCAGAATAAGCACAGACAAACACACAGAGGGAAATACAGTGATTGTCTGAAGATATCAGCAACTAGGAGAGAAGCTCACAAAAGGAACTGATACAACCAAGACCCTGATTTGGACTTTTAGCTTGCAGAACAGTGAGAAAATAAATTTCTGTATTTTGCTAACCACTTATGGTGTGTTTTTGTTACAGCAATACTAGCAAATGAAGACAGGTTAGATTCAGCTTCTTACTGTAGATGGACATTTGTTATTGTTGTTGTTGTTGTTGTTGTTAAGTGCCGTCGAGTCGGTTCCGACCCATAGCGACCCTGTACAGGGTTTCCGAGGGTGTAAATCTTTACGGGAGTAGAAAGCCTCATCTTTCTCCAGCGGTGCAGCTGGTAGTTTCGAACCGCTGACCTTAAGGTTCGCAGCCCGATTCGTAACCACTACGCTACCAGAGCACGTATTGTTATTGTTGTTAGTTGTTATCAAATCGGCTCTGACTCCTGGCAACCTTACGTGTAACAGAACAAAAGCTTGCCTGTTCCTCCACCATCTTCATAATTGTTGGCATATTTTAGTCCATTCTTGCATCTTTTATGTCAGCCTATCTCATTGAGGGTTTTCATTGGCTTTCTTATTGACCATGTTGTCCTTTCCTAATACTGGTTGCTTTTGATGATGTAGCCAACACAAGGAAGTTGAAGTCTTGATAAACTTTGTTGTTGTAAAGTGCCATTGAGTTGATTCCAACTCATAGCAACCCTGTACAGGGTTTCCAAGGAGCAACTGGTGAGCTTGAACTGCTGACCTTGTGGTCCACAGTGCAGTGCTTATCCTAGAGTGTCACACTCTTAAAAGTCATCCCTGAGGACCTTTATATTTTGGGCAAAGTCACGTTTCACAATACCAGACACGATTAAAATTTAGTAACAAACAGATTAGTCTTTCACATGTGTGTATAATTAAAGCAAATGATAAAATTAAATTCCGAGTATATAATCAGCCAGAAGATCTACTTTAATCACGAGCCATGATAATTTACTAGAATTGTTTAGAATTGGTTTCTGTAGCTTTGTTATCTCATTTGTCCTATTCACAACCTCTAATTCACGAGGAAGTGAGCTGAGTTCAGCTTTGACAATAGGATTTAGAAAATAGACAAGTTTGTTCTACTTCTTATTGTAAACAGTCTTTACAAGATTTAGATGCATACCTGTATGATCAAGATTTTGAACAAGGTGGCTATTTTTATTAGCTGCCATCCTATTTGCCCCTGACTCATGGAGACCCCAGACAAAATTGGATTGGACTGTTGTGATCCACAGGCTATTCTTTTGCTGATTTGTGGAATGAGGTCACTAGGTCTTTCTTCCTAGATTGTCTTTGTCTAGATAGAAGCTTTGTTGAAACCTATTCAGCATCATAACAACACATGAGCCTCCACTGACAGAAGACCATGACTGTACTTGAGGTACATTGGTTTGAGAATTGAACTTGGATCTCCAGAATGGAAGGCAAGTATTCTACTACTGAACCACCACTGAAATATTTGTATTAAAATTTTTATTCAAATGTACACACCAATCACAAAAGTCAGTGATGAGGAAACTATCAACTTCTTCAGTCTAAAATTGATCAAGCATGTAATGAAGAGGCATTGATAATTACTGGTGATTGGAATGCAAAAGTTGGAAATAAAAAGGAAGGACTGGTAGAAAATATGGCCTTGATGACAGAAACAATGTTGGAGATCACATGATAGAATTCTGCAAGACCAATGACTTATCATTGCAAATACCTGTTTCCAACAACATAAATTGTCACCATACACATGGATTTCATCAGATGGAATGCAATGGGGATAAAATTGACAACATTTGTGACAAGATATGATGGAGAAGCTCAATCTCATCAGACCAACAAGGCCAGGGGCTGACTGTGGAACAGAACATGAATTGTTCATATGCAAGTTCTGGCTGAAGTTGAAGAAAATTAAAATAACTCCTTGAGAGTCAAAATATGACCTTGAGTATATCCCACTTGAATTGATAGATTATCTCAAGAACAGATGGCTTAGACACTAAAGCTCAAAGACCAGAATAGTTGTGGGATGGCATTAAGAACATCAACTTAACAACAACAAATCTTTACAGGCGCAGAAAGCGTCATCTTTCTCCTGCTGCTGACTTTAAGGTTCACAGCACGATTCGTAACCACTATGCTACCAGAACTCCTTAAAGCTCCTTATGTTGTTGTTGTTAGGTGCCATAAAGTTGTTACCGACACACAGCAACCCTATGCACAGCAGAACGAAACACTGCCCAATCCTGGGCCAACCTCACCACTGTTGCCACGCTTGAGTCCATTGATGCTGCCACTTGGCCAATCCATC
>NW_006408550.1:18305974-18341088 GCF_000296735.1 Chrysochloris asiatica
CCATGGCACTTTCAATATTCTCCTCCAACACATGGATTGCATCCACTGGACCAATAAACAACATTCTTATCAAAGACCTCCTTATAGTCAGCAATAAATGCAAAATTGAGATGAATTTCACATTATCATGACCCACTCTGCAGTGGGCATGAAGTGGTTAAATGCTATTCATGCCCCAAAGGAGGATTCAGTTGTTTTACAAATAAAGCATCTCTGTAGTAGTGAATTCCATTTTCAGTCAGATCCCAAAAAGACAGTTGTTGTTAAATGCCTTTGAGTTTGGTTCCCACTCATAATGACCCTGTATAGGATTTTCTTGGAGTGGCTGGTGGGTTTGAACCACCGACCTTGCAGTTCAAACCAACCTTGCAGTCCAGTGCATTATCCTGCAGTGCACCAGGACTCCAATCAGAAACTTGGAAGCAAGAAAGAAAATTCCACTTATTTCTTTCGAAATTAAGGAGAATGAGAATGAGAGAAGTTAGACGTACCACCAGGTTAATACTGTTAGAGGGAAAAATAATTTTTATGAATGGAAAAAAGTTGCAGGGTGACCGGGAAAGGATAACAAGGGAGATAAAAGAGCATTCACTATGTTGTTGTTGTCAAGTGCTGTTGAGTCTATTCCAACCCATAGCAACCCTGTATAGGGTTTCCAAGGAGCAGCTGGTGAGCTTGAACCATCCACCTTGCAGTTCAAATGGCTTTGCAAGCTGACACATTAACCCATAGCGCCACACCAGGACTCGCATTGCATTGATCAGACTATTGGAGACCTCAGGTGTTTCAGAACTGAACTGTGTGACCTTTCAGAAGCAGATTGCAATGACTTCCTTTCTTATGAGTATGGGTTCAAACTGCCAGACTTTCAGCTAATAGTTAAGAAATGTTGTGGATACCCCAGAAGTTTTCTCAGTTCCTCTTGATTATGATGTCATCAATGAGTTATAGCAAATGCTTACCGACAAACACTCAAGAAATCCAATCTGTACTCATTTTAGCCAGAGTGAGGTTTTCTTTACTTGATTTTTGTAAAATCGGGTGCCCCACCCAGAGGACTAGGAGCTCTGGTAGTGTTGTTGTTGTTGTTAAGTGCCGTCGAGTCAGTTCCGACCCATAGCGACCCTGTACAGGGTTTCCGAGGGTGTAAATCTTTACGGGAGTAGAAAGCCTCATCTTTCTCCCGCGGAGCGGCTGGTAGTTTCGAACCGCTGACCTTAAGGTTCGCAGCCCGATTCGTAACCACTACGCTACCAGAGCTCCTTGTAGTGTAGTGGTTACAAATCGGGCTGCTAACTCAAGGTTGGCAGTTCAAAACTACCAGCAGTTCTGTGGGAGAAAGATGAGGCTTTCTGTTCCTGTAAAGATTTACAGCCTCGGAAACCCTGTGCAGGGTCACTATGAGTCAGAACCGACTTCATGGGATTTAACAACAACTATTTAACATGACATAGGCAGACACCCGATGTGGCTGGCTTGCCAGGAATTTTTTTCCTATTCCCAGAAGGTCCCTCCCTCCCCTGGTTCCTCATGGACTGAGTACTACGGGGTTAACAATCTTTCCCCAGACATCACCTATTATTGCACTGCTGTTGATGGCTGAACCCTTATTTAAAGTTCCTAGTGAATGGGTTTCTTCCTCCTCCCCTAATTCATCCTGTTCACATACTCCAGGGACATAGGCCTCTGTTACTATGTGAACCAACAATCTCTGTCTGGTCTAGCAATCTCCTGGGTCCTGTATTCCTGAAGATGGACTGTCTTGAGAATTTCTCACAGTAGCTTAGCACTTAACCATTTAAGCCACACAGAAGCTACATTTCCTATAATTCATAGTAAGCAAAGCATTTAAATACTAATGACACACTTGTCCAGTGTTTGCCATTTCCAGAATACTTTCATTTTTTAAATAAATTATCCTAATCTTTCACCAACTCTGGTTTTACAGAGAGGTTGGGGTTGATCCAGCTATGGATAACTAGGGTCAAGATCTTATGAATTCGCAACTTGGACATAGATTTCCATATAATAGCAATTTAGGGAGCCAAGTAGAGGTTTTTGGGAAAAGTCAAGACCCAAATGCTAAGAAGACCAAGAACTAACTTCAAATTCTAAAGACCAAAGGCAAGATTTAAATTAGTATAGCTAAGCCTACTGTTAAAACAGAGATTAGATCAGAGATACTGAACAGTTCAAGAAAAATATGAGAAGGATCCCCGGAAGTGGAGTGTTGGTGAACCTTGGTTTATTTTCATTAATTCATGGTTGTGTGAGGGTTGGTCAAATTTCCAGAACTCCCAATGGGGCAGGGTGAAATTTACTCGTGGCGTTGCTTTTGGTCTGCTCAATAGTGATTCTTGTTTAGCTCTCCTGTTTCATGTTTCAGGCTGCGAATATAAAGATGTAGACTGAAGAACGAGAAGTTGCGTACTTTACTCGTAGATGACTTGCTGTTTCTCTGGAAAGCACCAGACTAGGAAGGTAGTCATGTTGTTGTAGAAAAGTCAAACAATTTATAGTCCGGTCTTCAGATGGAGCTCTGAGAGATCATTTTGCTCCCCTTCTTTTTCTATATTCACACTATGCCAAGCACTGTGCATCACTCATCCAGATGAGCAAACCATGGTGGGTGTCAGAATCCCTCTTCCCTCCCAGAGAGACAGTGACTGGAAAGTCTCTTGGCACTAACTCCCCTCTCAGTTTTGTGCAGAGCTTCTCATTGGTTCAATCCCTTGCTGAGAGTTAACATTCCCACCCCTGACACACTGAATCATAGCCTACATTTTAACAAGATCCCCAGGCGATTCATGCCTACATTAGTATTATCTGGGGACCTACAAGAGTTACCTGGGGCCCTTGTTAAAATATAGATTCTGATTCAGTATATCTGAGGTGAAAATACAATCTCTTAGCAGGAGGTCAAAGCAGATGAACCAATTGTAAGACCTGTTTTTGTGTCAAGCCCAGATTGTTGCCTGAGACAATACACTGAAGTGGGAGGTCCCCAGGGCCTGGCTGCCGTGTTGGGAGACTATTAGAACCATCTGGGGCCTCATTTCTCTTAGCCATAAAATGAAAGAGTTGATTTAAATGACTTGAAACTTTATCTCTCAACCTTACTTTTTACAAAAGACTGCAGAGAAAAAAAGTTTTTTCATAGGAAGTGTTTTCATGTATAATATACTTGAGTGCACAGAACAAGTGAAGAGGCAATTTGGTGACTAATTTGATCATGGTAGACAGCCAAATGGGATAATGAGGTCCCAAAGTGGATTTTTTGGCCTAATTTTCCTGGTTGGCAGTATCAAAATAACTGCTAATTGCCAAATCTCTTTCATTTCTGTATACTTACCCAGTATTGCTCCAGTGCATTTGAAAAAAAAAAGTTCTCAATGCCCAGCCTATCTGTGCACATCCATTGATTAATTGGTGCATTTATAGTAGGTTTGTTTTCATGGGGATGGGGTGGGGAAGGAAGTGAAGATTTCAACGAATAGGCAGGAGTCAAAGCCTATAGCTAAATGTTTGCTAGGGTGCACCTAAATGAAACAGGATCAGCTTTACACAGACCTCCCAAATCAGTTTTGGTTCCCAAACTTTACTGCACATTGAAATCACCTGGGGATTTTTGAGAATACTGATAGTTGGTTTCCTCATCTTGTGATTATTTAGCAGGCATGGAATTAGACCTGGGCTTTGGGAATCTTAAAAGCTCTCCAGGTAATTCAAGTCTGGAGGAAAGTTTGGAAATCCCTGGGCTTAGCTCATTTTCATATGAAGTGAGTGGAATGAGCCGAGTTCATATCTATTTAGTCCATTTCTTGCAATGGGTTGGTATACAGCAATGTGGTCAAGACAGTAGATACTTCTTAATCTTACTTTACATAGGTCTTGGCATAGCCAATGAATTTTGTTTAGTCTTGAATTGTTCAGAGGGTTAGATAAGATCACGTTTGGAAAGTGCTCAATACACTCTGTTGTTCTTAAGTGCCCCTGCTGGGTCTGTTCCCACTCAGAGAGATCCTGTATAGGGCTTCTGAGGAGCAACTGGTGAGTTTGAACAGCCAATCTTCTGGTTCACACTCCATCACTGATCCCACAGCACCACATCAGGGCTTTATTCTAGCCTTCATTAAATTTAGTTAGAATTTTGAGTTTGTGTTTCATTTTTATAGGAGTCCTTATGGCTCTGTAGAATCAACACTGGACAGCTAACTGCAAGGTTGGCAGTTCAAATCCACTGCAGGACAAATATGTGGCTTTCTGTTCCCCGCAAGCTATATAGCCTGGGAAACCCTATACAGGGTCAGTATGAGTTGGTATCTACTTGATGGCAGTGAATTTAGTTTTGGTTTCATTTTTATAAGAAATGTATTTAATCAAGACACCTGAGAACGTTAAAGGTTTTCCTTGACCATTTTCTAAAGATTTCATACTGCAAACTGCACAAAATGTGGCACCAACAGTTCCTCTCATAGCCCTATCTACTCAGCTGGGTTCAAAAATTCATTTTAACGGCTACACAGAACTCAAGACACCATAGTTTCAGTTATAAGGTTTATTAAGGAAGTTAGTGGAGTCCTGGTATGGCACTGTGGGTTAATGCACTGTACTGAAAAATTGGTTTGAACTGCAAAATTGGCAGTTCAAGCTCACCAGACGCTCCTTGGAGACCCTATGTAGGGTTCTGCTATTCCTCCAGGGCCACAGTTCTGTCCCTGAGTCTACAAGGTTCAATATGCAGGGATCTCAGGGTCCAAAGGATATGCTTTACTCCTGACTCTTCATCTTTGGTGTTGTTGTTAAGTGTTATCGAGTCGATTCTGACCCATAGCAACCCTGTATATGGTTTCCAAGGAGTAGATGGTGAGCTTGAACCGCAGACCTTGTAGTTCAAAAGGCTTTGCAGTCTGGAGCATTAACCCACAGTGCCACACCGGGTTCATCTTTAGTGGTAGTGAAATCTCTCTGCAGCTTCTGAGAAGGCTCATTTTATAGTCATGCTAGAGCGTCACAGTTTTACAATTACAATGGACTCTATTAACATTCACAGTGGAATCACATCATCCTTTCAGCATCTTCTCCCACCTTCTCTTACCCAGACCCATCATGGAAAGAGTTATTTGGTGGGAGTTCCAAAGACTAAAGTCTAGAAGTTGTTGTTATGTACCATGGAGTCGGTTCCGACTCATAGCACCCTGTACAGGCTTTCCAAGGCTGCAAATCTTGAGGGGAGCAGAAAGCCTCATCTTTCTTCTGTGGAACAGCTGGTAGTTTTGAACTGCTGACCGTGAAATTAGCAGCCCAATTCATAACCACTACGCTACCAGAGCTCCTTAAAGTCTAGAAGAGACACAATAAATAATTCACTAAACCACAAAAACATATTGCAATCATTGAAATGAAACAGTGTTCGGTTTGTTGAATACAAAACTGATGCTCTGCAAACAGTCATTCAGTACACAGTAAGAACGTTTTATTTATTTATAAAAATAAAAGACCTTTATTTCACCACTGTCCTTCTTCTTCTCCCTTTATTTTTTCTTGTCTGCTTTTATTCTGAAAATGAAAATGATTTGTGATAGTACTATACCACAGTACTTGCATATTGGCATCTAGTTTAATTATCTTTTTTTTCCCCATCACCTACTTTGTCTACACTCTCTCTAGTCAGTGAATAATTCTCCCTTCCCTCCTATCTCTGGTCACCATCATAGAATGTTTATTATAGCCTGAAAACCTTTTCTTTTTTCACTTTTTACAGTAAAAAAATATCTCATACAGTATCTTTTCCTTAGTAACCAACTAATTTCACTCAGCATAATGTCTTTCAGATTCTTCTCTGTTGTGTGGTGTTTTGCAGATTCATTATTCTTCAATGTTGTTTAATATTCCATTGTATGTATATACTAAAGTTTGTTCCGCCATTCCTCTGCTGATAGGCTGTGTCCATTTTGTTTTACCATTATGAATAATGCTTCAATGAACTGGGACATGCATGTATTTCATGGCTCTTATTTCTTAAGAATATATATCAAGTAGAAAGATCGCTGAGTAATACAGTATTTCTATTTCTAGCCATAGCATATTTCACAATGGATGCACCATATTACAGTCCCACCAGTACAGTGTTGTTGTTGTTATGTGCCGTGGAGTCAGTTTGGAGTCATAGTGACCCTGTACAGGGTTTCCGAGGCTGTAAATCTTTACAGGACCAGAAAGGCTCGTCTTTCTCCCACGGAAGCACTGGTAATTTCTAACTGCTGACCATGCGGTTCACAGCCCGATTCGTAACCACTACGCTACCGGAGGAAGGGTCCTATTCTCTCCACATACTCTCCAGCATTTGTTGTTTTCTGTTTTGTTTTTGTGTTTTGTTTTTAAAACTTAATAGTAATTTTTGGGTAAGATGATAATCTCACTGTTGTTTAGATTTGCAGCTCTTTGATGGAGTATTGATGAGGCACTGTAGGATAAATGCTGGACAGCTGTCCAATCCACCAGTCGCTCCTTGGAAACTCAGGGTCACTATGAATTAGAACTGACTCAAAGGCACTTAACACAACAATAGCTAATGATTGTGACTATTGCTCCATATGTTTGTTGGCCACCTGAATGTCTTCTTTGGTAAGGTGTGTGTTCATGTGCTCTGCCCATTTTGTAATTGGATTATTTGTCTTCTTCTTGTTGAGAAATTGAAGTGTTCTATGAATTTTAGAGAGTAGTCCTTTATCTGATGTCATTTCAAAAATATTTTTTCCTAGTCTGTGGGTTTCCTTTTTACTCTTTTGGTGAAAAGTTTTGATGCATGTTGTTGTTGTTGTTGTTAGGTGCCATGGAGTTAGTACTGAGTTCCACTGACCTGATGCACAACAGAATGAAACTTTTCCCGGTCCTGCACCAACCTCACAATCATGGCTACACTTGAGCCAATTGCTGCTGCCCCTGTGCCAATCCAACTTGTTGGGGGTCTTCCTCTTTTTCACTGACCCTCCACTTTACCAAGCATGATGTCCTTCTCCAGGAACTAGTCCCTCCTTATAACATGTCAGAATTATGAGAGACAGAGTCTCGCCATTCTAGCTAAGGGGCATTCTGGCTGTACTTCTTGCAAGACAGTTTTTATTTGGTTTTCTGGGAGTCCATGGTACTTTTAATATTCTTTTCCAACACTATAACTCAAATGCATCAATTCTTCGACTGTCTTACTTATTCATAGTCCAACCTTCACATGCTTATGAGGTTATTGAAAATACCATGGTTCGGGCCAGGCACATCTTACTCCTCAGACTGACATCTTTGCTCTTCAACACTTTATATAGATCTTGTGCAGCAGATTTGCCCAATGCAATCATTTGATTTCTTAACTGCTGCTTCTGTGAGTGTTGATGGTAGATCTGAGCAAAATAAAGTCTTTGACAATTTCAATCTTTTCTCCATTTATTTTGATGTTATTTATTGGTCCAGTGGTGAGGATTTTTGTTTTCTTTACACTGAGGTACAACTCATACCAAAGACTATGATGCATAGAGGTGTCTAATTTTTAGGAGGTCCTAAATTTTTTTATTTATTTTGTTTTCTGATGTTTGTGTGTTTTCAGTTATGTTTGATAGTGTATTTATGCCATGTATCAGAGCTTCTAAATTTGCTCCTATTTTTTTCCATTGATGATCTTCATAGTTTAAGTTTTACATTTATGTGTTTAATCCACTGAGTTCAACTTTGCATATGGTGTGAGAAATTTCATGATCTTTAGAACAGCTTTTGCTAATGTAAGTCAGAAGATCATCAACTGAGCATCTAAGGAGTTTGGAAAGATGAGGTGTTTTGCTCCCGTGAAGATTTACAGCCTTGGAAACCCTGTACAGAGTCGCTATGAGTTGGAACCGACTCCACAGCATGTAACAACAACAACACCCCACCTTGAACACAAATGCAGTTTTGTTTTATTCTTGGTATGGTGTGGCAAGGAGATAGATGTGTTGATAAAGGGAAAGATTAGAAGTTGTAAGTAACTCTTGTACCAAAGTCTGTGCCATACACCAGTTTCCCAACTGGGCTACAATGGTAACCATGGTAACCATAGTGCTAACATACTGGCCCCATCAACCTGCAGGGTTCCTACAACCACCAAGCACAGCCTTGGATGTTTATTGCAGTAGGTCAAACAATTATTTTCATTTCCTATGCGTGTCACGAGAGGGAAAGGGTTTAGAAGCACTGTTTATATAATAGCCTTTTTTTCATTCAATTTTTTATAATTAAAGCGAAAGTTTCTTTGGACATATATTTGGATAATTCTAATAGTCAGAGGACAAAGATAATTTATGGCCATTTCAAAGAGTCATCCAATTTTAGTGCATCATTATTAATTTTGAAGAAAAATAAAATTTGAAATGGGTGTCCAAATTATATCATAAAGAATTCACTGCAGTATATTATAGTATTTAAAAACCTGGGCTTTTCATTTCAGAAATGACTGTTATTCCTATAGTAGTTGAATGATTCATTTAGGTCAGAAAAAACACATTTCGGTAGATCCTAGAAAGCAATAATAGAATTCTACTCAAGATTCGGGAGTATTTAGTACCCTCATTGGTACAAAGACTGTCTTCTATATCAACAAATATATTCTCATTTATCTTCCTCTAGGTTTATGTGTTGCTTGGTTTCACTTGAACTTTACTTCAGTCTGAAAAATGAATTTGGAAGAAGTATGATAAGAGTGAACACCAACATAAGAAATGGAGAATTTCATGACAGGGTTAAAAGGAAACCTTTCAGTAACATGGGGCCTGGAGGTAGCATAAGTGAGAAGATTATGGGAATATTGCCCAGAGTCCAGAATTTGTGCTCAAATACTAGAATTTTGGGACTAGAAACAACCTTAGAAATTTAAACTGAGGAAACTAAGGACCATAGACGATAGAAGATTATAGCTCAAGAGAAGAGTGAAATTGTGCATCTTAGCAGTAATCCTTTCATCGGGCCAATTCTCCCTCACTCAAATCTTGAGTATGTCTCTCCAGTACCAATCCTGTTGCTGAGATGGGATTTTAAAGAGACAGTTGGAAACACCAGTGTTCCAGTATGGCACCAGAAGGCTGACTGCTTCCAAACACTTCATCTTCTTGTCTGTCTACTGCATAGCCCACTGCCGGGGTCTGACCCCGACATAGTTGTCACGAGTTTTTGGTTCACGAGGAGGGGAGATCCAGCGGCGATAGGGATAGCGAAAGAATACACAGACAAGCAGAAGAAGGGAGACAATGAGGCACCCCAAAGCCAGGGTGGATACATCACTGGTGGGCAGGCTTGGGACTACAGGCATCATGGCCTCTGCAGGCAGCGACTCACTGCCCTGCAATCTTTAACGCATGCCTTCCAACCCGTAACGCACCGCAATCTTTACTCCATGCCTTCCAACCAGTAATGCACGCCTGGGGAGGCTCGGGCCTCTGTTTTATTTAGGGGAGGAGTTTCACACCAAGCTGGGAGGGACTAAAACAGGATACAGACATTCAGGTAACTTTACATTGTACTTCACTGGTTCGAATCCCAGGCCAGCAACTTGGATTCTCAGGCCCAATTAACATATCTATAGCCCCTGAGGTCAGTTGGGGGAAGTTGAGAGTTCTACAGGAGACGCCCAGGTGAATGGGCTGCACCTGGAAAAGGGATTAGGGAGGATGGGTTCTTTGTCTATAGAACAAAGAACCAAGAAGTAGCTAAGATATTTTTAGTTAATCCTTTGGAGAAAGGTTTAACCTTGCAACCTTTAGTCTTGGCTTTAGGAAAATATCACATTTATCTGTGGATTTTCAAAGGCTCCAGTGTATTAATTTAATATATATACCTAAATATTAATATGAAAGCAATTTGCCATTAACTGCCAGTGGCCTCATTTGTTACACTCGGCCCTAGAGGGCCTCGAACCTCTGACTAGTCTTACACGGTCTGCAACAGCCCACCACATCTTCAGATCCATCTCCTTCCCTGCCCTGGCCTCCTCTTTCAAAAACACTTATGATGAGTCATTGTCTTGACACACACACACACAACCGAGGGTAAGTAAAAAAGTATTGCTACTAAGATTCAAGTTCACAAATACAAGGATTCATTCCAAACAAAACGCTTTTAAACCTGTCTCTCTAATCAATGGATGGCTACAGAAAAGTTCTCTCAGTAGTGCATTGAGTTTTAACGACCAACAATACAGTTAGTAGCCCAATGCTTATCCAACAGTGCCACCAGGACATCTTACACTTGTCTTAGTTGTTTAATGTGCCTTCAAAAACATAAGGTCCAATCAAAACAATGGTTTCCGAGGGAATCTGCTGGACCAGTCCAATTCAAGGCAAAGAAATCAGCTCAAAAGGTTATGGTGACTTTTTTGCACTGTAGGATAGGCACTGGACTGGTAGCTGCAGGATCAGCAGTTCAAGCACACCAGAAGCTCTATGAAACGTTACACAGGACATAGACAACGTTGGTTGTCAACGTCAACCAAGTTGACAGCTCACAACAAGGGCTAACCTTATAGATTTTCTTGAAGACACAGGATTATCAAGAGTGCTTATTGTAACTGACTAATCTGTAGCCATGACTGTTGCTCTTAACTAGTTTGCTTTTGATTTGACTGGGCCACTTTCATCTTTTGGTAGCCATTGCTTTAATTGTGCTTTGTCTGTAGGATCGTACCGATAAGGCCAGGGTTCATATCTTGTTGCAGTTCTTCCAAGAAATGTTTTGGGATCTTGTTACCACTTGTCTAATATTTTGTTGAACGCTCTGCTCTAGTCTGCAGTTGATGTGGGTGTGACAGTCTTTGGCACTCATCAAATGGTAAGCTTACTCCATTTTAATTTTTCAATCAGGCTGTGTAAGCTGAACCAGTGTATAGGTCTATGGTGTTGATTACTGTTTCGGCTTTTACCATCAGTCCTCTTCACTGAAGGTGCAAGCAAGATTATTTCCCCAGAAAATGATGTGAATGATCTGTTGTTTTAACTTATCTCTTCTCTTCTGAAAATGAGTATAGAGCCTTGAATTTACTTGATATGGCTCTTCTATCTAAAGTCTTAATTCCTACCAAGTGATTGGGCTATTTGTTGTCAGGTGTCATCGATTCAATACTGACTCATAGCGACCCTATGCTATGAAATGCAGAATGAAACACTGCCTGGTCCTGGGCCAACCTCACAACTGTTGCTACATTTGAACACATTGATGCTGCTACTGTGCCAATCCATCTCGTTGGGGGTCTTCTTCTTCTTCTCTGACCCTCCACTTTACCAACCATGATACTCTTCTCCAGTAAGCGGTCCCTCCTGACAACATGTCCAGAAATATGAAAGACGAAGTCTGGCCATCCTGGCTTCCAAGGAGCACTCTGGTTATAATTCTTCTAATAAAGATCTATGTGTTCTTTTGGCTGTCCACGGTACTTTCAATATTCCCCTTCAACACCATAGCTCAAATGCATCAATTCTACTACGGCCTTCCTTATTCACTATCCAACTTTCACATACATATGAAGTGATTGAAGATATCATGGCTTGTGTCAGGCATGCCTTAGTTCTCAAACTGACATCTTTGCTCTTCAACACTTTAAAGTTGATTGGGTGGGACCATGAAACTAAGGTATACAGAACTCTAAGGCTGGAATTTGTTAGTTTTGCCCACCAGCTATGTTTAAAAGAGCCATCTCAGCAGCAGAGATGGAAGATTCCAAACTCCACAAGAAGAAAACGCATAAGGGGAGTGTAAAAATGCAAGGTGAGAAGGTAGGCAAGAGGCAAAAGCAGAGGTGACAGCAGAGGCAGTGGCACGGAGAGACAGAGAAGTTGTGGGTTTTCGGCCCATGGACAGAGAGGCAAAGGGTATAGAGCCGCATGGCTGAGCTGTAGAAGACAAGAGGAAGCTGTACCTGCAGTGTGGTAGACAAGAGGTGTTCCTGATTGGGGAACTGCTGTGTCCTAAGTTGGTTTTGATCCTGAATTGATTGTACCCTGTTCACTTCCCTAATAAATTCCATACTCATGACAAATGCTTTGATTTCTGTGTGGCCATTTCAATGGATGAGTGAACCCAGCTATGAAGCAGAGAGTGCTGTGGGAGGGCTGGTTGGTGTCGGAAGAGGGTAAAGAAGGTTGTAGAGTGGAAGCCTTGGCTGACTTTGAGTTTGGTTCTCTTGCCCCCTTGAAAGAAAGTCAGACATAGTCCCCACATGGTTTTGGCATTAGTTACCCACTTATACTGATTCCTTTGGGACATTGTCCCCATAAGTTTTCATGAAGGATTAATTGATTTTTAATATTTTATTGTGAATTTTGTGATAGTTTACATGGGAGAACATCAGCTTTACATTCATCCTATCGTATATTGTTTCATTGCCATGGTTACAATCCCCTCCATGCATCATCAACCAACCAAAGTGTATACCCCACAAGTCTGTTCCTCGGTCATCAGTACACAGCTCTGACCCCTCTGGTCTAGAGTCCCCAGCCACTCCATCTTTCCATGTCATCGTCTCTGCCTCCATCTCTGGCATCACTGTTTCTCTGGGAAGGGAGCATTAGTTCTTCCACCTAAGCATATATGTATATGCAGCAGGGAAATCAAGTTCAGTTCAAATTCACCAGTCACTCCTTGGACACCCTATGCAGGGTTGTTATGAATCAGCACCAACTCAAAGGTACTTAACAACAATGAATACATATATACACATATGATTTTTGTGTGTGTGTCTGTGTATGTATCACGATATATAGATTTTATAACTAACCCTTGGGCTAACCAGATGGGACTGGATTTTTGCACAGTACAAAGCCTATAAATATATGCATAAAGCACTCTGAGTATTTTCCTCAAAAGTGGTTAAGAACTGGAAGCCATTCCACGTGGGACCTTTGGAACTTTCACATACTTACAGAGCAGGTTTCCTAAGCTTCCTTAACAGCCTGCTTTAGCACAGCCATCATCATCACAAATTCCCAGCATGCTGTTCATTTAAGGGATTTCTTCCAGTCTGTCCTCACTGTCAGTGTAGCTGGACATCACTCACTGTAGCATACACATGCTTGTGCTTGAGGATAATTTAAAAATGATCTCCCAGAACAGATAATTTTTGTTACTTATAATTTAAATCCCAAACCTTTCATCATCTTTGTGTGTCTCCTCTGAACTGCCTCCCAGTTTTCTGCATTTGTCTCAAGTTTTAAAGTCCAATAAATATAAATAATAACTAAGGAGGTTTCCACAACAAAGTATAGGCAAATGTTTGATGTTGTTGTTGTTAAGTGCTGTAGAGTCAGTTCCGACCCATAGTGACCCTGTATAGGGTTTCCTAGGAGCAGATGGTGAGCTTGAACTGCCGACCTTTCAGTTTAAATGGCTTTGAAGTCTGGCGCATTAACCCACAATGCCGTACCAGGACTCCAATAAATATAAATAATAACCTAGGGAGATTTCCACAACAAAGTGAAGGCAAATGTTAGGCAAAAGCAAATAGTATTTTATTTTTACATAGTACTTCATAAGTTAAAAATGACCTTATTATATCATTTGAGGAATGTTTCCTTATCCTTCTCCCAAACTCTGATGGTTGATGTGGGCTTAAATTGAACCTGGTAGAGTGGATAAGTTTAAAGGTCCAGTTTGGGATCTGTCTGAAGTCCAACAGTATTCTGAGGATGCATCACAAGTTTATATTTCTTTAAGCTTGGTTTTTTTTTTTTTTTTTTTCCCCTTTGGACTAGTGATGATCTTGAGGATAGAAAATATCACTAGAGATGTCCATGATCTAGCACTATGCAATAGAACTTTCTGGAATGATGAAATGTTCTATATCTGTGTTGTTTTTTATATAAGCCACCAGCTGCATGTGTGAAATGTAACTACTATAATGGAAGAACAGAATTTTACTTTTAATTAATTTAAAGTTAAATTTAAATAGCCACTTGTGGTTAGTGGCACAGCCTCTGGACCATTCTGAAGTTTGGGTCCAAACTAAACTGGTTTCTAGAGGCAAAGCACTTTGGTAAAACCATCATCTTTTAGTAATAATTACATGGGTGAGAAGTATTGTGGCAGAGTACCAGTGATCTCTGGTTCGGTATCTTAATATTATTTGGTGAAACACATTTCCCCCATGAATGTTGGTACTGTGTGACTAATTTATGGTTTTCTTCATAGTTTATGGTTTTCTGATAGTAGATATGCTATCGAGTACTTTGACATGGGTGTATTTTAAAAACCACAGGGTGCTTAGTTGGTGAATAAGCGTGTCTTGGCAAAGAAGACAAGCTTTTAGAGAGGCTGAGTTCAAACTACCCTTCTGAGACCCAGATCAGTACTGGTAAGCCATAAAGCAGTTTGGCATTTCATTCATGCATGACAAATTTATATTGGCATAAAAAGGCTTTATTAAAGGATATACATAAAAGGAAACTTGACCACTCAGTTCATCTCTGCCACATATTTGGGCTGCAGTTTTTGCTGAGTTCAGTTTTCAAAGCATCTTAGAAGCCAGGACAACTAATAGATCAGTAAGGAACTTACTGAGGAATCACTGTTTTATACTTTTATACAGATATAAACTACCAACATTGTAGCTTTGTAGAGAGCTTTGTTCATCTAGAGTGCATTCTCTGTATGGCCTTTGATCATCATAAATAAATAACGTTTCCTTTACTCTTCAAATTAAAGTAACACAAACAGATACTTGTTTACCAACGTGTATTGTAGTACTGCTCACAATAGCTAAAAGGTGGGAACACCTCATAGGTCCATTAGCAGACAGACAGATAAACCAGATGCAACAAACACTACCTGGATCTGTGGCATCCTCACACCTACTGTTTGATCCTATTCTTGAAGGTACTATGTCAGTCCATCTCCCTGGGAATCTTCCTCTTATTCATTGGCCATGTACTTTGCCCAGATAATGTCTTTTATCAGGGATGGGTCCCTAATCATATACTATTTCCAAAGTGTGTGAGATGCAGTCTCCCCATGCTGGCTCCCAAGGTGCATTCTGGCTTTTAGTTGTTGCTGTTAAGTGCAGTGGAAGTGAGTTCCACTTTTGATTCATAGCAACCCTGTACATGGTTTCTGAGGCTTTAAATCTTGGTGTGAGCAGAGAGCCTCATCTTTCTCCCAAGGAGCAGCTGGTGGGCTTGAACCACTGATCTTCTGATTCACAATCCTGTGATTATTCTACTCTAAGATTTGTGCAGCACCTCAATTCTACAGAATACTAAAGCCCCCTCTGGGCATTTCTTTCCTTCTTTTTAACAGGTCTCATAGATAACTACCTTCTCTTTGAGGCTTGATTCCTTTGCCTTGTAATCATTTGGAAAATCTAAGACATCTTTTGTATGAATTCAGATTTTTAAATATCCCTTGACTAATGTATCTTTACGTTTTAGAGACAGATACCAAAATGTTTATGAATAAAATAATGTAATGATTTGGGTTTGGCTCAAAATAATAGATTCAGCATAAGTGTGAAAAGCATTTATGATACAAGATTAGCTGTGGGTTGATAGTTTTTGCAGGCTGGTCAAAGGAGGGTCATTGTATGGTTAGCTCTACTTTTTGTGTGTTTTAAAAGTTTTCCCAGTTACAAAAAAAGAAAATACTTAGACATGGAAAAGAAGGATAAAAAACATTTAAAATCCTTTTTTGTGTATTCTCTTTTGGATGAATTTTGCCTGCATTTGTGTTTTGCTTTGTATATATGTGTATCCAAGGAGAACGAGGTATGTTTCTCTTTGCTTTCATTTTTATAAAGTTTGACAGCTGCTTTTCACAAAAGAAGCTAATTAAAACCATACAATTTTTTTTTTATTCTTTTGCTTTTAATCAATATTTAAAACCCTGGACGTTACTGTATGTCTGTCTAGATTGGATGCTGCTACTTACGAGTTTAATGTTATATGATACATTTATGATTTGTAAATAGGGAAAGTTCACATGAAAGCACAGTTCAGTACATATATAAGCCAGTAACATAGGCTTTTGTTCTGACTACCAAGGCATGCATTATAATATCATTATATGGACCCATGGTGTGGTGTCGTACCATAAACACTGGACTGCTAACTGTAAGGTCAGTGATTCAAACTCACCAACCACTCCTCAGAAACCCTGTACAAGGTCGCTGTGAGTCCAGGGCACTTAACAGCAACAACATATCATTTTATGGCTGGTAGCACAATTGCGTTGTACGCAACAGACATGCAATACACATACTGGGTGTGAGAAGGTGTTTCTTTTCCTACACCTGGTTAGATCTGAACCTACAGTTCTTCCAGGAGGATTTCTGAACTCTACTAGAATCTTATGGGACTATAGATGATTATATGAAGGGCTATTATACGACAAGTGACTATATTTCTTTGCATGTTCTATGATCACATATTACACATCTTTGCTGAAGTGTCAAAAGTATTCAAATACAAACTCATCCTGTAATGATAAGTTCTGCCTTCCTAAATTGTCTTGTCATTTAATCAGGGCAAATGATTGTTTTATACCTTACACACAAATATTCCCCCCCCCCCCTTTTTTTTTTCTATAACAGTATTAGAACCAGTTTTCCCAGTAATAGGATTATGCTGCTTCCCAAGGAGTCTAGCAGATTTTGGATCAAACCTTGATAATGTTTGGTCAGTGAGGGTACAACTATGCAATAAAAACAGCATGGTGACTTTGCTTACTAAATTTGAGAGGCTGCAGCTTGACAAACCCACATAAGCCCAGGAGTTCCGGTGTAACATCTTACCACCCAGGTGAAAAGATGTTCAGGACAGTGTTTTCTCTTTGGCTTTTGTGTTGATTCTGAATGATCCTTCTTCATGAGAATGACGAGAAACCTAATACAGTTTGGGAAATCTAGTCATTTTGCCTCAAAAGCTGTTCACGGTCTCCAGGGTCTTTGAAAGACATTTCTTGGATTGTGGAGAACAAAATAACTAGAATGGAATAATTCAGAGTATGACCATTGCTCGGGTTACTGAATGCCTAAAAAACTCAATTTCCTACTGTTTGCAATCACTATTGAAACCTACTGCTTTCTGGAAATTCCCACAATCATTCTTGTGATTCAGAGGTTTTAAATATGCAAGAGGGCTTAAAAGGTGAAAAAATTCCATTATATTTTAATTCCATTTTTTTCTCATAAACTTCATGAAACTCTACTGTATGTAAATGTAGATAAAAGATTAAAAACAGATAACAAAAGTTAATTTGTAACTTTCAGAGCTCAGAAGTAAAACATTCTGAAAGCCTAAAACATGAATGAGCATGTTAGTAAATGAGATTCAGGAAGATGGAAAAGTCTGTATAATATTTAATGATCTTTTTTACAGAGTTTTCCACTCCGTTCATTGGTTAAAAACCAGCAAATTGGAAACACTTGTCTTTAAAAGATTCACTTAGTTCAAGCATACAGTCTGTTTAATAATTTAATTAGGTGCCTTTGGTGTCTGAGTTTCCTTGGAATCTTGTATTGAGGAAAGGAAGTGAAATCAG
Organism: Chrysochloris asiatica; assembly: GCF_000296735.1. Taxonomy (NCBI): domain Eukaryota; kingdom Metazoa; phylum Chordata; class Mammalia; order Afrosoricida; family Chrysochloridae; genus Chrysochloris; species Chrysochloris asiatica. Next base: position 18,323,513 of record NW_006408550.1, read on the forward strand.
AAGGGATGGGTTGCTGATTTCTTCCCCTACCCTCTACAATATACTCCCTAATTCATCATCTTTATCAATCAATTTTCACAAAAGCATTACTAAATAATAATAAAACCCATAGCCATCAAATGGATTCCAACTCATAGTGACGTTGTAGGACAAAACGTAACTGCCTCAGAAAGCTTCCAAGGTAGTGTATAAATCTCTAGGGAAGCACATTGCCACATCTTTCTCCTACAGAGCAGCTGGTGGGTTCCAACCCACAAGATCTTTGACCACCACACCAGAAGGGCTCCTACTAACATTGTTGTTGTTATGTGCTGTCAAATTGCTTCTGATTAATACAGACCCTGTTTAAGGTTTCCAAAGAGTAACTGGTGGGTTTGAATTGCCAACCTTGCTGTTCAAACCAACCTTTTGGTCCAGTGCATTATCCTTCAGTGCCATACCAGGACTCGATGAATTAATAAGAGTAAATATGTATTAACAATAAAAAATGAATACATTGACATGTTTTTCTTCTAGAGAAAATAGTTTACATCGAAAGTGAATGAACACCTTTCCTCTTTTTTGGTGGAAAGATACCTATCTGAATCAACTCCATGGCAGTGGGTTATGTGTAAGACAGGGTTTCCCAAAGTGGAGTTAGTACATGTGCGGCTGATAGTATGCAGTATGGTTTTGATACTTGTTAAATGAGTGATTATTTAGGAAGTAATCAGATAAGGAAACAAATTGAATATAGTATATAAATGACCAAGGTTTAAGGTATTTTAAATCATAAAAGCTGAAGCCTATGGAAGAAGGAAAGACAGAAATAAGACTTAAGCTGGAAATGAAACTAATAGAAATAAGCTTATAAAGGAGAGATAGGGGTTCATTTGCTAGACTGAGAGAGTGTTGGCCAAACCTGAGCAAGCTTCTTTTACATAAAGCCTACTCTGGAAGATACTACAGAAGGGTCACACGGTGCCATGATAATACATGTATGAACCCTGGGTTTGGACTAAGAAGGCCAAATGTATGGCTTTATATCAAATTGTTAGTGATAAAAAGTAAAACAAAACAACAAAAAAGTAGTATTTAAAAGCAAAACACTGAATGATTCTACTTCCTGTTGTTTTGTGTAAAGAAAACATATGTAGCAATTAATTTTTGCTTTACTCTTAGTTCTCTGAATTGCCTCACAAATATAGCACTTGCGCTGGTAGTGGTAGGAGGGAGGGAGACCACATGGGTTGCTGGAGGAGCAAGAGAAGGAAGACAGTAGTAGCTAACAAGCTATTTCCTTTGCTGGACTTTCCAGTGTTCCCTCCAGGTTAACATTTTAAGTGGTTATCTGAGCATCCTACATCTCCTTCTACCTTTATTAGCACTTAGTTCTTTTAGAGATAACATTCATTTTCTTCTATTGGCAGTTGTCTGCAGTATTCATTTACCTTCCCGGTAATGCATTTTGGTTTTTCCCTGCAGCTCTCTCTACTAACTGCAAAAGTGAAATGATAATCAAATTACAACTTAGTACATCAACTTCATGGGCCATTTGAGAGTAGACACACACAAATCATACACTGTGCTTCCTTGATGGATGCAATCCTAAACTTGAGTAATGTTTTACCTTTTTATTTTGTAACTGGGGGATATTCAATCACTTTATGGGCCACTTGCTCTTTCCCTTAATCCTATAATATTCCTTGGAATGTTAGCTGCACTGACTTTTAATTCCTTCCATCTAATGTTAGTGCTTCTTGACACCCGGTCTGGTCCTTCTTTCACCCAATCAGGGACCAGAGCAGCTAGGGAAACAAAAGCCTGGCAAACCCTTCCTCTCATGGAATTAGGTCAAGGTAGGAGCAAGGCAGGAGCCTTGGTGGCACAGTGGGTAAAGCACTCTCCTGTTAGTTAACAAGGTCAATGGTTTGAACCCAGTATCCGCTCCATGGGAGAAAGATGTGGCAATCTGTTTCTGTAAGAGTCACAGACTTGGAACTCAACGAGAGAGCTCTCCTCTGGCTTATGTCTACGTATCACTATGAGGACACATCGACTGGACAACAATGGGTGGCATTTTTTGGTTTAGAAGCAAAGCAGTCGCATAATTTTCTCCTTTCTGCAAGTGGATGATTACAAACGAAAATCATCTATCAATCGGAATGAGGTTGTACTAAAACAATATCAACGTCTCTAGTCAATCCAGGGAAAACATCTGTCAAGTTTCATTGCTTGAAAATTGAAGAGCATATTTTTCACTTTTCAGTCATTTCTTATACAAACACCCTTCTGCTGAAACTATGAGAGTTAAAAGAAGTCATGATCTTCAGCTTTGGAAGAAGAACCAAAAGACCCAGAAAATAAATAGAAAATCCTCCATAGATAATTCAGACACACCAGGCTTTATTATTATTGGAACAAGCTTCCTGTTGAAGTGGTAAACCTTCCACTTCAGGAGTTGGAATTTTGAAGACATCAAATAAGGTTTGGGCTATAGTAAAACTAATGATATTGTGGATGCTATTATGGCTCTCACATTGGGATAAAGTTTTATTTATTTTAAATGGATGCTTGAGCATGATTGTCTAGATTTTTCCCTCCAGAGGAAGTCTATTACAAGTATTCAAGAATGAGAGCAATGTTCCCAGATCTCAGACTAACTAAAGAGAATATAAGATTATTAAATGTGTGGTTCAGAATAGTGGAGCATTCTTGTTGGAGAGTGTCCATGTCATGGAAAGCAAATTAAAATTTCCCCAAAAGGGCCTGGAGCCCATTTAGTGGAATTAGGGAAAAAGATTTGCAACAGAAAATTACTACACAATGTACTAAAATAGAAGGCTGTATACCAAGTGCTGTGGGACCACAGGGGAATTGCTCCACTGGAACTCAATATGTTAGTAAGGAGAGAGGGGTCTTGAAAAGTTGTATTTGAGCTAGTATGTATTCGAATTCATGTGTCAGACAAGGCAGGAAACTGTGTTCAAGACAGAACAGCAGGTACTAAGACATGGACATATTAAAGGGCTGATAATGATCCTCATGTGGAGCTACCAACCATGCATAGGGTATCACGATGAACAGGTTTCAGCAGATTCCAGACTAAGACAGAGCATGAAGAAAGGCTTGGTGAGCTACATCCAAACATCAGTCAATGGAAATGCTATAGATCCCAATGGTTGGATTGTAATTGTGTAGGACTGGGCAGAATTGTGTATGGGATCAACATGGAGTCATCTGGTAGATGGCCACAAATAACAACAAGTGTTCCTGGATCAGAGATTGAATGGTGAAAACCATTTGATATGAAGTTTGAAAAGCGCAATAAATCATAAAGGATGTGTCCGTCCAAGGAATCGGGAATCAAGTTCATAGGTCATGGAAAGCAATATTTGACACAAAGGAGGACCATGATTATGTCTTTGCTTAATGAAGACAACCATGGCAGTGTGGAGGGTGAAGCAAATCTAGGATGAGAATGACCATTTAGGAGGGAGTCCTGGTGTGGTGCTGTTTGATAAGCACTAGACTGCTAGCCATAGGGTCAGTGGATCAAACCCACCAGCTGCTCCTTGGAAACTTAACAACAACGACAGTGGTCATGTTGGCAAGTCACGAGGAAGGTGTGAATTCAGACAGTGGCACCAATCGCAAGAGCAGCATGTGACTGTAATATGTGGATGGTCACAATGGAAGAACTCTGTGAAGACTAGGAAATGAAGGGTCAGGACAGAGAGGGGTTGAATGACTCCCCGTAGTCTAGTTTTATGTCCTTTATCATCATAAAACAGATAAAGAATAAGAAAGCCATGCATTTTTAATATGGCAAGAAAATGAGTCTATTAAGAGAAAAAGAGAATCGTTGTTGCTATGTGCCATCAAGTCCGTTCTGACTCATGGTGATCCTGGATACAACAGGACGAAATGATGCCTCGTCCCTCACAGTCTTTGCTGTGTCTGAACCCATTGCTGCAGCCACTGGCCAGTCCATCTTGATGAGGGTTTTCCTTTTTTTCACTAACCCTCTACATTATCAAGCATGATGTCCTTTTCCAGGGACTGGCACCTTCTCATAAATCGTCCAAAGTCCTTAGGACAAAGACTCACTGACCTCACTTCTACCGAGGATTCTGGCTGTTCCTCTTCTAATAGAGATTTGTTCATTCTTCTGGCACTCTATCATGTATTCTATATGTGTTACCAACACCATAATTCAAATGTGTCAATTCTTCCTCAGTCTTCCTCATTCACTGTGTAACTTTCACAGGTACATAAGACACTTGAAAAATACCATGGGGCACCTTACTTTGTATTTTAACACTTTAAAAAGTGATTTAAAAGTGATTTAAAAGCTTTAAAGAGGTTTTTTTGCAGCAGGTTGCCAATGCAAACACATTCAATTTCTTGACTGCTGCTTCCGGGGGCGTTGATTGTGTGTCCAAGTTAAATGAAATTGTTGGCAACTTTAATATAGTCTTCATTATCATGATGTTGTGTATGGATCCAATTGTGAGAATTTTTGTTTTATTAATAAGGTATAATACTGAAAACTTTGACTGTCACTAGCAAGTGCTTCAAGTCCTCTTCACTTTCAGCAAGCAAGATTGTGTCATCTGTATCTTGAGAGTTAAAGAAGTCATACAATCTTTCACACTCCTATCCCTACCATAGAACTGGCCTGTGAAGTCATCACATTTTTCTTCATAGAGTCCATCTTCTTGAATTACTTGCTCCGTATACAGTTTATTCACCTGTATGATAAACGAATACAACCCTGATGCACACATTTCCTGATTTTAAACCAAACAGCTATAGCTCCTTGTTCTGGTCAAATGAATGACTTAGTCTCTATATAGGCTCCACATGAGCACAATGAAGTGTTCTGGAATTCCTATAATTTGCAGTATTACCCATCATTTGTTATGATCCACAAATGACTCTCCATTTCTATTTCTGCTGAAGACCCAAAGGCTGAAAAATAAACCCAAAAAACTAGGCCTTTGCATAGTCAATAAAACACATGTAATCTCTGCTTTCAACCAAATCCATCAGCAATGGTATCTCTCATTCCACATCCTCTTTTGAATCTGGCTTGAATTCCTGGCAGTTCTCTGTCGATGTACTGCTGCAACTATTTCTGAAATACCTTCAACAAAATTTTACTTATGTATAATATTAATGGTATTATTTAGTCATGTCTGTGTTCTGTTTGATCACTATTCTCTGAAATGGCCACAAATATGAATCTCTTCCAATCAGTTGGCCAAGTAACTATCTTCCATATTCCTTGGTATAGATTAATGAGTGCTTCTAGCATTGCACCTGCTTGTTAAAACATCTCAATTGGTATTTTGTGAAATCCTGGATCCTTGTTTTTCACCAATATCTTCAGTGTAGTTTGGACTCTTCCTTTAGTACCATTAGTTCTTGATCATACTTCTTAAATGGTTGGCTATCTGGGGGGGCTGGGGATGGGAGTTCCAGAGAAAAATCACATCTTTTACACCACCTGAAATGAAAACAGATAAAGTAAGGTCTTAGAAATGTACAAGTCCAGTAAAATTAGTGACAGTCAGAACGTGTGTAAGGCAGAAACCTGGTAGAAAACGAAAACTAAGATTGTTTCCACTTATAGTGATAGGAACGTAGTAAGACTAATAGTCTGTGAAAGGCAGAAACTGTGAGACCTGGAGAAATAAGGCCGTCCCATTGAGTTCTGACTCACAGGTTTCATTGTACTGGGTTAGGGCCAAGTTATAGTATTGTTGTTGTTAAGTGCTGTCGGTCTGGTTCCCACTCATAATAACTCTGTATAGGGTTTCCAAGGAGTGGCTGGTGGGTTTGAACTGCCTGCCTTGTGGTTAGCAGTCCAGTGCTAATCCTACAGTGCCACCTGAGGACTCTAGTCTATAGTATAATCACTAGCAAAGTAATTACAGTTATTTATTACTGAGTAGAGTCTTAAATTCTCTTTCTCTCTCTCTCTCTGTCTCACCCACAGGATAAGTACAACAAAATGTCAGGCAGTATTCTGTTTACCACTTCAAAAACACTTGCTTGCCCACTGGATGTGTAGCCATTTCCTGTCATGATTTAAGAATCAGCCATAGCAGCATATATGTATATTTAAACTACAGTTTACTCAGCATCAGATAGTAAACTTGGCACTGAGGAATGTAATTTTCAGCAACTCTACATGAAAGATAGATACATTGTTATCCCTTGATGTTCTGAGATTGATCATCTGAGATGTTTGAGCTTCCTTCTGGTTTATGCAAAATGGAAAAAGCTTCATTTGTCTGTGTGATAATACTTCCTTGGATCAGCCTATTTTATCCTTTTCAGAATGTAAGTGCATGAAACGGAAAAGCCATCATTTCTTTTTAGTATTTAATCTAGGTTGTTACATGGAGACTCTGAATTTCTGTTTCTACTGAAGAACCAAAGGCTGAAAGAATGCCAAACAAATCCAAATTGTGAAGTGAGGTGTTACAACACTGATGGAGGACATACTGGCAGGATATCCCGAGAAACTGTGAGACATCTCACGTCAGTCAGAGTTGAAGAGTGTGTTGTGTGCTCTTCTCCTGTCTGCCGACTCCCATCCCTAATGGAAACCAGTACAGTGACCAGCAGGGTCCAAAAAAAGGAGGAATTACAACAGTTTCTAATGAGAGGAACAGTCAGCTTTGACTATCCAATTCACTCAGACAATAAAACTGCTTGATAAAATGGAGTCTTTGCCCCCATCTCCTCTCGTTCAAAGTCTGACTTTGGACCGCTCAGAATCAGAGCCAGCAACTGAGAAGAGGCAGTCAGGTAAACACAGAATCCTGTCTTAGGCTTAGGACCGCTGGTGTGGAGCTGTGGGTTAATGTGCTAGACTGCAAAGTCGATATGAACTACAAGGTCTGCAGTTCAAGCTCACCAGCCATTCCTTGGACACCTTATACAGGGTCACATGGGTTGAATCTGACTTAACATCACATAACATATGTATTTATATGTTGTTGATAAGTGCCATTGAGTCAGTTCCAACTCTTAGTGACCCTGTATAAGGTTTCCAAGGAGTGGCTTGTGAGGGGGGGGTTTGAACCACCACTGTTAGCAGTCCAGTACTTATCCTATAGTGCCGTACCAGGACTCCATACATATATATATATATATATATATGGAGAGAAAGAGAGGGAGGGAGAGAGATCTCAAGGAAGTGGCTCATGCAGTTGTGGAGGCTGGCAAGTCCCCAGTCTGTGGGTCTGGCATCAATCCGGAGGTTTCTCCTGATGCATATGGCTGCGGGGGCAGATGAACCTAAAATTAGTAGGTCCAATGGCAGGCTGCTGGCTCATGGGGATTCGGTGACTCCCCAAATCTATGTCAAACATCAGGCAGTTGGCTCACACCCCCAAGACCAGAAGTTCTAAGTGACAACACTGATTCAGGATTAAGAGGAAAACTTTGCTAGAACATTCATGTATATTGGTAGAGGCCACACTCGCAAAGAAATTCCCTTTTCAACTGACTGGCTGCCCACATCAGATCATAAAATGGAGGATGAGTACATAATATCTTCCACAGCACTGAGACTCGTGGCCTAGCCAAGCTGACTTATAGCATTAACCGTCACATACCCCCATTAAACTCCTCTCTCCCACCAAGGGCTTCCAAGTGCAACACCGGCCCAAGTTTGGGAGAAGAAAATTTTCCATCAAGATAAGACTTGTATATCTGACTAGAACACAGTAGTCTACAGAGGTCTTTAATGTCACAAAGGACTCTTCATTTATGTTAAGAATGACAGGACCATGTGCCAAGTTCCTTCCAGGAACAGAAAATATATGTTCCAGCTAAAGGATTTGTATGGATTTGAGAAAAAGAATATATGTGTTTTGTTTTCTTTAAAGGAATATAATAAATAATAAAAACTCAAGGTAGAGGCAGATTACAGAATAGTAAAATGAGACCAGGGGAAAGTTAGGTCACTGAAATATAGATGGTAAAGTCCTACATAATTACTAAGGACGGGAGGCAAACTTGGTTCTGATTTCTGGCAGCCAAACAGGAAGGGGAATATGATCACTTGCAAGATTTCTTGACCAGTTGCTCAGAAATAGAACACTTTTATTTTTACTGAACCTTAGAAATGGGAGACTCTCTTTATCTTTGCCAAATGTTGTTGTTGTTAAATGCCATCGAGTTGGTTCTGACTCATAGAGACCCTCTATAGGGTTTCGGAGGAGCAGCTAGTGGGTTTGAGCCACCGGATTTGTGGTTAGTGCCACACCAGGACTCCCCTTCGCCAAATTGTTGTTGTTAAGTGCTGTTGAGTTGGTTCCGACCCATAATGTCCCTGTATAGGGTTTCCAAGAAGCAGCTGGTGAGCTTGAACCGCTGGACTTGCAGTTCAAATGGCTTTGCAGTCTGGCACATTAACCCATAGCGCCACATATAATAATTCAAGATTATTTGATACATTTTAATGGGGGTGATGGTGGTGTGCCATGGAGTCGATTCCAATGCATAGCTACCCTGCATAGGGTTTCTGAGGCTGTAAAGCTCTACAGGAGCAGAAAGCCTCATCTTTGTTCTACAGAATGGCTGGTGGTTTCGATCTGCTGACCTTGATGTTAGCAGCCCAACTTGTAACCACTACACTATCAGAGCTCCTTGTGCATTTTAATAGTGGATCATAAGTGAAAAGCTCTTTATCCAGACATTACTTATTTCTGTACGAACTAAAACCAAACCATTGCCATCAAGTTTATTCTGAACTTTAAAGACTCTACAGGACAGAGGAGAACTGCCCCAGGGATTCTGAGGCAGTCAGGCTTTATAGAAGCAGACTGCCACATTTTTCTCCACAGACTGACCGGTGTGTTTGAACCACAGAACTCTCAGTTAGCAGACAAGTGCTTAATCACTGCACCACCAGGGTTCCCTAATTTCTGTACTAGGAATAACAAGAATTTAAGTCATCTGCACTGCTATCTTTTAATTCTTTCCCTCAAAATTTTATAGAAGGCATGCAATATTTTCTCTGAGGATTTTCTGTGGTCTGAGGCAGTATGGTGTGGAGCAGGGACAGCAGATGTGGATAGTAAAATGTTTTTAATTCAGCAGAACCAAGATCTTGGAAGTAGAGTGGCCACAAAAAACCTACTAACATAGAAAACTTTGAGGAGACACTGGGATTTCAACAAATAGTAGTATAAGAAATAGATAAATTGCATTTAGGGTGGAGGTAAACCCAGCTAATTATCTGGGAGCACACAAAAAAAGCACCAAGCCAGGATTAAGCAAAGAGCCCACAGAAGAGAGGCTGACACCACATCAATAGTAATAGTTGTTGTTAAGCTCCTTGGAGTCAGTTCCAACTCATAGCAGCGCTGTATAGAGTTTCCAAGGAACAGCTGGTGGGTTTGAACGGCTGACCTTGTGGTTAGCAGTCCAGTGCTTATCCTACAGCCAGGAGGTATTGCAATCAATGAAAAGAGATAGCATGGCAGAAATCCTACTTGTATGAATTCTAAATTGAACTGGTAAAGAATGCATAAAAAGCTTTGCTTATCTTAAAAGAGAAAATGGGAACACTGATTATTGCTTAGAAGGGAATTTAGAGGTAACCTGGTATAATTTCCTCATCTTAAATTAACCGATGCTCAGCAAAGTGAAGGGTTAATGACAGTGTCAGAGTTAGAACCAAATCTGTCCTAAATCCAGTTATCTTGTCACTGTACTTACTGTCCTCCTAGGAACTGTTCTAGAATATTTTCTTGTAAATTATCCTTACGAATGAACAAGATTGAATTGTTTAAAAATAAGGCCTGTTCTTATACTTGTCTGAATGGATCACAGTTCCTAATGCTGTGCCAAGTTCATAGAGAACCTTAGGGAAAAATTGATACATTGATTTTCGGTCCTGGCAGCTGTTGGCTTACAGTGAATGGCAAGTTGACTGCAGTGGAAATTGGTATATTATTGTTTCCTTCTCCTGCCGACATCACCAACCCTCTAAGAATAAAGGAAAACAGAATGTGATTAGGGAACAAATGATAAATCTGTACATTATTATTTTTTTCATCCGGGGCATATAGAATCAAAGGTGAAAAGAAACTGAAATGTAATAGATGCAATTCTAGAGTTGTTAGGGAGCAGAGATCCTTTTGCCTTTTACAGAAATGATCACATTTAAGGGTCAGTGGAACTTTGTGGGGGAACCATCTAACTTTGTTTTATTTTTTCCTAGGCAACACTGATTGAACCAGAGTTAAAGCAACCAAACCATATTTTATGAAGGGACTTAATAGTCTAAGTCTATCTTGAAAACATAAACTGGATCAAGCCAATAATTGCTTTTGCGTATTTGAACTAAAACAATAAATAAAACAATCTTCCAATTATCAACAGAGACAAATGCAAATGGGTACCTCGAAAAATCATAAGAAAGAGTTGTGTGATATGCCAAAATCATGTGCAAGTAGAGGCTATGGGAAGCAGAAATGATAAAGAGATACGTGTTGGTCGAGAGCCTAGGATGAAACAGGCACCCAGAAAGAAACAGAGGCAGCACAGTCTGAGCTAATGTGTATGGAAAGCTGGTGGAGCCGATTTCACCATCTACTTTCATTCCTGGCAAATCAGTTCACACGTACCGTTATAAACACTCCACTGATATGAACTAGTGTGAATGGGACTCTTCATTGCAACAAACAAATTCAACTGAGACAAGTGTGCAAGATGCATTCCATAAGGCCTTTCTAAACACCGTCTTTGCACTTTTGCCAACAAGCTTGTAAGGTAGTTAAAATCACTGCCAACTTAGAAAACAGAGGTGAAACAAACTTCAGAAATTGGTTTACATTCACAGCTACTGAGTGTTAGAGGTTAAAACCGAACCCAGGACTGCCTGGCTCCGAAGTGCCAGAACTCTTTAGACTAAACTAGACAGGCAGCTGCTGTCAAGTTTCCTGTGCCTCCTGGTGAGCTTTGTACAACATGGAAAACACTGCCCAGTCCTGCGTCATCCTCACCACTGTCGGCATGTTGAAGTCCATCACTGATGCTATGGCGCTGATCCATCTCAGAGAGGGTCTCCCTTGTCTTCACCCTTTACTTCACCAAACATTTTATCTTCCCCCAGCTATTGACCTCTCCTGATGTTGTTGTTGTTGTTAAGTGCCGTCGAGTCGGTTCCGACCCATAGCGACCCTATACAGGGTTTCCGAGGGTGTAAATCTTTACGGGAGTAGAAAGCCTCATCTTTCTCCCGCGGAGCAACTGGTAGTTTCGAACCGCGGACCTTAAGGTTCGCAGCCCGATTCGTAACCACTACGCTACCAGAGCTCCTTGATACTGTGTCCCAAACCAAGTGAGTCCGAGAGTTTTTTGCTGTGATCCATACAATGTTCATTGGCTGATTTTCAGCAGTTGATGGTCAGGCCTTCCCTCCTGTTCTGCAAGTCCCAATGAATCCTGTCTACTGTGAGTGACCCTGCTGATACCTGAAATACTAGTGGCAGAGCTCCAACATTACAGTGACACTCGTGCTACAACACTAAAACAAGCAGGCAGATGGATGGTGGCTTACTCTACGAAGGGGCTTCAAAAAGTTCATGGAAAAATTACATTATCTTTTCATTCAATTTTTCCATGAACTTTCTGAAGCCCCCTTGCACTATCTTATTTTTAGCTTCAAGGTGCAAAATAGACATATAAAACAAAGGATAAAAAAATTTATAAAAACCTCTTTGATCAGTTAGTGAACATAATTGTTTATATCTCAGCAGTGTTTGTAGCATCCTGGTGTGGCGCTGTAGGATAAGCACCGGACAGCAATGGTAGTTTGAATTGCAAGGTCGACGATTCAAATCCACCAGCAGCTTCCTAGGAAACCCTATACAGGGTCGCTATGGGTCAGAATCGACTTGAAGACACTAAACAGTAATAACAATGGGCAGAGTATAATAAATGGGAATCTAATATATATATATTTTAAACATTAAGCAATAGTCTTACCTTTGGTTCAAAACTAAAATATTTCCATAAGAAAAATGCATTTCATTGATCCATGTATGTTTCCTGAAATGTGGTTTTGACTTTTCAATGTAAATGAATAATCTTAGATATGATAGATAAGTAAGGGAAATGATGCATAGCACATGACTTACAAGACAACTTTCAAAGAGCTCATAAAAGATCCATCTATTACTTGAATGTTGATGAAACCTATTCATGGTGGAAGAATGTGTCAATATCATACCTTAGCAGTACTCATGAATCACATGAATTTGTTGAACATGTTACAGGAAAAGGTGGACTTTGAAGTCAGCCAAGGGGTGATGAACTCTGACACCACCACCACCATTCCACTAACAAGTTCTTTTTACCTCTAATTCTGGGTTTCTCATCTAGATAAATAATAAATGATAACACAATAAAGCCTATCTCAATAGATTTTTGTTAGAAAGCAAGTGTGGTGTGCACACAGTCAACCTTGATTAAGGAGTACTTTCTTTATGCATTTCCTTTAAAGGCACAAAAACCTTTGATTAGGAAATTTAAACACACTAGAGCTCTTCTGTATGACACATTAATTATTGTCTACAAGAGTAACACTAAGGAGCTCTGGTAGCATAGGCTGAGAACCGCAAGGTCAGCAATTCCAAAGTACCAGCAGTTCCACAGGAGAAAGATGAGGCTTTCTGCTTCTGTAAAGATTTACAGCCTCAGAAACCCTGTACAGGGTCGTTATGAGTCGGAATCGACTCCACGGCATATAACAACAACAACAACAACAAGAGTAACACTAGTGCTTAAAAGGTCAAATAAACTTTTATGATGGTTTTATTATGTAGCAGAGGATGATATCATAGCCACAACCTTCACCGAGCTGTTATTTCTAAATAATATAGGACTCAGACCAATAAAAAAAGGTCAAAGTCTCATAAATAGTTTTCAGTCTATTTTCTGCCTCCAAAGAATCTTTATGTATTCTCCCTCCCCAAGACCCTTCTAAAATGATGGGCAAGGAAGAAGAAAGGTCAAATTCACAAAGGGAAAAAAAATAAACAAGAGAAAATAGAAGAATGAAACAGTGGACAAAGGATGTTAGCACATGTCTGAAAATTGAAAGAAGAGAGAGAAGTGACTTTGGAGTTAGAAGGTACAAGAAAGCTGCCACCACCACAGAAGAGCCACACAAGGAATGCCAGCAGGAAGCAAGAAAGTGTTAGAACTTGGGACACCAGGTGTTGAAAGGCCAGGGTCAGAGGTGGGGCTGAAAGCAGAGAAACTGGCTTGGAGTTTGTACCAAGAACTAGGAGAATGCCCTTTGGCACTTCCTAACTAGGCAACTGCCCTCCCCTCTACCCTTCCTCCCTGAAGGAGAAGGAAGTTGTATCTGGAGAAATTGAACCTGAAAGTTTTACTTAGTCATGCAAACTGAAAACTTAAACTAGGGCAATTGAATAGAATGAGAGTCAGCAATAAGTTGAGGTCCCCAGGATCTCCAGCTCTGCCCTGATAACTATCACAAACCAGGAAAAAAAAACCCAGGAACACAAGGAAAGAGTGGGGAAATGTCTTCAGTTACTGACTCTTGAGTCACCCAATGAAAAATTCTGCTCTTTCTCATTATCCCTCTGAGAGGCCCACTAATTAACAAGGTCAGCCAACACATGCAAAACTTCCAGTCAAGATTTTTGACTGCCTTCAGCTTAAATAAGGAAGGATAGTCAACAACTAGAAATTAAAAGAAGTCTTTAGTAGAAAAGACACCTAAACCAGAAATCAGAACAAATGAAAACAGTGCCACGTAGAAAAACAACTTGAAAAAAAAAATTATAGCTTCTTACTACAGAGAAGTAAGACATCATGGAACGAGAATAAGAAGGAATAATAAAGAGAAAGCAGAGACCTGGACAGATTAATTGGAAATTAAAATTCAAATAAAGGTATAAAAATGATCAATTGGAACTTAACTGTGAAGGATACGTTTCAGAAAACTATGTAGGAATTGGAAGACAAAGAATAAATGAAAGGAAACATGAGAAAAAGAGGAAAATTGGAGAAGAAAATGTCTTTAATTATGACTAGCAGTTAAAGGAAGTGAGAAAAGAAAAACTGGAGGTGAGCAAGCTATCAATAAATTAGAAACAAGAGTATTTTCCAGAATGAAATGAAATTTATGTATTTCCATGTTCAAAGTCCCACATCACAAATTTGAAAAGCACTACACAAAGAAAATGATTGTGAAATTTCAGTACATTTGAACTAAGAAGATACAGTTAAGGCTTCCAAAGAGGAAAATAATGATATAAAAAAGATTAGTGATCAGAATAACAGTGGTGTTGTTGTTAAGTGCCATCGAGTCAGTTCCAACTCATAGTGACCCTGTATACGGTTTCTGAGGAGCAACTGGTGAGCTTGAACTGCCAACTCTGCAGTTCAAACTGATATTGCATTCGAATGCTTACCCTATAGCACCACACCAGGACTCCTAGAATAGTATTGTTGTTGTTAAGTGCCGTCAAGTCAGTTCTGACCCTTAGTGGCCTTGTATAGAGTTTCTGAGGAGTGGCTGGTGAGCTTGAACTCCCAACCTTGCGATTCAAAGAGACTTTAGAGTCCAGTGCATTAATCCACAGCACCACACCAGGACTCTTAGACCCTCTGAAATCTAGCTGACAGTGAAACAGTGCCTTTCAAACCCTGAGGGAAATAATATTCAACCTAGAATTTTTTTACCCAAAACTGACAATCACATATCAAGGTAGAATAAAGATATTTTCATATCATGAAAGATAGCATTACACTCACTTTTCCTTCTAGCTTTCTTAAAATGCTATTTCAGTATGTTCTCTTTGATCTGAGGGAGTAACATTTTTAAGAGGGGAGAAATGAGATACAGGAAACAGGATACTCACCACAGAGAAGATGAGAAGGGAAGGAACATGGAAGAACAATCGTCCTGAACAAAGCTGAGGAGAGAGGGTTTCAGGAGAATGCAGCAGACATATTTCTGATCTCACTGACCTCAGAAAAGACTGTTTGCGATAGGGAACTAAGCAAATAAAGTAATTAAAAAAAAAAACAAAAAACTTAAAAATGTCTTTCAAAGAAACGTCTTCATTTACATTACATGGGCTATAGTTAATAGTCACAAATATATGAACAGTATAATTATTTATTTGGTTTTCTAACTCTGGGCATTTGCATATTTCATTATAATACTTTATTTTTTCTCTTCAAACTTCCCTTTGACAATTTTTGTTCAGCTCTTTCACTTTAGCATTTCTTTTAGTTGTTTTAATTTCTCTATATTCAAGAGCAAGTTTCAAATTCTCTTCGGACCTGCAGTTTGGTCTTTGCTCTTTTTTCTGTCCTTTTAATGACCTTTTGCTTTCTTTATGATGTCTTGATGTCACCCTACAAGTCCTGATTTTAGGTCATTAGTGCGAATGCATCAAATCTGTTCCTGTGATGGTTTCTACATTTAGATGGGATATGTTCAAGGTCCTATTTTGGCTCTCATGTACTTGTTTTAATTTTCTTCAGCTTCAGCCTGAACTTGAATAAGAACAATTGATGGTGTGTTCCACAGTTGGTCCCTGGCTTTGTTTTGACTGATGATGTTGAGTCTTGGTTTTTTCTTCCCACAGATGTAATCAATTTGATTTCTGTATATTCCATCTGAAGAGGTCCATGTCTATAGTTGCTGTTTATTTTGCTAAGAAAAGGTATTTGGAATGAATAAATCATTAGTCTTGCAAAATTGAGTCATGCATTCTCCAGCATAATTTTTATCATGAAGGTCATATTTTTTTCAAATTACTTATCCTTTCTCTTTATTTCCAACTTTCGTATTCCAATCTCTAGTAATTATTGATGTATCTTGATTGCCTGTTTGATCAATTACAGACTGAAGAATTTGTTTGTTGTTGTTAAGTACTTTCAAGTCAGTTCTGACTCACAGTGACCCTGTATAGGGTTTCTGAGGAGTCGCTGCAGAATTTGAACTACCCACTTTGCGATTCAAATCAACATTGCAGCCCAGTGACATTATCCTGCAAATTCTTCAATTTCATCATCACTGGCTTTAGTGATTGGTACGTAAATTTGAATAATAGTGGTATTAACTGGTCTTTCTTGTTGTAGTTGTTGTTAAGTGCATCGTGTCTGTCTCAACCCATAGCGACCCTGTATAGGGTTTCCAAGGAGCATATTATCCTATTAAAGACAGCATTTTACTTTGACAATGAATTTGACATCATTCCTTTTCAATTTGCTTTTCTCCACATAATAATCCATATGAATGATTCAAAATAGTTGATACCAGCCCTTTCCAGTGGATCTTTATCATCCCATTTAATTTTTTACAACTTCCAATTTTTTATAGATTGATACTTCTTACATTCCATGTTCCAATTATCAGTGGGGGTTTACAGTTGTTTCTTCTAGTGTTGAGTTGTGCCACGTCAGCAATTGCAGGTTCCTAGTGGTGCTGTGGGCTAAGGCGTCAGACTGCAGAGTTGTTTGAACTGCAAGGTCGGTGGTTCAAGTTCACCCGCTGCTCCTCGGAAACCCTATACAGGGTTGCTATTGGTCGGAATCAACTTGATGGCACTTCACAACAACAACAACAACAACAATGCTTTGCTCCATTCATGTAATTAAGGTCAGTTCTAATTCAAGGAAGCAGCTCTTTTCTTGCTGTATTTTGAGCATCTTCCAACCAGAGGTGCTCATCTTCCTGTACTATAGTTATCCATGTTCTGCAGCTATTTATAAGGTTTTCAATGGCTGACTTTTCAAAAGTGGTCTACATTTCCTTCTCAGTCTTTCATAGTCTAGAAGCTCCACTGAAAGCTGCCCACTATAGGTGTCCCTGCTGATATTTACAATGCCAGTGTCAGAGCTTCCAGCATCACAGCAACACCCAAGCCACCACAGTGTGACCAACTGACAGATGAGTTCTATGTATGTATTATTACACATACGTGGTGATACATTCCACAGGGTCAATTAGGTAAGGTGCAATGTTACTCTAACAGGAGAGACCAGTTCTGCTTGGCAAGGACAACCACTGTTATCAGTATAATAGATTACTCTGATTGATCTTTGGAATAATGACACTGATCTTCCAAAAAAAAAAAAAAAAGAAACTTGGGAATTTTTTTCATTTCCCGCAATAGGAAAAGAAATTTCATTTCTCTAATTTTCATTAGAGAAAGCCAAAATTAAAAACTCATATATATATTAATAGCCAACAGGACTCTTAGGAAGATGTTGTTGTTGTTATCAGGTGCCATCGAGTTGGAACTGACTCATAGCAACCCCATGCACAGCAGAACGAAACAATGTCCAATCCTGGGCCAACCTCACTACCACCACCACACTTGATGCCATCAATGATGCCACCTGGCTGATCCATCTCGTTGGGGGTCTTACTCTTTTTCTCTGACCCTCTATCTTACCCAGCATGACATCCTTCTCCAGTGACTGTTCCCTCCTGACAATATGTCCAAAGTATGAAAGACGAAGTTTAGCCATCCTGGCCTCCAAGGAGCACTCTGGCTGTACTTCTTCCAAAACAG
>NW_006408550.1:18342205-18352969 GCF_000296735.1 Chrysochloris asiatica
TTGACGTTGAGATGCAATCCATACTGAAGGCTGTGTTCCTTGATCTTCATCAGTAAATGTTTCAAGTCCTCTTCATTTTCAGCAAGCAAGGTTGTATTTTCTGCATAGCGCAGGTTGTTAGGAAGATAGTTGGTCAAATATCATTTCAATAGTGAAATAGGTTGGTCTGTGTAACCTGAAAAGGTGTTGTGGTAGGGTACTGAGTAAATTAGTTCAACAAACCCAGGTTTATTGTAGGAAATCGAACAGACAGAAGGAGGCTTTGTAAAGTATCTGGAACTAATAGGTTAGCCCCTTTATGGTCAGTGGGACATGTGCTGCCCATAAATATTTTCAGCTTCTCAAGCTTTTTAGGAAGCATCTATCCCAGCTGAACTTTGTGCAGGAACCTGCATAACGGTATAAATCTAAAGTAATAGGTTTCACCCCCCTAATCCTACCAGCAGAGTACACCGGGGCATATATTTCCCACATAATTGTATCATAATCCATATTACCTATTTTCTTTTTCCCTTTGACTTCAGCATAACTTCCATTATTGAAAACATACAGAATCACTAAAAATTTAATACAGAAAATAATTCAGTCATAAAAGGGTGGAAGTTTTCTTCCTGAGGAAAAGTCACCTGGTTGAGATACACTTTATCAGCTCATTGTTTGTACTTTGAACTTTCTTCACAACTCAGTAAAAATAATCAATGCACTTAATCTAGCTGTTTAGCAACTGGGAAAGGTTAACTGCAAAGTCAAAGATAAAAAGTGAAATGAATCTGAAGAGAAAGAATCATCCTTATACATGACCAAAGGTTGGGAATAAAATATGAATCCACATGTTTAGACTAAAGTGAGGCAGTATATGTAAAAGCATACATCTACCCTATGCACCTTTGAGACCCCACGAAGATGAATGCATGAGAAGCCAGAAAACTCCAAGAACAAATAATGTATCTAAGAAGTTGTGACAGGAACAGAATTTGGGAAGTTTGAAAGCAAAAGGGTCAATGGTAAATGACGCTACAGATCTGAGAAAGCTGGATACTAAGTCAGCAGACAGGAAACTAGTTAATCACAGACAACAATTCCCTAAGGCTCTAGAAGTGGGATGGAAGGGTGGAAAGATCATTGGTTGGAAGTCAATCTCTGAAGCAGTGAGTTCCCCAAGTTCCCTCCTCAACCATATACAGCTTAGGGAGTGAAGCGTTCCCACTGGAGGTTTATTCCCTGTTGTTGTTGTTGTTATGTGCCATGGAGTCAGTTCCAACTCATAGCGACCCTGCACAGCGTTTCTGAGGTTGTAAATCTTTACGGGAGCAGAAAGCCTCCTCTATCTCCTGCAGAAGATGGTAGTTTCGAACTGCTGACCCTGAGGTTAGCAGCCCAATTCGTAACCACTAGCTACCAGAGCTCCCTGGCGAGGGTAAAACAAGTACAGTTAGGGTGACACCTATTCCACACCGAACAGAGGAAGATTAAGTGAAAGTTTACATCCTTAGTGTTGAGACTCCCAGCTGTCTTTCTTCCACAGAAGCCCAGATCAATGACAGCAAGACTTACACTTTCTGGACAGATGATAGAGAATCTTTCTGGAGGTTAATTTGGTCAGCTCAAGGGGATACTTTGAACAGGTGGGGTACATATCTCCCACTGAAATGGAGGTGAAAAAGAAAAGGATATATGAGAAGAAATTCAACTCATAAGCAGGAAGATAAATATTTTAGCCTCATTTTTCTCTCATAATTAAGACATGAAATCATTTTCTAAAGAGAGGAATATACAGATGCTAGAATAGGTATTTGGGACCGTGATGAGGTTGGCTGCTGTAGAGCAGAAGTTTGTTTCAATTAACGTGGGTAGAATGCATTTGGGTTGAGTAAGGAAGCAATTAAGTGGTTAATCTGCTGGACTGCAAAGTTGGATAGAATCACAAGGTCGGTGGTTCAAGCTCACCAGCTGCTTCTTGGAAACCCTATGCAGGGTTGCTATGGGTCGGAACTGACTCAATGGCGCTTAACAACAACAGCAGTACAACTTGTGGCATTTAAATCATATTATCCACTGAGTAGTATTAGAAAGATTAATAGCCATGGCCTCATATCAACAGGAAATCCATTCTACCACTATTTTAGATCTCCCAGCCCTTTTGGGCTTATGAGTCTACTGATGTTTACTGATGCTAGAGGACCAGTGCCACTTGCTTGCCCTATTGGAGTTTAAAGCCCTTGAAGCTGGAGAAAACTTAACTGAAGAAGCTGGTTGTAAAAGCTCTTTGTCAACTAGCCATCATGCCATTTGGACATGCTCTAAAATGAAAGTCACACAAAGCTTTGATGTGTTCTTTACTCACTGCTGCTGGAATCCTTGAAGGTCTGCAGGATGGTGCTGCTGGTCACTGATGCAGATGTAGCTTGGGCTGCAGCAGGTGCACTGCAAATCCTGTTGAGGTCAAGGTGGTAGTTCTAGGTACAAACAAAAGTAATTCCTTCTTGAGGGAGCATTAGCCAATAGGCTCCATGTTATAGCAGGACACAGATACCTAAATCCTAATTTGATTATTTCTTCAAGTAATTAAGATACTTCATTAGTCCACAGTCTCTTGGGAAATCATGCAAAAGCCAGAACCTTCCATTTTCTGCCCTGTACATGGAGAGACAGAAACAGGTCTGGGAGTGTTAGTGGGGTGGAGATGGAAAGATTGAGAATGGAAATTCAGGGAACAGCAGATATGAGAGACTGGAGCCCTTGGCTTTAGAGGGCTTCTCATTTCCCACTAAGGCCCTGTGACTCCTTTTAGGCTTTGTTTTTTAAGGTGGTTTAATGCACCACTGTTATAGATATAAACAGACTGATAATAAGACAATGACAACAGGTAAACCTGTATTCATGCTGGGGATTGGTATTTGCTTGGCTTAGGAGCGCACACTTTATCCAGCTGGTCAAAGACTGCTTCATGTGGTAGGACACACCAAACGCCATGAAAATTTCCTTTTCCTTCAGGAACAGCCGCTCTTAAATATTAGGCCGTGAAATCCATGGCCAATGGGAGTCCAAATGATTAGAGGAGTTGTGTGTTCCATCATTTCCAAACTTTTATTTTTAAGCATCTAGAGGTTGAAGAGGGTAGCCATTGACATATTAGATGATAAAGCTTCATTTTAACGACTATACGGCCAGAGCACAATGTCCTAACAGTATTATAACCAGGGATATGTAGGGTTTTTCTACATTCCATAGGAGTTTTCCAAGGGGTCAGCTTAATGCAGGTTCAATAAGGTATCTCTTTTTTTTTTTTTTCAAATAATTTCCTACATTTTGCTTTGGTTAGTTTGAGTGAATTTCTGTTACTCATAACCAAATAATCTCTGATCAAGACATGATTATAGCCATTTCAAAGAAATGAATGTGTTTCTAGTGATCACACATACCAGTTAAATCCTACTTGGTTGTTGTGGTTGGGTGCCATAGAATAGATTCCAATTAATAGTGACCACGTACGATACGGTAGAACAGCTCCATAGAACTGTCTTGGCTGTAAGCTTTATGGAACAAATCAAGTCTCTGTCCTACTGTTGTTGTTGATTCAAGTGCTTTTGAGTTGTTTCCAACCCATAGTGACCCTTATAGGGTTTCTGTGGAGCAGCTAGTGAGCTTGAACCACCAATCTTATGGTTCAAATGACTTTGCAGTCCAGTGCATTAACCCACAGTGCCACACGACTCTTTGTCCTACTAAAGGACTATAAAATGATACAGAATCAGCAAAAATGACCAACTCATGCAATATTTGGTTTTTGTTAAGTGTGGCATTGTAGGATAAGCACTGGAGTGCTAACCGCAAGGTCGGCGGTTCAAACCCTATGCAGGGTCACTATGAGTTGGAATTGGCTTGACACTTAACAACAAACGCTGAAATTATTTCATACTCAGTTGTGTGTGTGTTTAAGTGCTGTCAAGTCAGTCCCAATTCATAGCAACCCTGCATAGGGTTTCCAAGGAGTACTGGTAAGTGTGAACTGCCGACTTGTAGTTCAAACCGACCTTATGGTCAGTGCTTATCCTACTTGAGGGAGCAGAACTCCACTCATTATTAGAGTGATTTACTGGTACCTTCAAATCTATTTTTTTTTTTTTTCAAAAAGATGCACCTTTCAAAGTACATTGTTGTTGTTGTTAAGTGCCGTCGAGTCGGTTCCGACCCATAGTGACCCTGTACAGGGTTTCCAAGGCTGTAAATCTTTACGGGAGCAGAAAGCCTCATCTTTCTCCCACGGAACAGCTGGTAGTTGCGAACTGCTGACCTTGTGGTTCACAGCCTGATTCGTAACCACTCCGCTAGCAGAGTTCCGTAGTCTTCCTTAATATTATCAGTTATTTTAACTAAGAGTTCCATTTTCTTTCTCGTTTTCACAAATGGAGGACAAAGGCACACTGTCATTGGTCTTTTGGTTAACTTGGGTTTTCAGAAGCCTGTTTTGGCTGTAAGAGCAGAACCATAACATCAGTGTCATTTGCTCAGTAATATGTTCATTAAATATAACAACTATATGAACAAAATTAGCAAGTCAGGGAGTACAATGCTGATAGGAAACTCAATAATACTGTTTCCAAAAACAGCATCTGTTTGATGGAAATATCATTGAAATTGATTGAAATGTACCAAAAGGTTCATAAAAGTTTTTTTGTTTTTTTTAACCAATAGTTTAAGAGGAAGATTTACTTCTACAGGTTGCCACAGAATTAGATATTTTCAACCGTATCCAGCTTCTGTGGAAATGACAATTTTATTGTAAATTTTAACTATGAGACAAATCCTTGTGTCCTTAATAGGATTTTCTTAACCCTCTGCCTTTAAATTTTTTTGAAATTCCACTGATATGATAAAAGTCTATTATTAATTATTGCTTTACTTTTCTATTATTTTTTTGGGTCCCCTTTATAGAGACCTAAACTCCTGGAGTGGTGCTGTAGGATAAACTCTGGACGGCTAACCACAAGGTCAGCAGTTCAAACCCAACAGCTGCTCCTTGGAAACCCTATACAAGGCCTCTATGAGTCAGAACTGACTAGGTGGCACATAACAACAACAACATGGACGTATATCATTAAAGTCATCACTTATCTCCATGATTTTGCATTCTGTAGACATTTCTTCATTCTGAAGGA
The DNA here is from genome assembly GCF_000296735.1 of Chrysochloris asiatica. Taxonomy (NCBI): domain Eukaryota; kingdom Metazoa; phylum Chordata; class Mammalia; order Afrosoricida; family Chrysochloridae; genus Chrysochloris; species Chrysochloris asiatica. The sequence goes on from NW_006408550.1 coordinate 18,347,365, forward strand.
ATGTGGTATCTCAGGAACTTTCTACCCCGGTAACCAGACTTTATTCTTCCTTCATTTTTAATTCTTCACAATTTCCCTTGGCTTGGTGACTCAGCACTCTTCTGCTTCTCCTCTTCTTCTTTAGCATCTCTTTTGCTCTCTCCTTGTCAGCTGGTCCATGTCAACTCAGCCCACTATGTGGTATGCATCACCACTTGACTCTAGGACCTTTCTTGGCTCACTCTTCTCTCCTCGAGGGAGCGCATGTCATCATTACTACCGCTCATATTGCAGGGATTCACGTAGCTATAAATACAAACAGGGCTTAGATCTCTCCTCGGAACCACAGATTGATAGACTTCACAACCTGTTTCACACATCCACAACAGAAACCATGATTTCTTTTTTGCTTCATCGGGCCCAAACCTGGTCCATTTCTAGTGTTTTCCATTACACCAAATAACAATGCCATTCAATCAATTATATAAGCCTTGATGTCCCCTTCAATCTGTCCTAAACCATGGAACAATTCCTCCTAAATATTGTGAAACACTGTCACTTCTTTTTCCATTGTCAATGAAACCATTGTAGTCCAATAATTTCCTTTTCAAATTTTGGGCTTATATTGTGGACTCCCCTCATTCTCTAAACGCCAGCCATGCTGTCCTTCCTGCCCTCCTCACCATAATTTCTCTTTGCCTGAAATGTTTTTAACCTTCCCTTTTCTCTAGTTGCCTCCAATTTCTTCTACAGATCTCAGCTCAAGTGACATTTCCTTAGGGAGCCCTGGTAGCGTAGTAGGTTACCAGTTGGGCTGCAAACTGCAAGGTCAGCAGTTCAAATCCACCAGTCATTCTGTAGGAGAAAAATGAGGCTTTCTGCTCCCAATAAAGATTTATAGCTTCAGAAACCCTATCCAGGGTTGCTATGAGTCGGAACCAAGTTGGCAGCACAAAGCCATCACCACCACCATTGACAAGTAACAGAAGTTTCTTCTAAACTAAGGAGAAAAAAGAATGTAATAAAAAGATAACTGTAACTCAACTGGAGAACCAAGTTTCAGCATCTAGGAAAAACAACTTAATCTAACCTCAGGAACTGGCCAGGGAAAGGACCTCTACCACAGTCATTGTTGAACACTGGATTTTAGAGTTTGTACCTAAACTCTGGGTCACTTCTGTTCTGGGTACTTGATCTCAAATCAGCCACAATTGTTCTATCAATAAGACACTTTGAGAGAGAGAGAGACCGCATCATTTCTGCTGCTCCTAAGTGGACTGAGAATGCTGCTGATTGGCAGAGTCTAGGCCACATGCCTGCATTCTAGCCACAATAGAAACTGAAAAGAAATAGCCAACACTTTCAGTTTCTATGATGGGAAAGCTTATAATGTAGAAAATTCTTTAACCATTTGAAAGGAGCTCAGATGTTGTAGCCCAAATGAAGTACACACCTCACGACAGATTTTCCTAATGTCTTTGAGAAACTAAATTCCATTACTGACTTTCATTTTGCAACTTGTACTTCTCCTTAAAAGCACTTGTAATAGTAGCAAAATTGCATTTATGTTTGTGGTCTCAGTGTGGGATGTGCCTACACTCCACTACTTTTAATAGATATAAAAAAAGCTGTGAAAGTAGTCGTAAGGGAGGGACTATTTTTGCTCACCTACTAGAGTCCTGGCAAGGCGCTGCAGAATAACGCACCGGACCACAAGGTCGGCAGTTCAAACTCACCAGCCACTCATCGGAAACATTACACAGGCTCACTATGAGTCGGAACCAACTCAACGGCACTTTGCAACAAGCAGCACCACCATATCCTCAGTACTTAATACAATGTTGTTGTCAAGTGCAGTCGAATCCATTCCTACTCATAGCGACCCTGTATAGGGTTTCTGAGGATGTAAGTAGTTTTTAAAAAATTCTTGTAAGGATACTATTTAATATATTAAAGTTCATTCCTACTCAAACACATTAAGTAAACGGAGCAAGTTTTCTCATTCAGCAGATAGCTTTTATTTGCCTCTTTCATTCCCCTTTTGAACTCAGTCTATTGTGAAAGGAATAGAAGCCATTTATTTGTAGACACTTGTTCACAGGGAACAGCCATTTGGATGGGTTTTTAATGCCTTTCACACTGAGCCAGGATATACAATGGTTTTCTCAAACCCTAAAGTAAATATGGTGGTAACCCAAGCAATAAAAGACTTTTATACAAAACTACATTGTACTCTACTCGAATTCCTCTTTGATTCTGGGCTTGAAAACACTTTGGGCTTCATTCATTCTGCTAGGGCGTAACTGCTACACTCCCTCGTAATTCTGTCAAAGGTAGCAGCTCATGGAGGAAGGAAGCGCCAGCCAAATTGGCCTGGTCAAGTTAAGGCGGTACCAGAAAAAAAAGCTGGAATCAAGAGAGTGCTTCATTATTGTTTTTTATGTTGTTGTTTTTTTAGTGGCCACATACATTTTAGACTCTGGGTGCTGTTTTGAAATTTGCATTAAAGTTTAACTGGAAATAATCCTTGTTGTTGTTGTTGTTGTTGTTGTGTGTCTTGGAGTCGGTTCCGACTCATAGCCACCCTGTACAGAGTTTCCTAGGCTGCAAATCTTTACGGGAGCAGAAAGCCTCATCTTTCTCCCGCCGAACAGCTAGTAGTTTTGAACTGCTGACCGTTAGGTTAGCAGCCCGATTCGTAACCACTACGCTACCAGAGCTCTTTGTTGTTGTTGTTAAGTGCCGTCAAGTCGGTTCTGACCCATAGCAAACCTGAACAGGGTTTCCGAGGCTGTAAATCTTTACAGGAGCAGAAAGCCTCATCTTTCTCCCGTGGAGCAGCTGATAGTTTCAAACCACTGACCTTGAGGTTCGCAGCCCGATTCGTGTCCACTATGCTACCAGAGCTCCTTACCAGAGTTCCTTAAGAGATAAAAATCCTATAACATAAAAGTCCTGAAGGCATCACCAGTTTCTGTGGAGTCTACTTAGATTCATGGAATTGGCGTTTCTAATTGGAAGTAGTTAGATTTAATGAGAAAAAAAACCCCAACAGCGACAAAAAAGGAGTTATTAACAAATAATCTGAACATTAGACTGGGACCCTCATATACCAAGCTGCAGATTTCAGACAGTGGAGATTTGTCAACAAACATTACATTTTTGACTATGTACTTACTCTGGTAGTGTAGAAGGAGCTCTGATAGCGTGGTGGTTACGAATCGGGCTGCGAACCTTAAGGTCAGCAGTTGGAAACTACCAGCTGTTCCATGGGAGAAAAGATGAGGCTTTCTGCTCCCGTAAACATTTACAGCCTCCGTAACCCTGTACAGGGTCGCTATGGGTTGGAACTGACTCGATGGCACTTAACAACAACAACTTACTGATTACATTTTCATATAATCATATTGTGATAATTATCTAGAAAGATGACTCAATATTTTCCCCTGTGGTACGATTAGGACACTGGGCTATTTTGTTTATTTTCATTTATTGATTATTTAGAAAAGTTTCAGTTTTGCAGCTTCTTACTGGTAATGCCACAATAAGAGATTCTGATATATTTGGATTCATAAAACATATAACTCTACTAAGAGATATGATTTCTTTTGTTTTATAAACAGTTAATCTAATAATTCTACTTCACAGGATACCCATCAGAAAAAGGGAAAAAAAATAAGTGGTGAATATGTAGTTGTATATTTTGAATTGCAACCCTATACAGTGTTGCTATAGGTTGGAACCAACTTGACGGAACTTAACAACAACAACATACTGCATTATTGAATATTTTCTTGAGAAGATAAAACTTGCTTTGATTTGGTTTTGGTGAGAACCTAATCCTTTATTTCTAACTGTACACATTGAATGATTGAAAAAATTCTTCCCAGGCTAGATTTTGGCTCCATACTTTACAAATCTTTACTATTAAAGCTGAAAAAGACAAACCAAGGCAGGAATTTGGGTTAGGATTATGGGATTGTGTCCCAGTTAGATAGTAAGTAAGGTTAGAAAAGGAGACTAGCAAGAGATACAGAGTTTGAAGGTTACATGGAGATTAGAAGCAAGTTCAGTAGGTTTAAGAGAGAATTAGGAAAGAATGCCATGGTTATAGAGAGGGGATAAGAGTTTGGGAACTTGAGAAAGAAATGTGATTATTTTGAGGGATGATGAATTAGAGTTGGTCATGTAAATGTGTAGATGAAATGGAGGCAAAAGGATGTTCAGTAAAATTTAAAGTTCAAACCATGGTACCAGAGTCCCAAAATTGTCATTAACAAATTTTGAAGTTACCAAAACTGATGATGATAGGGTACAAACTAGATATTTTCTATAAATATATTCATGAATCAAATTGTATCTCCCCCAAATATGTGTCATCTTGGCTAGGCCACAATTCCCAGTATTATGTGATTATCCTTATTTGTGATGTGTTCTAACTCCTAATTCCTACTTGTGGTTATGAGGCAGGATTGGGTTATATTGAAGAGGATTAGGTTATGTTTTTATGTTAATAAAAAAGGATTAAAGTGGAATGTGACACTTTTTGCCCTACAAGAGATAAAGGGAGAGAGAAGGTTTCAGAGAGGGAGGGACCTCAGGATCACTAGGAAAGAAGAGCCCAGAACTGAGCTGTTCTTTCATACTTTAGATCTGGGTCCCTGCACGGAGAGTTGTTGTTGTTGTTATTGTTGTTGTTAAGTGCCATCAAGTCGGTCGGAACCACACGGAGAGTAGGCAATGGTAAAAACACATTGAGCTTCCGGGGAAAGATTGCTTTCCCCTAGAACTAAATTTGAACTTTTAGACTCCGACAGAACCCTCTAGAAGACCACTATTCCTGTCTGCTACAGCCGTCCACTTGTGGTATCTCTGTTAAAGCAGAACTAGACAACTAAGACAAATAGGATCCACTATTCACTTCTGAAAAGATGATTTGTTTTCAATGTGCCAATGGGTGGTGATTATGTGCCGTGGAGTCGGTTCTGACTTACATCAACCCTGTATAGGCTTTCTGAGGCAGTAAATCTTTATGGGAGCAGAAAGCCTCATCTTTCTCCCACATGGAACCACTGGTAGTTTTCAACTGCTGATCTTGAGTAGAACATTTCATTTAATGTTAATCTTGTCAAAATGCCTCCAATCATTCTATTGTTGTTAAATGCTGTTGACTGATAGCATTGTGAGGAGTAGCTGGTGGCTTTGAACTGCCAACTTTGAAGTTCAAACAGATCTTGTGGGCCAGTGCTTTCTCCTACAGTGCCACACCAAGATAACAAACAAAATCTTAACATGAATGATGAATCATGTAAGAAATATGGGCATTATTTTTCTAAGAAGTACAGCATATACTTCCTTAAATAGTTCTTTATGCCATATTTAATTGACTTAAACCAAATGATTCAATAACAGATGTCATAGAGATTGACAGATCATCTGAAATTGGTTATCAGTAGAGACCAATAATTACTCATATGCAAATTCAAACTGAACTGAAGAAAATGAAAACAAGTTCATGAGAGCCAAAATAGGACCTTGAATATATCCCACCTGAATTTAAAGATCATCTGAAGAACAGATTTGATACATTAAACACTAAAGACCGAAGACCAGAAGAGTTGTGGGA
>NW_006408550.1:18354179-18356874 GCF_000296735.1 Chrysochloris asiatica
ATTACATCTTAATGTAAAGAAAACAAAAATCCTCACCACTGGACCAATAAACAGCATTCTTATCAACGGAGAAAAGATTGAAGTTGTCAAGGACTTCGTTCTTCTTGGATCAACTATCAACATTCATGGAAACAGCAGTCAAGAAATCAAACGAAGTATTGCGTTAGGCAAATGTGCTGCACAAGACCTTTTTAAAGTGTTGAAGAGCAAAGATGTCAGCTTGAGGACTAAAGTGTGCCTGACCCAAATCATGGTATTTTCAATCACTTCATATGCATGCGAATGCTGGATGTGAATAAGGAACACCGTAGAAGAATTGTTGCTTTTGAATTATGGTGCTGGAGGAGAATACTGAAAGTGCCATGGCTGCCAAAAGAACCAATAGATTGGGATGGAAGAAGTGCAGCCAGAGTGCTCCTTGGAGACCAAAGATAGCCAAACTTCGTCTCTCGTACTTCAGATATATTGTCAGGAGGGACCAGTAACTGGAGAAGGATATCATGTTTGGTAAGGTAGAGTGTCAGAGAAAAAGAGGAAGACCCCCAATGAGATGCATTGGCCAAGTGGCAGCATCGATGGACTCAAGCGTGGCAACAGTAGTGAGGTTGGCCCAGGATCAGGCAGTGTTTCGTTCTGCTGTGTATAAGGTCACTATGTGTCAGTACCGACTTGATGGCACCTAATAGCAACAACAGAGACGTATGGTGACAGTTTCTGTCTCAGTGCCTTCTCTTGCATCCAGAAGTTGAGTAAGTACAGAAAAAATGTCACTGGGACTATTTTGCCCTATGAGTTTCCTAGGTGTTAGAATGAAGATCTTTGAGTAAGGAAACTATGATTTCAAGAAAGCATGAAAATCTGAATGCTGAAAGAAAAAGGTGGTTAATAAGTTATAGAAGCAAAGTGGAATTGGTCTCCAATGATGTAGTCTACATCTGTAATTTTAATAGCCAACCATCATCTTTCACAATTCTTGTGTCAGGTTGCCTTATTGTGGTGGCTTGTGTGTTGCTATGATGCTTAAAGCTATGCCACCAGTATTTTAAATACCAGCAGCATCACCCATGGGGAACAGGTATCAACAGAGCTTCTGGACTAAGACAACTAGGAAGGAGAGGCAGATCACTTCAGGATGATTAGCAGTGGAACATTGTCTGATACTGTGATGAAAGATAAATCCCTCATACTGGAAGGCACTTACAGTACTACAAAGTAGAGGTGATCCTAATGATATGAATGCAGCAAATCTTATGGAACCATCATTTGCTGATAGGGCACAATTCAAAATGGGAACAAGCAACTGAAAACATCCATTAAAAATCAGAACATGGAATGCATGAATTATGAATCTAGGAAAATTAAAAGTCATCAAAATGAAATGGAATGCATAAAGATCATTATCCTAAGCATTAATGAGTTAAAATGAATCAGTACTGGCAATTTTGAACTGGACAATCATACGGTTTACTATGCTGGTAATGGAAAACTGAAGAGGAATGGCATTGCGTTCATTGTTAAAAAGAAGAATTTAAGACCTGTCTTGAAGTACAGTGCTGTTTGTGACAGGATAATAGCCAAGTGTCTACAAGTAAGACCAGTTATTACCACTAGTATTTAACTTACGCATCAGTCCTGGTGCACGACACTGCAGGATAATACACTGGACTGCCATGTTGGTTTGAACCACTAGGTCAGTGGTTCAAACTCACCAGCTGCTCCTCAGAAAGGCTATAAAGGGTTGCTATGAGTTGGGATTGACTCAACGCCACTTAACAACAATAACAAACCAACCACTGAAGTCAGTGATTATAAAATTGAAGAATTCTACCAACTCCTAAAGTCTGAAATTGATCAAACATACAATAAAGACGCATTGATAATTACCGGTGATTAGAATATGAAAGCTGGAAAAAAGGAAGAAGGATCAGTAGTTAGAAAATATGTCTTTGGTGTTGGAAAAGATGTGGGAGATTGCATGATAGAATTTTGCAAGACCAATGATTTATTCATTGCAAATACCTTTTTTCAACAACATAAACAATACCTATACATGTGAGCCTCATCAGAAGGAAAACACAGGGACCAAACTACATTTGTGGGATGAGACTATGGATAAGCTCAAGGCTAGGAGTCAACTATACAACAGAACATCAATTGCTCATATGCAAGTTCTGACTGAAGCTGAAGAAAATTGAAACAAGTCCATAAGAGCCAAAATATAATCTTGAATATATCCTAGATGAATTTAGAGACCACCTCAAGAACAGATTTGACGTATTGAACACTATTCACCAAAAATCAAAAGAATTGTGGGGTGGCATCAAGAGTATCATATATAAAAACTTATGAAAAGGTTTCCATACTAAAAGAAATATTCTTTGATGGTAACCAGGGGTGGGAGGAGAGTAATTCACTGGCTAGAGGGTAGACACATACTCGTTTGGGTGACAGGAAGTGTAGTATTCAAGGAGGAGAAGGGCAATAAACAAGAAGAAGGAGGCTGGCAGATGAATAATGAAGATAGGAGATGGGATAGAGGTAGACAGTGATTTATACTCAACCTTGGAACAAGTGTTTTTTAAGTAGATACATGGATGAAGTTGTGGTGTTGGAGGAGAATACTGAAAGTGCCATGGACTGCCAAAAGAACCAATAGATCTGTTTTGGAAGAAGTGCAGCCAGAGTGCTCCTTGTA
>NW_006408550.1:18356979-18359717 GCF_000296735.1 Chrysochloris asiatica
CATCATTGATGGCGTCAAGTGTGGTGACGGTAGTGAGGTTGGCCCAGGATCGGACATTGTTTCATTCTGCTGTGCGTGGGGTTGCTATGAGTTGGTTCTGACTCGATGGCACCTGACAACAACAACAACAACATGGATGAAAACATAGGCTTAATTGGTATAGGAGGGAAAAATGTTTTATGTGTTTGACTGTCTTGTTGGTATTAGTTGCCCCTGCCTACTATTGTAAAATAGATATTTATGCATGATAGAAATGAATATTGGGAATTGTGATGACAGAAAGCTTGAAAACCCGCCTTTAGCCTGTCACTGATTGGACTTGCTAAATGAGAAATAGAATTTTCCCAGGGGAATAGTTTTTTTGTTAAGCCTTTGTAGAGCTCTACCCAGAACCTTGTAAGTTGGGACATTTCCACTTGAAGAGACAAGCAGACTAACCCAGAACTGCTGGGAGAACAGAAGATTCTTATTGAAAGAAAGACCTGCAGAAAATAAATGGACAGTTGGTTATTTGCATATCAAGCAAGCTGTTTACTTTGGAGGTATCAAGAAAATTCAGCTCATAGGGGAGAACACCCTTCTGAAACTCAAAGGGAACCCATGAGCAATCTAGTATAATTGCTGGTGACCACCTGAGTGGAAGTGGAGGAAATGTAGTAATGAAGACATGGCTGAGTTTGACCATGTTCAAAGGGCATTTGTTGACCTTGAAATGAGAGAGAGAATAAGAAGGGCTGGCTGGTGTGAAGTTTAGGGAGATGTGTGTACTTCCAAGACCACGGGAACTGACCTAGCCCCTGGGTGCTAGGGCTGAGAGTGAAGCAGCCAGCTGGTCCGAAGTGCAGGGAGGTGTGTGTGAACTCCCAAACTTGCATCCAATACCCATTTGACCTAGCATGGATGGTAATTTGAGCAGAATTGGACCCGAGGAAGATAAAGGAGTTTGATACTGAGAATGTCGTGGACCAGCCATGATACACTTATTGGGGGTCCTTAGAAAGATGTATGGTGTCAGCGAAGGAAGCACAAAATCAATGGGTCTCGATGAATGGTGAATCTTCTTCTCTGTTTTTTATTTCAAATTCTCAAACAGCTTTTATACTACTCCATGCCATTAATCTATTAACCATTCTTTTCAAAATAGTGGTCTAAATCATACATATCAATCATTTCAATATAGAACATCAAGAATATCAAATCTTCTTTGTTCCCCTTTATGTAGTTAGACAATATCTGATTTCTGTAACCAAGTCTCATTGCTCTAAAATGTCACATTAAGCTTAAAACATAATTCTAAATCTTAACTCCTATTTCTACCTTCACCTATTATTTTCTATAGATTCATTAATCACACCATGTACCTAAACATTATTTGCTATGGTAATTGACAACACAATTGTTTCTCATGATTGATTAAACAAGAAAAACAAGAAGCATAAAAAAGCACTTAAGTTTTGTAGTTAAGAAACGGAACAACTTCCTTAACAACTTCTCTATACAAAACATCTAGTTAAATTTCTGCTTATGATCTAATACTATTCTCTTAGCCCTAAATTGCATTTTTAGCTAATTTTCTAGAGGTCTTGATGTCCCTGACCGAAACTACATGGAATGTTGAATGTAATCTTAAACTTGGACTGGCAAAAACTTTAGCTGGTTTTTCCTAGTGGTGAAACTTATTGTTAGTGTGAAAAGCATTCTTTAGGACTACGCATGATTGAATATGGTGTGAAAGTGCCTAAAAACAAGTTTCAAATCTCTAATATAATTCTTACTAAGATTCTACTGAAAACTTTTATTATAAAATCAAGAAAATTAAAAATAAGCTGATTAAAACAAAGACAGAAACTGCAGAGTCCCCACATGAGATCCCTCCTGGGGTCTTGCCTTCCAAGGGGAGACCCACTGTGGCCTTGCTTAACAATAAGCCCTTCATGATTAGCGTCCTCCGCTGCTCTGCTCCTTGGTGACATGGCCTCTGCCAAACTACAAAGCCAGCAAGGTCCTCGAATGAAATCTCCTGTTGAGGCTCTGCCAATCAACGAGGCACCCATTGCTGCTCTGCAGTACAATGGGCTTTCCTCATGCAAAGGGTCTCCTGCTGCTCTGTGTTGTTGCAATGTATTTGTGATCAGAGCCATCATGGCCCCTACCTGTAATAAGATCATTGAAGAGTTTTCTACTAAAAACTTCTATAATAAAATCAAGAAAAATAAAAAATGAACTATTCATAAACGGAAAAGACTGCAAGTCCCCCGCATGAGGCTCTCCCTGGAGCTTTGCCAACCAGGGAGACACTCGATTGTCGCTTTGCTAAAACAATGAGCTTTTCATGCTTAGGGTTTCTCGCCATTCTGCCCTTTGGTAACATGGCTTCTGATGTTGTTGCAATGTATTTCTTACCAGAGCCATCATGGCCCCTGCCATGAGAATAACTACAAATTGCTACAATTTGATGAGCTAGACTTTGCGACGAATGCAGTGATTCTAAGCTCCAACCTGAATGGAAGGATTCTTCTTATCAAGGAGAAATCTTGTTTTCTCAATATACTGGGTTGATGTTGTTGTTGTTGTTGTCAGGTGCCATCGAGTCAGAACCGACTCATAGCCACCCCATGCACAGCAGAACAAAACAATGTCCAATCCTGGGCCAACCTCACTACCGCTGCCACACTCGAGTCCATCAATGATGCCACCTGGTCAATCCATCTCGTTAGGGGTCTTCCTCTTTTTCTCTG
>NW_006408550.1:18361809-18374945 GCF_000296735.1 Chrysochloris asiatica
AAATTTGGAAGACAACTATCTGGCCGACTGATTGGAAGAGATCAATATTTATGCCCATTCCAAAGAGAGGTGACCCAACAGAATGCGGAAATCATCGGACAATCTCTTTTGATATCTCAAGCAAGTAAAGTTTTGCTAAAGGTAATACAGAAACTGCTATAAACATTGGGTTGATAGGGGTAAGAAATTTACAAATTGGCTATCAAAAAAGTGGAGGGGTGCTAATAGGCATGAAGTGGCTGGCTTACAATCTCTCATGAGTGTACTTAGTTTCCAAATGAGGGGGCTGAGGTAGAATCCCCACTGAATAGTTCCCCTCTTTTCCAGATGGATCTGGTGAAAGGGGATAGGGGACAAGAGTAACAGGATTTTATCACTCAATTGTGAGTAATTGTGAGCGGGATTAATTGCGATTGTTACAAATACAATTGTAGAAGATATGTAACTGAAAGGGGAGTAGTTAATATATCATTTCAGGAACAGATGATCCCAGGGCTATCAAGAAAGAAGAGCATGAGTGGAACGTGAGATTCCTACCTAGAAATCCAGTGACAGTAATGACAGTGGCAGAGGTGATGGCATGGAGAGCCAGAGCAGTTTTGGGTTTTTAGACCCCTGGACTGAGAAAGGCTATGTGCCTGCAGGCAGGAGCCTGGCTGGCAGAATGTGCCCTTTGGACTTTTAAATGAATATGTATTTATTTGTTTTGTAAATGTACATCAAATATTTTTGCTTTGCTTATTTGTGGAATATAAGATGCAAACAGGGTACCACAAAGAGGAAGTAGAATAACTCTTGTTGCAGCTTGAAAAGGATTGTAATCATTGAGATGAAACAGAGTGTATAATTTTCTAAATGTAAAGCTGATGATCTTGTTGAAAACCTTCATCCAATTCACAATAAAAATTAAAAAAAAAGAACATCATACATAAAGAAAGCAAAAAATGGTTAAAAAACAGGGAAGAAAGAAATTCTGAAACTTGCTTTTGAGTGTAGAGAAGTTAAAGCAATTGGAAGAAATGAGGAAGTAAAAGAGCTGAAAAGAGCATTTCAAGGGGCAGCTCACAAAGACAAAATATTGTAATGAAATGTGCAAAGACCTGGAGTTAGAAAACACACTCAGCATTTCTCAGGCTCAAAGAACTGAGGAGAAAATTCAAGCCTTGGGTTGCAATAGAAAAGAATTCTATGGGCAAAATATTGAGTGATACAGGAAGCATTAAAAGAAGGTGGAAGGAACACACAGTCACTGAACCAAAAGAATGGTTTATACTCTGTCATTTCAAGAGGTACCACATGATCAAGAACCAATGGTATTCATGGAAAAATCCCAAGCTGCACCGAAGGCATTGGTGAAGTACTAGGTTCCAGAAATTGATGAAATACAAATTTAAATCTTTCAACAAATAGATGCAGTGCTGGAGGCCCTCACTCATCTATGCCAAGGAATTTGGGAGACAATTAACTGGTGAACAGATTTAAAGAGATATATATTTGTGCCCATTCCAAAGAATGGTGGTCCAATAGAATGTGGAAACCACTGAACAATATCATTAATACCACAGGCAGTAAACATTTGCTGAAGATAATTAAAAATGGGATGCAGTAGTACATTGACAGGGAGCTGCCAGAAACTGAAACCGGATTCAAAAGAGGATGAGTAATGAAAAATATCATTGCTGATGTTACATGAATCTGGGCTAAAAGCAGAGAATACCAGAAAGATGTTTATTTGTGCTTCCCTGACTACGCAAAGGCATTCATATGTGTGGCTCATCACAAACTCTGGATAATGTTGCAAAGAATGTGTATTCCAGAACACTTGCACTCACGAGGAACCTGTATGTAAACCAAGAGTCTGTCATTTGAACAGAACAAGGGGATACTGAAGGTTTAAAATCAGGAAAGGTATTCATTAGGGTTGTATCCTTTCTCGAATTCAATCTGTATGCTAAGCAAATCATCATAGAAGCTAAATTTCATGAACAAGAATGCAGCATTAAGATGCAGGAAGACTCATTAACAAACTTGCTTGATAGAAGTGAAGAAGACTTCGAGTATTTATTGATGAATATCAGAGACTGGTGCAGCACTGTGGGTTAATGAGCTGGATTGCAAAATTGGTCTGAACTGAAAGGTTGGCAGTTCAAGCTCACTAGTTACTTCTCAGAAACCCTATACAGGATCACTATGGGTCAGAACCAACTCGACAGCACTTAACGACAATAACATCAGAGACTCTGTCCATCAGTATGAATTGTAACTCAATATAAAGATAATGAAAATCCTCATAACTGGACCAATCAATAACATCATGATCAATAGATAAAACATTGAAGTTGTCAAAGACAACATTTTTGCTTGGATCGATTATCAACACTCATGGAAGAAGCAGTCAAAAACTCAAAAGATGTGTTGCACCTCACAAATCTGCTGCAAAAGGCCTGTAAAATATTTAAACTCAAAGATGTCAGTTTGAGGCCTAAAGTGTGCCTGGCCTTGGTATTTTCACTTGCATATGAAAGTTGGACAATGAATAAGTAAGACCATATGAGAATTGATGTATTTGAATTATGGTGTTAGGGAAGAATGTTGAAAGTACCATGAGTTGCGAGAAGAGCCAACAAATCTGTCTTGGAAGCAGTATAGCCAGAAAACTCCTTAGAAGTCAGGATGCTGAGATTTCATTTCGCATTCTTTGGGCGTGTTTTCAAGACAGACCAGTCCTGGAGATGGACATCATGCTTGGTAAAGTGGAGGGTTAGTGAAAAAGAGGAAGCTGCTCATTAAGATGGATTGTCACAGTGTCAGCAACTATGGTCTCAGAACAACAATTGTGAGGGTGGTACTGGACCATGAAGTGTTTCATTTTGTACAACATGCATAGTGTTGCTATTAATTGGAACTGACTTGATGGTACCTAACAACAATAACCTTCATCTCTGAACAGCCTTTCAGTATTTGGACAAATGCACACACAATGGTCCTCCTCCTGTTGCAACTCAGATCTCCAGACCTGATAGGCTGGAGATAATAGACTGGCAATTGGCCAAAGAAAGATCAGTCAGAAGCAAAAGATGATGCCGGCTTTGAGGATAGCTTCCATTTTGGCTGGGCATGTAACAGCAGATGCATTCGACTGTCTTGGCAGTGGCAGAGACCATTTCCCAGGGGACCAAGGCAGAGTTCCTGGCACAGAAGTGGCATTGATGGGATGGCAGCTGCCAAGTTTCCTTTAGTGCTCAGTGGGAAACAGCAGCGACAGCAGTTTTTTTCATCAGGCCAATTCTGTTGGGAGGTTTTGGGCTTCATTCCTGAAAACTTAGTCAAAGGCTGATCACTGACTTTTCCAGCAATTTTGAGATTTTTGAATATGCTTTAAATAAACTCCTGATTTGTTTAATCAGTCAGAATCACCATTTGTTGATTACAATTAAGAATTCTGACAGATTTCATAGTTGTAGCATCTCCATATAAGGAGTACTTCCAGATGGCATTTCTAAGCAGTTGCTTTTCCCAGAGGATGGTTTTAATGTGCATTTCTCACTGTGGGGAGAAGAAGGGATCAGATATATTTAAATGATCAGGGATAGGTCAATAACCCTCTATGATTCAGACTATCATAGATTTATTAGATCAATCCAATGGAAGACATTAGCATTTTACTTGCTTAACAAGAAAACTGATACTGGTGTACACCAAAATAATAGTTTATTAACCCTGTGGCCTTGGTAATACAAATTGGATGGAAGACAAATTGAAATCTTCAACAAACTGATAGCGTACTGGAGGCACTCACTCATCTGTGGCAAGAAATTTGGAAGAGAGCTACTTGATGAACTGATGGGAAGAGATCCATATTTGTACCCATTCCAATGACAGGTGACCCAACAGAATGCAGAGATCATTAATATCACATGGAAGTAAACTTTTGCTAAAGATAATAAAAATGACTGCAACAGTCAAGTCTAGGAACTACCAGAGGTTCAAGCTGGATTCAAAGGAGGGAGGATATGGAATGAGAGATGCAACTGCTGCTATCAAATGGATCCTGGCTGAAAACAGAGAATACCAGAAACATTTACCTGTGCTTTATTGACTACGCAAAGGCTTTCAACTGTGTGGATCATGACAAGCTATTGACAACACTTCAGGGAATGAGTATTCCTGAACACTTAATTATGCTCATGAGGAGAATTTACTTAGACCAATAGGCTGTTTTTTTTTTAACAGAACAAGGGGGCAAAGACTGGCATAAAATCCAGAAAGATGTGCATGAGGGTTGTATTCCTTCACCATACTTATTCAATCTGTACGCTGAGCAAATAATTCAAGAAGCTGTATTATATGAAGAAGAACGTGGCATCAGGATTGTAGGAAGACAATGTGTGATATGCAGGTGATACAACCTTGGTTGCTGGAAGCAAAGAGGACTTAAAATACTTACTGATGAAGATCAAAGACAGTCTTCAGCATGGGTTTCACTTCAGTGTAAGGAAAACAAAAATCCTCACCACTGGACCAATAAATAAGAAGGCGAATAAAAAATTATTCACACTCTGGTTGTATTAAAATGTTTGTCCATGTCCATGGCTGATGACATTGAGCATATGCATGTGAAATGATTCTGTCAAAACAGACAAGTGACAGTGGATTATGTGGCAAATAATTTGCAAATCCGCTGTGGCTCTGCCTGAGAAATAATCCATGACAGACTTGTGTTTGCAATAGTTGGTGTGAGATGGGTACCAAAGAAACTCATGGAAGAGCATATACAAAAGTGTTTAGATATCAGCAAACAAAATTTAGACTGATATTCGAAGGAAGGTAAAAGTTTCTTTAAAAAAAATATCATTACTGGTGATGAGACATGGATTCATCACTATGAGCCTGAGAGTAAATGGCAGAGTATGGAGTAGAAACATCCTCAATGGCCAACCAAGAAAAAGTTTTCAAAAGCCAACCATCAGCTGGAAAATTCATGTTTACAGTTTTGTGGGATTCTCAAGAGCCAGTATTGGAACACTATCAGTCATTAAAGTTCATTACCATGAGATGCTTGCTTACCGAAGAGCTGAGGCCTAAATTTCGGATTAAACGCAGAAGACTGCTATCCAAGGGCATTGTGATCTTGCATTACAATGCACATTCACAAACCTCTGCCTACACTGTTGACACTGCAAAAACTATATTTTGAGGTGTTCAAACGTCCTTTTTATAGTTCTGATCTTGCTCCATCGAACTTTCATCTGTTTGGTCCCCTGAAAGTAGCCCTTCAAAACGAAGTTTCACCTCTGATGAAGGAGTGAAGACAGCAGTGTATTTAAGGCTCACAGATTAGCCTAAAATGTTTTAAAATAAGGGAACATGAAAGCTTGTTGACAGATGGACAAAGTATATTGAGAAGCAAGGTGATTGTATTGAAAAATGATAGTTATCTCTTCTAAAAGTTAATTATAATAAATTCGACAGCTAGAGTGTGGATAATTTTTGACTCATCCTAGTAATATCAAGATAAATGGAGAAATGATTGATGTTGTCAAAGACTTAATTTGTTAGGATCAACCAGCAACTCTATGGGAACAGAATTTAAGGATTCAAATGATATACTGAATTAGACAAATCTGCTGCCCGACCTCTTTTGTACTGTTCAGGAACAAGATGTCAGTTTGAGGATTAAGTTGTATCTGACCCAAGCCATGGTATTTTCAATAGGGTCATATACATGTGAAAGTTGGACACTGAATAATGAAGACCATAGAAGAATTGATGAATTTGGGTTATGGTGGTGGAGAAGAATATTAAAAGCACCATGGACTTCTAGAAGAACAAACAAATCTGTGTTGGATGTAGTAAAGCCAGAATGTTCCTTAGCATCCAGGAGTCTCACACTTTGGACAGATTATCAGGAGGGACTAGTCCCTGGAAAAGGCCTGGTCCCTCCTGATAATATGCTTGGTAAAGTGGAGAGTCAATGAAAAAGAGGAAGACTCCCAACGAGATGGATTGGCACAGTGGCAGCAGCAGCAATGGACTCAAGCTTGACAATGATTGTGGGGGTGCTCCGGGACTCGGCAGTGTTTCCTTCTGTTGCGCATAAAGTGGCTATGAGTCGGAAGTGACTCAGTGGCAACTAACAACATGTTGTTGTTGTTATGTGCGTGGAGTCGGTTCCGACTCATAGTGACCCTGTACAGGGTTTCCAAGGCTGTGAATCTTTACGGAAGGAGAATGCCTCATCTTTCTCCCGCAGAACAGCTGGTAGTTTTGAACTGCTGACCTTGCGGTTCGCAGCCCAATTTGTAACCATTATGCTATCAGAGCAATGTTTTCAACCAAACTAAAATTTTACCTATCAGCTATAAAAAAATTTACATTTTTTATCAGAAAAACAACTCTTTAATTCTGATGTTTTATTCACTTTTTCCTGCTGTACGCCATACCTTAGTCCAAATGACCTGAAAGGCAAAACCCCAAGTAAGTCATTGACTAGTATGGTACCTGAATCACCCACTAGCACACTGCCATCAAATCTGGTTCAGTTCATAATAGCCCTGTAGTACAAAGTCGAACTGCTCCCTGGAGTTGCTGAGGCTCTAAATAGTTACAGAAGCAGATGACCTCATCATTTCCCACAGTATGGCTAGTAGATTCCAACTCCTGACCTTTTGTTTAGCAGCCCACGTTTTACCCACTGCACCACCAGGACTCCATATAAACATGATATCCAGTTCTAATATTTTATTGTGAAGGCTACTGGTTAAATAAGAAAAATGTTCATAAGGCAGTCTCTTATTTCTGAGAGGTTTCAAAATATGTTAAGATCTTTCATTAGAAGACCCAAGGAGATGTATTTTTTCACTTCAAAAGGCCATCTATAATAGTTCATAAATTAAGCTCATGTTAGAAAATCTCCATTTTTTTAGTGCCTTCCGCTTAATTATGAACAGATAGCTAATGGTCAACAGATGTGTTTCTTTTTTTAAGTCTTTAACATAAGAGAGAAAAAGCACACACAATGGAAATGCCATCTGTGTATGCAGTATCCATTAAAATGAATGTCATTAGAAAGGTAAGAAAAGATTGTATTCATGAAACAAAATGGTTATCTTTTTTAGGGACACAAAGGACAAGAAGAAGATATTAGACTGAAGAAAAACCTCATATATAGTTGTTGTTAAGTACCGTGGAGCCGGTTCCGACTCATAGTGACTCTGTACAGGGTTTCTGAGGCTGTAAATCTTTATGGGAGCAGAAAGCCTCATCTTTCTCCTGCGGAACAACTGGTAGTTTCGAACTGATGACCTTGAGGTTGGCAGCCTGATTCATAACCACTATGCTACCAGAGCTCCTTAGCATAAAGAAAAAAATAATAACAATTCAGAAAATAAATTCATGAAAACCTTTTTGAAAGCAAACAGTAAAGATCAAGGAACAGAAACTAAGTAAAAGAAGATAACACAATTGGAGTGTCATGCCATAATGACAAGTCTAGCTAATGGGTCTTCAGAAAGGGAGGACAAAAAAAAAAAAAAAAAAGAGGAACTTACCAATTAATTACTTCCGGGGGGAAAACTTCGTAATAGGAACAAAAAGTCCCATGAGTGACAAACACAATGAGCTACAAAAAGACCAAAGTTGTGGAACATCATAGTCAAATTTCAGCATGTTGTTGTTGTTAAGTGCCATCGTGTTGATTCGGACCCATAGGTTTCCGAGGAGCGGCTGGTGAGCTTGAATCGCCGACCTTGCAGTTCAAACGACTTTGCAGTCTGGCGCATTAACCCACAGCACTACCCCAGGACTTCAACTTTTAACATACTGGGTATAAATAGAAGACTTCAAAGTCTCCAGGGAGGAAAACAAGTCACACACCACATACAAATAAATGGAAATCAGAATGGCATTGTACTTTTAACTTTAATACCATAATAGTCTTAATACCAAATGCAGTGGAGCTTGACCTTCAAATTTCTTAGGATTTTGGATCAGAGTTCTACAATTATCAATTAAGTGAGATGGTTGAGTTGTTGTTAAGTGCCATCGAGTCGGTTTCAACCCATAGCGACCCTGTAACAGGGTTTCCGAGGGTGTAAATCTTTAAAGGAGTAGAAAGCCCTATCTTTCTCCCGCGGAGCAGCTGGTAGTTTCGAACCGCTGTCCTTAAGGTTCACAGCCCGATTCGTAACCACTACGCTACCAGAGCTCCTTTAAGTGAGATGGTAGGGCAAAATAAATTCTTAAACATGCAAGGTCTGAAATTTTTTACCTCTTTATCTGGAAAGCTATCTAGAGAATAGAAATCAAGAAAAAGTAAGTGGGGTGTCCTTTCGATGCCTTTTGGGAAGAGTCCAGGTGTGGCATTGTAGGATAAGCACTGGACTGGTTCAAACTCACCAGCTGCTCCTTTGAAATGCTATACAGGTTCGCTATGAGTCAGAGCGACTTGAATGCACTTACGAAGAACAACGACAACTCTCAAATTAAGGCATCTTAGTGGCTCTGGGAGGGGAGTGGTTACTAATCGAGATGTGAACTACAACTTAAGCAGTTTGAAATTACCAGCTGTTCTGCGGGAGAAAAATGAGGCCTTCTGCTCCCGTAAAGATTTCCAACCTCGGAAACCCTGTACAGTCAGAACCTACTCTACGGCACATCACCACCAGTGGTGTGGCGCTGTGGGTTATTAATGCGCGTTAGACTGCAAAGCTGTTTGAACTGCAAGGTCGGTGGTTCAAACTCACTAGCTGCTCCTTGGAAACCATATATAGGTTCGCTGTGGTTTGGAACCGACTCAATGGCACATAACAACAACAACAGTGGTGCAGTGGGAAAAAACATTGGGCTGCTAACTGTAAGAACAATGGTTCAAACCCACCACCTGCTCCATGGGAGAAAGATAAGGCTGTCTGCTCTCATAAAGATTTAGTCTTAGAAATCCTAACGAGTTTTACTCTCCTATAGGGTTTTTATGCATCAGAATTAACTCAGTTTTAGCTATTTGTTGACTATAAATGCGACTAAATATGAAAAGTTACTCTTCTACTAGGGTGGATGGAGGTCACCCCAAGACAGCGCATGGTATGTATCCTCAATGGAAGCAAAATCACCTCACAGAGAGTGAAAATTGCTTCTTGGAGAACAGATAAATCCTTCAACGTTATAATGGCTGTGGGCCTCCAAAACTCAACCCTGCCCTACAAAGTATTACCCTTATTTATGAATTTATCTTGTTGATTTTCTAGTATTATGCTTCCCACTCCCCCAGCCTCAACTCCTACCCTAACTCTTGACTCAAGTTTAAACTCTAAGTAAGAAACGGAGCCAGAATTTGGCTGTCTGCTTTGTTTTCATGTTTGTATCACCTCTTCATTGTAACTTAGGGACTAATGAAGCTTATGCCATGGGCCTAAAATTCATTTAAAAATAATTAAGTTTACAAAAGAAAGAACATATTAAAGTGATTAAGTGACGTATGAGTAGAGTGTTTTAGGATTTTTTTTTTTTAACTTTGCCACATTTGCTTCATCTCTCTTTCATGCTCTCTAAATACATTTAAATATATACTTTTTTTTTTTTGCTTACTCATTTAAAAAATGAGTTCCAGACATTATAGCTCTTTATTCCTAAATACTTCAACAGGAATCTCTTAAGTATGTAAACAACTTCCTTGCTTTTGGCATAATAACATGTTCTAAAATCACTTTGTTCTTTCTCTGTCTCAAATCTAATGTGGATTCATTTTCAACACCTGTGCAATTTATGGAAAGGAAGAAAAAAAAAATCCCAAAATATGCTCTGACACTTGTGCTGAATAGGTATTTATCTGCCCAGTTTTTGTCCAAACCAACTTATTAATTTAATTTGAATTTCTAGCTAGAAAACCTGGAAATCTGTTTTGAAATGCAAGAAAATTTATATCTACCTTGGTAGCTCTAATTTGTAAAAGCATGCTATTTCTTGGGCACTATATAATAGTAGCTTATTGGCCAGGAGTTTTGTATATTGATATTATTTCCATTGTCCCTTCTAGCTGCACTCATTTTTCTCAATTTATGGAAGCAATCTATATTTATAGCTGTAGCTCTGTTTATCTGTCTGAAATATATGATTCATATCTAAACAGATGCTATGAAAGAGCAAGAAAAAAATCAACAGACTTTTCCATTCACGTTTTTAAGAATGAAAAAAATTCAGATATGGTATTTCAATTTCAAGTTTACCTGCAAACATAAACACTGTCTTCTTTAAGCTCAAATTTGGAATGTTTTCACAAAGAAATTTGAGCCATACCTTTGTCATTTTAATACACATTTCTTCAACACAATGCTACCGATTATTATGTGCCAGACTCTTTGCTATGTTCTGGGAATGAAACTGATCCTTGAGCTCAAGAGGAAAGTTAGGAAAACAACAAAGGCCTACAGAAGGAGCTTTAGGAACAATTGGAATAAAATGACATGGGAGAACAAACAAAAACAAGCAAACAAGTAAACAACAAACTCAAGCCTATTGTCCTAGGTCAGTTCTGACTCGTGGAGACTCCTTGTGTTACAGGATAGAATTGCCCCAGAGGGTTTTCTTGACTATAATCTTCATGGAAGCAGATCACTAGGACTTTCTTCCACAGAGCCATTGGGTGAGTTCGAACTGCCAACCTTTTGGTTAGTTTGTTGTTGTAGTTATGGGTTGTTGAGTTGGTTCTGACTCATAGCAACTGTGGACAGTGTTTCTAAGGAGTGGTTGGTGGGTTTGAACTACCGATCTTGTTAGCAGTCCAGTGTTTATCCTACAGCACCAGATCAGGACTCCCTTGGTTAATAGTCAAGGGCAAACTGTTTGTGCCACACCTTTAAATACACCCACGTTGTTGTTGTTGTTAAGTGCTGTCAAATCGGTTCTGACTCATAGCGACCCAGTTAGTACAGAGTTTCTGAGGAGCAGCTGGTGGGTTTGAGCCACTGGGTATGTAGTTATTGGTGGTGGTTATGTGGCGTGGAGTCAGTTCTGACTCATAGCGAATCTGTACAGGGTTTCCGAGGCTATAAATCTTTACAGGAGCAAAAAGTCTCATCTTTCTCCCATTGAACAGCTAGTAGTTTTGAACTACTGACCTTGCGGTTTGCAGCCCAATTCATAACCACTTTGCTACCAGAGCTCCTTTAGTCTAGTGTTTATCCTATAGTGCCACACCAGGTCTCCAAAGCACATTAAGTACCCACATTTGAAAAATATGTTTTTATGAAGTATCAAAAATGCAAAGGAAGTTTGCTCTAACTTATTCGTCCCAAAGCTTAAAGAAGGGGTAGTGGAATGCTTCAAGAACTCAGTTTTCTAAATACTGTCAAAAATTAATCAGCTAAGTTAGAAGTAGCATTCAGTTGAGTAATGTCAAAAGAAGTAAACAAGAGAATACTGAAGGTAAGAGGGCAGTGGAAGGCATTAAAAGATGGAATAAAGAGATATTTTTACTCAAGATGCCAAAATATTAATATGAGGGGGCTTCAAAAAGTTCCTGGAAATTGGAATGAAAAGATAATGGAAAATCTCTATGACTTTTAAAAAAGTCTCTTCATTTGCTTATTTTTAGTACTAGAAAAGGAACGTACTGTTGGGAATACACCACTTTGGAGGTCTGTGTAGCTTTGTTGTTGTTAAGCGTTGTCAAGTCGATTCTGACTCACAGTGACCCTGTATAGGGTTTTCAAGGAGCAGATGGTGGGTTTGAACCACAAACCTTGTGGATAGCAGTTCAGTGTTGATCCTACAGAACCACACCATGGTTTCTGGGTGGCTTCAGCAGATGGGATATCTTTATTTCAGAGGCAAATTAGGTAGTCATCAATGGTAGGGATGCAGAGGCTAGATGAAGACAAGGTGTACGGGAATGTTAGAAAATGATGAAGGATTTGGCAAAGAAGAAATCAGGACTGCTAAATTTCCACAGCAAGAGGAAAAGAGTCTAGAACTTGGAAATCTCGGCAACTGTAAAGATTCTATCAATGGTAATAGATTCCTGGTTATGAAACAATACCAGTTAAGTAAAAAGTTCACCACTCATCAGTCAGTTTGTCATAATGTGGTGGCTTGTGAGTTGCTGTGATTCTGAAAGCTATGCCACCAGTATTTTAAATACCAGCAGGGTCACCCATGGTGGATAGCTTTCAGATGAGCTTCCAGATGAAGACACACTAGAAAGAAGGAGTGACAAACTACTTCCGAATATTTAGTCACTAAAAACCTTATGAATAGCAGAGAAATACTGTCAGATATAATGCTGGAAAATGAGCCCCTCAGGTTGGAAGGCACTCAAAATGTGACTGGGGAAAAGCTGCCTCCTCAAAGTAGTATTGACCGTGATGATGCAAATGGAGTAAAGCACGTGGGACCTTCATGTGCTGATGGGGCACAACTCAAAATGAAGAGAAACAGCTGTAAACATCCACTGAAAATCAGAACATGGAATATACGAAGTATGAATCTGGAAAATTGGAAGTTGTCAAAAAATGAAATGGAACACATAAGCATTGATATCTTAGGCATTGTTGTTGTTGTTGTCAGATGCCATTGAGTCGAAACCGACTCATACCGACCCCATGCACAGCAGAACGAAACAATGTCCAATCCTGGGCCAACCTCACTACTGCTGCCACACTTGAGTCCATCAGTGATGCCATCTTAGGCATTAATGAGCAGAAATGGACTGGTATTACCTATTTTGAATCTGACGACCACATGATTTACTATGCCGGAAATGACAAATTGAAGAGAAATGGTGTTGCATTCATTGTCAAAAAGAACATATCCAGATCAATCATGAGGTACATGGATAATATCCATGTACTTAAAGGGAAGCCCAGTTTATACCACTATTAATCAAATTTACACAACCAACCATTAAAGCCAGTGAGGATGAAACAGAAGAATTCTACCAACTTCTTCAACCTGAAATCAATCAAACATGCAATCAAGATGTTTTGATCATTACTGGTGATTGGAATGCAATGGTTGGGAGCAAAGAGGAAGGATCAGTAGTTGGAAAATAAGGCCTTGGTGATAGAAATGATGTTGGAGAACGCATGATAGAATTCTGCAAAATCAATGATTTGTACATTTGAAATACCTTCTTTAGACAG
>NW_006408550.1:18375469-18376215 GCF_000296735.1 Chrysochloris asiatica
GCTCGAGAAGATAAAGTCAAATATTACAACAAAATGTGCAAAGATCTGGAGTCAGAAAACCAAAAAGGAAGAACACACTCAGCATTTTTCAAACTGGGGGAACTGAAGGAAAAATTCAAGGCTTGACTTTTGTTATTGTATTGAAAGATTCTCTGGGCAATTTAGTGAATAATGCAGAAAGCATCAAGAGAAAATGGAAGGAATACACAGAGTCACTGTGCCAAAAGGAAATGGTTAATGTTCAACCATTTCAAGAGGAAAGAGGAAGTCCAAGGTGCATTGAAAGAATTGGCAAAAACAAGGCATCAGGAATTGATGGAATAAAAATTGAAATCTTTCAAGAAAGCGAAGCAGAGTAGGAGGCACTCACTCATCCCTGCCAAGAAATTTGGAAGACAACTATCTGGATGACTGTTTGGAAGAGATCCATATTTGTGCCCATTCCAAAGAGAGGTGACCCAACGGAATGTGGAGATCATCGGACAATCTCTATGATAGCCCATGCTAGTAAACTTTTACTAAAGGTAATACAGAAATGGCTGCAAGCATACATTGACAGAGAACTTCCAGAGGTTCAAGCCAGATTCAGAAGAGGCCAGGGAATGAGGGATATCATTTTTGATGTCCGATGGATCTTGGCTGAAAACATAGAATATCAGAAAGATGTTTACCTGTGCTTTATTGACTATGCAAAGACTTTCGATTGCGTGGATCATGACAAGCTATGGACAACATTGAGAAGTATG
>NW_006408550.1:18376436-18418409 GCF_000296735.1 Chrysochloris asiatica
TATTATGTGGTTTTCCTTGTAGGCAGAGGAAAACCATTTAATGGATACTATCTTGTTTGCTGAAAGTGAAGAGGACTTAAAACATTTACTGATGAAGATCAAAGAGCACAGCCTTCAGTATGGATTACATCTCAATGTAGAGAAAACAAAAACCCTCACCTGTGGATCAATAAACAACATTCTTATCATGGAGAAAAGATTGACGTTGTCAAGGACTTCATTCTTCTTGGATCAACTATCAACACTCATGGAAGCAGCAGTCAAGAAATCGAATGACGTATTGCATTAGGCAAATGTGCTGTACAAGACCTTTTTAAAGTGTTTAAGAGCAAAGATGTCAGCTTGAAGACTAATGTGCGCCTGACCCAAACCATGGTATTTTCAATAACCTCATATGCACGCGAAAGCTGGACAGTGAATAAGGAAGATGGTAGAAGAATTGATGCTTTTGAGTTATGGTGTTGGAGGAGAATATTGAAAATGCCATGGGCTGCCAAAAGAACCAATAGATTGAGATGGAAGAAGTGCAGCCAGAATGCTCCTTGGAGGCCAGGATGGCCAAACTTTGTTCGTCTCTCATACTTCAGACATATTGTCAAGAGGGACCGGTGACAAGAGAAATATATCATGTTTGGTAAGGTGGAGGGTCAGAGAAAGAGAGGAAGACCCCCAATGAGATGGATTAGCAAAATGGCTGCATCAATGGACTCAAGAGTGGCAACAGTAATGAGGTTGGCCCAAGATCACTGTGCATAAGGTCACTGTGAGTTGGTATCAACTCGATGGCACCTAACAACAACAAAGTAGAAAAGTAATTTTCCATATTAATTTGTCATATTTATAATCAACAAATAGCTAAAATGAGTCACTAGCTGAAAAAAAGCAATAGATAATTATAAATGCATTTAAATGTGTGTGACTATATTTGGCAAAGTGTCATGTAGTCAAGGAAACTATGTCCCATATACTTCACATTATAAAAAGGGAAACCATCTGAAGCCATGTAATTAGATTAAAAAATGACAAATAGGTAAATAATGACCAATTTATCTACCTGAATCTTTCATCTATATTAGGAATATATAATGCTTATTTTGACAAGGTAATGTTGTGAAAGTAGCTGTGGAATAGTAAAAATAACCTGACCTCGGCAGGCTTCATGAAAGTCTTTTGGAAGTATCTATTTTATTATCATTTTATTTTGGAAAATTATTTTCTACTGCTTTGGAAAAGTGCCGTGTTTGAAAATAAGCAATGTGTGAGTGAGCAGTTATCATTTATAGTTTAACTTTCTTTTAATAGAGATTTATAATTGACTAAAAACAATTTTCTATCACTTACCTATCAGTTTGTTATACTGTGGTGGCTTGCATGTTGCTGTGAAGCTTGGAGGTATGCCACTAGTATTTCAAATATCAGCAGGATCCCCCACGATGGACAAGTCTCACCTGAGCTTCCAGACTAAGACAGAATAAGAAGAAGCCAAGCAAGATGCTTTCTGAATGTTTAGTCACTGAAAACCTTATGAATAACTGTGGAACACTGTCAGATAGCACCAGAATACTGGATATTGAAACATAATGAATAGAACTGAAATATTATCAGATATAGTGCCGGAAGATGAGCTCCTCAAATACATCTGAGGAAGAACTGCCTTCTTCTCAAAGTAGAATTAACCTTGATGATGAGAATGGAATAAATTTTGGGGGACCTTAATTTGTTGATGGGAGGCACAACTCAAAATGAAGAGAAACAGCTGTAAACATCCATTAATAATCGTGTGTAGATTTGAATAGCAAACATGGAATGTGTGAAGTATTAATCTAGGAAAATTTGAAGTTGTCAAAAATTATATGGAACATATAAAGATCGATATCCTAGGCTAGTGAACTGAAATGTACTGGTATTGGCCATTTTGAATCTGGCAATTATATGGTTTACTGTGAATGACAAATTCTAGTGGAGTGGTGTCACATTTATCATTAAAAAGAACATTTCATCTATCTTGAAGTATAATGCTGTCTGTGATAGGATAATATTCATACACTTACAAGGAAGACCAGTTAATACCAGTATTTAAATGTACACACCAAGTGCCAAAAGCAGGGATGATGTAATTGAAGAAGTCTACCAACTTCTTCAGTGTGAAATTGAGCAAACATACAATCAAGATGCATTGATAATTACTGGTGATTGAAATGCAAAGGTTGGAAAAAAGATGAACGATCAGTAGTTCGAAAACATGGTCTTGTAGAAATGATGCTGGAGATTACATTGTAGAATTTTGCAAGAGCAATGTCTTATTTATTGCAAATACCTTTTTTAAAACAATATATTTAGTGAACATCTTTCAAATTTCTTATGCAAAATAATGTTCTGTGTGGATAGATTTTATGGGCAAAATGAAATGCATACCTGTTTTCCTGTGATCCTATCAAATAGGGGAAAGTTGGTACTGTTTCTCTTGAGGCTCTAGTTATTGTCTTAAGGTACACCTGATTTTTGCTTGATTGCTACGATTGTTTGTGTGAGTCATAACAAGCCATGTATAATATTGCAAAGAATGAGAATTTTCAAAACCCTGGTGCACACTGTTGTTGTTGTTAAGTGCCGTCGAGTTGTTTCTGACCCACAGCGACTCTGTATAGGGTTTCCAAGGAGCAGCTGGTGAGCTTGAACCACTCACCTTGCAATTCAATCGGCTTTGCAGCCTGGCACATTAGAACCTGTATTTATATCAACAGGTGCTTGCTTGAACACAACAAGGGGATATTATGTGGCTTAAAATCAGGAAAGGCAGTCAGGGTTGTAACCTTTCACCATTCTTACTCAATCTGTATGCTGAGCAAAGAACCCAAGAAAATAGACTATATGAAAAAAAAAAAAAAAAACACAGCATAAGAATTGGATGAATACTCATTAACGATCTAGACATGCAGATGACACAACCTTACTTATTGATGAAAATCAAAGACTGCGTCCTTCAGTATGAATTATACCTCAGTGTAAAGAAAAAAACCCCCTCATAACTGGACCAATAATCAACATCTTGATAAATCAAAGATTGAAGTAAAGGATTTTATTTTACTTGGATCCATGAAAGAGTATTAAAGAGCAAAGATGTCTCTGTGAGGACTAAGGTGTTTCTGCCCCATGTGATGATATTATCAATCTGTGTGTATACATGGCAAAACTGGACAATGAATAAGGAAGACCAGAGGAGAACTGATGCATTTGAATTATAGTGTTGGCAAATAATATTGACTTCCAGAAGGATGAGCAAATCTGTGTGGGAACAAGTATAGCTGAAGTGCTCCTTACAAGCAAGAATAGTGAAACTTTGTCTCACATACTTGGAACATGTCATCAGGAGAGACCAGTCCTTTGAAAAGGACATCATGCTTGGTAAAGTAGAGGGTCAGTGAGAAGAGGGAGATCCTCAATGAGACAGATTGACACAGTGGTTGTAACAGTGGTCTCAAGCATAGGAAAGACTGTGAGCATGGTGCAGGACCAGGAAGAAGTAGTTTATTGTTCTGTACATAGGGTCACTATGAGTCAGAACTTGCAGTGAAGTGAATTACTTCATATGTTTCTTCTATCCATTGTCTTTGCAATTCCCACCAAACGTTTTCATCCTTCTTAATCTGGGTAAGAGAAGGTGGGAGAAGATGTTAATAGGATGATGGATTCATTTGTGAGAGGCTGACAGAATTAATTGTGATTGTAAAAACTTGAGACTCTAATGTAGGTATAAAATGGGCTGTATCAGAAGCATGAAAGTAGCTCTGGTAGCATAATGGTTATGAGTTGGACTGCTAACTACAAGGTAGGCAGTTCAAATCCATGAGCCATTCCTCAGGAGAAAGATGAGGCTTTCTGCTCCTGTAAAGATTTATAGCCTCAGAAACACTATACAGGCTTGCTATGAGTCAGAACCAACTCCATGGCACACCACCACCACCATCAGAAGCAGAAGGGGTATCTCACTACAATCAAAAGAAGAAGAGTCAAGAGTGAACCATTCATTTCATTTGGACCTTGAGATCTCTACTCATTGAACCTCTTCAACAAAGGGACAGAAATCTGTGACCCCAGAGAAGTGACAGAGAGCAACAGCAGCAGAACCAAGAGCCAGAGCATGAGACTGAGCAGTGGACTTCCCAGCCCACAGAGAAAAGAAAGCTGAGTGACTTGGGGCTGGATGCTTGCTTGCAGAATGGGGTGCCTAGGTTTGCTGACCTATGAAGCTAGAGCTAATTGCCTTCAGACTGAAGCTCATGGTGGAATTTATGCCTGGTCTTGTGCCATTTTCTCAATCGTTGGTACGTGTGATCCAGACGTTTGTTTCAGCCACTAGGGGCTCATCTTTCAACATATACAACCAATTGTCTTTGAGTCATTATAATTTATGGTGAGCTTTCCATGAATGTCTGACTAGAACTGTGCTCCATAGGGTTTTTAGGGACTGTGTTTTATTTTTTCCCCCCAGAAGTGGCTTGCCAGACCTTCCTTCTGAAACACTTTGAGGTGGATGTGAACCTCCAGCCTCTCAGTTGTTGTTAAGTGCCGTCGAGTCAGTTCCAACCCATAGCGACCCTGTACAGGGTTTCCGAGGGTGTAAATCTTTACGGAAGTAGAAAGCCTCATCTTTCTCCCACGGAGCAGCTGGTAGTTTCGAACTGCTGACCTTAAGGTTCGCAGCCCGATTCGTAACCACTACTCTACCAGCTAAAAATATTAGTTGGTTGTACTACCCAAGGAATCCTCTACTACTGTATTGGACAATATTCTGTAGGATTTTCACAAAGTTTGAATCCTTGGTGGCACAACTATTAAGTACTCAGCTGTTAAATGAAAGGTTGGCAGTTTGAGCCTACTCAGCAGTTCTGTGGGAGAAATGTCTGGCAATTTACTTCCCTAAGGATTATAATCAAGAAAACCCAATGAGACACATCTACGCTGTCACTTGGGATTACTATGAGTCAAGATTGAGGTGAAAGTTCCAAACAGCACCAACAATAATATTCAGGAGTAGATCGCCAGGTCTTTATCCCGTTTGTCTTTGTCTGGAAGCTCTCCTGAAATATGGATGACCCTGTTGGTTTTTGAAATACCAATGACTGGTACCAGTATTGTACCAATATGTCAGCTACATGGTAGGGTTCTGAAAAATCTATGAAGATGAAAAAAGATAGAGAATAACTTTCTCTATGGTCTGGAATAATAACTACATTTTATGATTTGAGGTGAATGACCCCAAATAACAGATGAGATGATGAATATGAGAACATTAACTGATCAATTGGAGATGGCAACCAACTACAGAAGGGAGAGATATGCACTGTAATGGCAGATGATGACCCTTGTTCTCTGCATGGAAAGAAAATGGATCATATCTGTCTACAGTCCAATATACAGTCCTAGAAACTTTCTTTCCCCTAAAGCAAAATTGGACTCCTAGTGTGGTGCTATACAATAAACACTGGACTGAGAACCACAAGGTCGGTGGTTCAAACCCACCAGCTGTACAGAGTTACTGTGAATCCGAATCGACTTGACAGTACTTAACAACAACAACAAAGCAAAACTGAGCATACAGACTGGTGCAGGGACCCAAGGCTTATTGGCAAATGTGAGAAGGCCATGAACTCATTGTCAGACATGAAGTTGGCCAGCTGCATTACAAGCAGGGTTGCTATGGAAAGATCCTGGTGTGGACTGGAGTCTGGTGGGGCCGGGGTATGAGGGGATGGGGTAATAGATGGAGTGGGAGTAGGGTGGTGTGTGTGCAGGGGAAGAGAATGTGAGTGGAGCTGGGGGTGGGGGGGAGGGGTCAGATGTGCTCCTGTAAAGTTAGTCAGATTTGGTGTTCTTTCTTTTGAAAAGAACATTGTACATGTAAAGTAGAGGGTCAGGGAAAGGAGGAAGACCCTCCGTGAGATGGATTGGCACAGTGGCTGCAAAAACATGAGGATGGTGCCGGATGGGTTAGTGCTTTCTTCTGTTGTCTACAGGGTCACCATGAGTCAGAACTGACTCCACAGCACCTGACACAACCACCACCTGTGGTTTAAGGTTGCCAGTCTCGTTAGGGCTGTGATTTTGGCTTTCTGCCCTAGTGTGGATTTCCCATTTCACAACATGAAGGTCTGACAGGTTATAATGATTACTTTCTGGGGTGGCAGGAGCTCAGGAGACTTTTTTGTTCCACCTGGCTTCACACCCCCAGGCCTCCTGGGTGTTTCTCTGAAACAGAACCTCAGGTTTGGGCTAAAATGGTTCCTTTGGGCTACTTCCTGAAGCTGGACGCTGATGACTCACTCATTCCTTCCAGATCGCCATCAATTCCTTGAACTGGCAGAAGAATGGAGTCCAGGTAATTCCAGTGCCTTATTGACACTTGACTGAATTTTTCCTTTATCCTCCTCATCTTTCCCCTCTTTCTGGCTCTTCTACTCTGTTATTACTGGCCTAGATTTATATTTTCTGCTCCTATATTTTATTAAGTAGTTTTCTCTGAGATTTCAGGACAATACAGATTTGGATTCTGGATACAGATACAGATTCCTTCATCAGACGTTCTCACTTGCATGGATTTCAGTTAAATGATACCAATCCCCCAACAACACAGTTGAAATTTAAGTTTCCATGGTTACAAGTTGGGCGGCTAACCTCAAGGTCACCAGCTCTTCTGCTTAGTTTCTGTTGAGAAATCCAAGCTTAGTCTGATTTGCTTGCCTTTGTATGTTACACTTCTCTTTTCCCTAGCTACCTTCAAGATTCTGTCCTTATCTTTGATTTTGGAGAGCTTGATTATTATATGTCTTGGTGTTCTTCTTTTAGGGTCTATCCTTACTGGGGTTCATTGATCTTCTTGGATGCTTTTCACTTTTCAGGATGTTAGGAAAATTTTCTTTCAGAAGTTCTTCAACTATTTCTTCTGTGGGCTTGTGTGATTCTTCCTGTTCTGGAATGCTGATAATTCTTAAGTTATTCCTCTTCATGCTGTCCAACATGAATCTTAGACCTTCTTCAGATTTTAAAAATCTTTTTTCTATTTGTTCTAAGTGGTTTCTATTTATCTAAGTGGTTGTTGTTGTTAGGTGCCATGGAGTTGGTACCGACCCATAGTGTCTTTATGGACAGCAGAATGAAACACTGCCCAATCCTGGGCCAACCTCACTACTGTTGCCATGCTTGAGTCCATCGATGCTGCCACTTGACCAATCCATCTTGTTGGGGTCTTTCTCTTTTTCTCTGACCCTCCACCTTAACAAACATGATATCCTTCTCCAGATACTGGTCCCTCCTGACAATATGTCTGAAGTATGAGAGACGAAGTTTGGCCATCTTGGCCTCCACGGAGCACTCTAGCTGCACCTCTTCCAAACTGAATCTATTGGTTCTTTTGGCAGTCCATGGCATTTTCAATATTCTCCTCCAACACCATAACTCAAGAGCATCAATTCTCTGCAGTATTCCTTATTCCCTGTCCAGCTTTTGCATACATATGAGGTAATTGAAAATACCATGGCTTGGGTCAGGTGCACCTTAGTCCTCAAGCTAACATCTTTGCTCTTCAACACTTTAGAAAGGTCTTGTGCAGCAGATTGTCTAATGCAATACATCATTCAATTTCTTGACTGCTGTTTCCATGAGTGTTGATAGTTGATCCAAGAAGAATGAAGTCCTTGACAACTTCAATCTTTTCACCGTTGATAAGAATATTCTTTATTGGTCTAGTGGTAAGGATTTTTGTTTTCTTTACATTGAGATGTAATCCATACCAAAGGCTGTGCTCTTTGATCTTCATCAGTTAAATGTTTTAAGTCCTCTTCACTCTCAGTAAGCAAGGTTGTGTCATCTGCATACCGCAGGTTGTTAATGAGTCTTCCTCCAATCCTGATGCCACGTTTTTCTTCATAGAACCCAGCTTCTTGAATTATTTGCTCAGCATACAGGTTGAATAAGTATGGTGAAAGAAAACAACCTTGTCGCACACCTTTTTTAATTTTAAAACATTCAGTGTCCCCGTGTTCTGTTTGAACAACTGCTTCTTGGTCCATGTACAGATTTCTCATGAGCACAATTAAGTGTTCAGGAATACTCATACTTCTCAATGTTGTCCATAGCTTGTCATGAGGCACACAATCAAAAGCCTTGTATAGTCAATCAAGCACAAGTAAACATATTTCTAATATTCTCTGCTTTCAGCCAAGATCCATCAGACATCAACAATGATATCCCTCATTCCACATCTTCTTCTGAATCCAGCTTGAACCTATGGAAGTTCTCTGTCAATGTATGCTTGCAGCGGTTTCTGTATTACCTTTAGTAAAACTTTACTCGCATGAGCTAGCAAAGAGTTTGTCCGGTGATTTCCGCATTTCATTGGGTCACCTCTCTTTGGAATGGGCACAAATATGGATCTCTTCCAATCAGTCGGCCAGATAGTTGTCTTCCAAATTTCTTGGCAGAGATGAGTGAGTGCCTCCTGTGCCGCCTCACTTTCTTGAAAGATTTCAATTTTTATTCCATCAATTCCTGGTGCCTTGTTCTTTGCCAATTCCTTCAGTGCACCTTGAACTTCCTCCTTCAGTATCATTGGCTCTTGATCATAGCTACCTCTTGAAATGGCTGAACATTAACCATTTCCTTTTGGTGCAGTGACTGTGTATTCCTTCCATCTTCTCTTGATGCTTTTTGCATCATTCAATAATTTGCCCAGAGAATCTTTTAATAACGAAAGTCGAGGCTTAATTTTTTTCTTCAGTTCCCCAAGCTTGAGAAATGCTGAGCATGTTTTTTCTTTTTGGTTTTCTGATTCCAGATCTTTGCACATTTTGTTATAATACTTGGCTTTATCTTCTTGAGCTGATCTTTGAAATTTTCTGTTCAGCTCTTGGACTTCCTCATTTCTTCCCTTTGATTTAGCATCTGTACGCTGGAGAGCAAGTTTCAGTGTCTCTTCTGGCACCCATTTTGATCTTTTC
Source organism: Chrysochloris asiatica (assembly GCF_000296735.1). Lineage (NCBI taxonomy): Eukaryota > Metazoa > Chordata > Mammalia > Afrosoricida > Chrysochloridae > Chrysochloris > Chrysochloris asiatica. Next base: position 18,385,433 of record NW_006408550.1, read on the forward strand.
CTTCTTTCTTGTCTTCTCAGTGAACTTTTGCTTTCTTCCTGTATGATATTCTTGATGTCATCCCACAACTCTTCTTGTCTTTGGTCTTTAGTGTTTAATGTATCAAATCTGTTCTTCAGATGATCTCTAAATTCAGGTGGGATATATTCAAAGTCATATTTTGGCTCTCGTGGACTTGTTTTCATTTTCTTCAACTTCAGTTTGAATTTGCATATGATTAATTGATGGTCTGTTCCAAAGTCAGCTCCTGGCCTTGTTTTGACTGATGATATGGAGCTTTTCCATCTTCTCTTACCACAGATGTAGTCAATTTGATTTCTGTGTATTCCATCTTGTGAGGTCCATGTGTATAGTCATCTGTTATGCTGTCTAAAGAAGGTATTTCAAGTGAACAAATCAATGATTTTGCAGAATTCTATCACATGTTCTCCAACATCATTTATATCACCAAGGTCATATTTTCCAAATACTGATACTTCCTCTTTGCTCCCAATCTTTGCATTCCAATCACCAGTAATGATCAAGACATCTTGATTGCATGTTTGGTAGATTTCAGATTGAAGAAGTTGGTAGAATTCTTCTATTGCATCCTTTCTGGCTTTGGTGGTTGGTGCATAAATTTGAATAATAGTGGTATTAACTGGGTTTTCCTGTAGGTGCATGGATATTATCCTATCACAGAAAGCATTGTACCTCATGAGTGATCCGAATGTGTTCTTTTCGACAAGGAATGCAACACAATTTCTCTTCAATTTGTCCTTCCTGGCATAGTAAACCATGTGGTTGTCAGATTCAAAATGGCCAATACCAGTCCCTTTCAGCTCACTAATGCCTAAGATATTGATGTTTATGCATTCTATTTCATTTTTGACAACTTCCAATTTTCCCAGATTCATACTTTGTACATTCCATGTTCCAATTTTCAGTGGATGTTTACAGCAGTTTCTCTTCATTTTGAGTTGTGCCCCTTCAGCAAATGAAGGTCCCGCAGGCTTTTCTCCCATTGGCTTTACTCCATTAGCATTAACTCGGTCAAGTCTACTTTTAGGAGGCAGCTATTCCCCAGTTGCATTTTGAGTGACTTCCAACATGAGGGGTTCATCTTAGTGGTATTGAGGGATTTATCTTCCAGTTCACTAATTCTGCTTCCATCTCTTTAATTCTACTCGTTTGCACTTTCAGTGTATTGTCCATTTCTGATATTCTATTATTAATCATTTGGATCTCTTTCTGTAGCTTTTGAATTGTTTCCAATGCTGTGTCTTATTTGATTGTTCCTATAGTGCTTCCCTGAATTTGTCCTTATTTTTCTCAACTCTATTGTAAAGTGTTTTGATACATTTTATAATTATTTTTCTGAATTCCTTCTCAGGCATTTCTAAAGTCTGCCTATCCTCCATTATGGAGTATAGGTCTACGTCCAGCTCATTTGTCTCAGTCACTTTATCTTGTTTATGGACATGTGCTGATATGGTTATCTGTTTCTGTTTTTTGGGGCATATTCAGTGGTTAGCTGTGGCCTTAAAACTTATATGGGTGTGTATTTCGGTATTTTTTATGCTTTCTGATTGCCTCCAGGTATGTGATCAGGAGATGGGCTTCCCTTTTCACTCTTCATCCTGAAAAATTTCAAGATGTCACTGCTGGTCATTATGATGTATCTCAGGATTTAATTTTCAGCATGTGTCCTTTTTAGTCTGCCTGACCTGTTCCACAACCCCTTTTCAGGCTTTTTTCCTAGTAATAAACAGTTCAGGGTCAGCTGTGGCTCTTTTGTGCTGACGTTTGGTTTTAAGTGGAAACTGTCATTTTAAATTTTGAGGAGATCTGTGCACATGCATAGTAGAACCCTCTGGGGTGTGGGGGTGGGGTGTCCACTCGCTCAGGTACTTCTTCTAGTCACTAGAATGGAGGTATGCAGACAGCAAGAGGCCAATAAACAGATACAAAAAAAAAAAAAGAAAAGAATGTCCACACCTTTATCTCCGTGGTTCTGTCAGGTGTCCATGGCTGTTCTGATCCTTCTGCCTTTTAGTCTCACCTAAAATGGCTGCTCAGGGAGCAGCTGAGTGCCTTGGATTAGAAAGCACTGGATTTCTTACTTCTGCTACAAATTTCACTGGTTTAAAGCTTTGTAACTTTCTAAATATCCCTTTATATGTGGTTCAGAATTCTGGGTACCATCCCCTGAGCCTGCTTGGCCTGGTATTCTGTGTTGTTGCTGATGGAGCTCCTCATTGCACTTCTATCCAATCCACCATCTTGTTAGATTTTGAGTAACAGTCATAAAAACTTCCTTATAAGCTGCTGGATATTAGCCTATTACTGACAGCATTGTACTTCAGGATGGATCTTGAAATATTCTTTTTGACGATGAATATAACTCCATCCTCTTCCCGAAAGAATTAGACCATGTTGTTGTTGTCAACACACTCATATTTAAACAACACATTCAACTAGATTGACAGATTTGTTTATTTACTTAACTGACTTTACTTGCCAAGCACTGACTGGGGAAATTTCTGGAAAAACAAAATTTCAACCTTCAAGAAGCTTACATTGAGGAAGGAGGAGAGTAATTAGTTAGTTAATTCATTTAAAATAAGAATAATGATTATGGGAGCAATGCAGGAAGTGAAGTAAATAAATGAAATGGAGAATTCAGGACATGACGTGCTATCCTATTGTTTACAGTGTGGCCCAAACAGCCAGATATCATAACATTGAATATGTTGTTGTTGTTGTTGTTAAGTGCCATCGAGTCGGTTCCGACCCATAGCGACCCTATACAGGGTTTCCGAGGGTGTAAATCTTTACGGGAATAGAAAGCCTCATCTTTCTCCCGCGGAGTGGCTGGTAGTTTCGAACCGCTGACCTTAAGGTTCACAGCCCGATTCGTAACCACTACGCTACCAGACTGCAAATATCTGAAGGAAAAACATTCCAGGCAAAGGAAATACCAAGTACATTATTCTTCTCATTTGATATTGCTATGTCTAGGGACTGTTTCTTGATATGTCAGGAGTCAAGTTTTGGTGAAATTCTGGACCCTAATAAGGCTATTGCTTCATTTTCAGAGCACCTCAAGAGCCTGCTCACCATAGGATAAGTCCTAAATGTCTGTCTCCAGACAGAACAATCATGCATTGACTCATTTACAGCCTTGTAATTTTTTAAAAAAATGTTTTTATTGTGAATTATGTGTTAGTTTACCTGGGAGAACATTATCCATTATCTTTACATTCAACCTGTCATATTTCATTTCATTGCAATGATTGCAATCCCCTGCATGCCTCATCAAACATCCAAAGGGTACACCCTGCATGCCTGACCCCGGCCACCAGCACACAGCCCCTCTCCCTTCCTGAGTCCAGAGTACCCAGCCACTCCTTCTCTCCATGTCATCATCTCTGCCTCCATTCCTGGTATCACTGCCTACCCTGGACAGGGTCCTGCACTTCGCTTTTCTCCCTCCCTTGATGGTTCCAGGGATCTCCGCTCCTGGACTGCAAAATCAGCCACTCCTCTCCTTTGTTACAAAACATTTATATTTACCTTTGCAGACTTGTAGTTTTATGAAAGACATAATGATTAAAATTCTGCTTAGTTTCCCAGTACATAACTTGTTGTTGTTAAGTGCCATCGAGTCGGTTCCAACCCATAGCGACCCTGTATAGGGTTTCCGAGGAACCGCCAACCTTGCAGTTCAAATGGCTTTGCAGTCTGGCACATTAACCCACGGCGCCACACCAGGACTCCAGTACAAAACTAGGAAGAGGTAATTCAGTTGAGAAAGTACAATATCGATTACTCAAATATTAACTTGTAGATGCTAAACATATTATGGCTAGTATCTTTCACATCCATTATCTTTGAAAAAAATCTTTCATCGAATATATTGTTTCTGCACTGAAAGTTTAAATATCCTTCTGTTTACTGAGTTGTATTTTCAAATAATAGGGATAAATTAACTGAAAGGGAGGCCTGTGTCTTCACAAGTTCACTTGCATTTATTTCCACAACTAGGCCATAAACTCTGATAAATTTTTCCCCATTGATTAATGACAATTGCTTTAAGGACAAAAAGACTAATATTTAGAAAGTAGAAATTGAATACATGCTACATATGCATGATCAAACTCTAGAAACAAATGGAGGAAATGAGTAATACTTAGTCTTACTCTACATCATGGTTGTTAAATGTCTACGAAGCAGGTCTGACTCACAGCAACCCTGTGTAGAGTTTCCAAGGAGTGGGTTTGGATTGCCAACTTTATGCTTAGCAGTTCAGTTCTTATCCTACAGCACCATACCAAGATTCCTTACCAGAATTGTTTCAACAGTATTTGTTTACCAGTTAAATCCCACACAATATATTAATTAGCGATTACTACTTACCAGCCAAGGTGCTCTGGTCAGCAGTTTGAAACTACCAGCCATTCTGCAGGAGAAAGATGAGGCTTTCTGCTCCCATAAAGATTTACAGCCTTGGAAACCCTATGCAGGGTCTCTATAAGTCAGAACCTTCTCCACTGCACATAACCACCGCTACCACTTACCAGTCACTCCTTGGAAACCCTATACAGGGTCGCTATGGGTCAGAGTCAACTCAATGGTACAAAACAACAACAAATAATATTGCTTACAGGAGTCCTAGCATGAGGCTGTTGGATAAGGACTGGACTGCTAACTGCAAGGTTGGTGGTTCAAATCCACCAACTGTTCCTTGGAAAACCCCTGCAGGATCACTATGAGTTGGAATCACCTCACCAGAAATGAACAACACAGCGTTGCTATGAGTCATGATTCAGTCAATGGCAGTGGGTTTGGTTTGATTTTAGTCTGAGAAGGGATTAGGTTTGGGCCTAAACTAACCTAGTATGTTTCAATATTCAATATTTTGGGGCTACCTGACAGTGTTCCACTCTTGTTCATAAGGTTTTCAGTGACTAAACATTTGGAAATAGTCCACCTAGACTTCTTGCTAGCCTGTCATAATCTGGAGGCTCAGCTAAAACCTGTCCACCATGGGTGACCCTGGGGGTATTTAAAATGCCAGTGGCAAAGCTGACAGCATTGAAACATTAAGATAATGTCAGATATATCATCAGATATAGTGCTGGAAGATGATCTTCTCAGGTAAGAAGACTCCTAAAGTACACTGAGGAAGAGCTGTCTCCTCAAATTATAGAGTTTACTATGATGATACAAATGAAGTAAAGCTTTTCAAACCATCACTTGCTGATGGTGCACCTAACAACAACAACAACAGCCCTGGTATGGCTTTATTAAAATAACAAAAGTAAAAACTGCTTTCCACACAGGGCTACAGTCACAGGTTAAGGTTTCATTATATATATATATATTTTTTTTTTTTTTTTTTGCAGGCATTACTCGACAGCACAGAACCACCACGACAGCAAATTCAGTCTTGGTGTGGTGCTTTAAAGGAGCTCTGGTAGCGTAGTGGTTACGAATCAGGCTTCGAACCGTAAGGTCAGCGGTTCCAAATTACCAGCTGCTCTGCGGGAGACAGATGAGGCGTTATGCTCACGTAAAGATTTGCAGCTTCAGAAACCATGTACAGGGTCGCTATGAGTCAGAAACGACTCCACGGCACACAGCCAGCCAGGCAGCCAGTGGTGCTTTAAGATAAGCACTGAACTGCAATGTTGGCAGTTTAAACCCACCAGCTGCTCCTTGGAAACGATGTAGTGTCTCTATGAGCCAGGATCAAACTGATGGCGTTTAACAACAGCATTCAGCCCCAAATACTTACTTACTCACAGAGCTGGGTTAGAATTTGAACCTGGCCAGTGAGACTCCTGAGCCTGCCTTCTACATCACAGTTTTAATCATTCTACCAGATTGAACCAAAGGGCCCAGATGCATGTATGAGAAGCCTGTCCCTGAAAGCAGAAAAATGGTTCGATGGGAATTTTCCAATAGGTCCGTCTTCTTCCTTACAAGTTGTGGTTGCGCCAGAATAATTTTGCTCCATACAAGGTTCTTTTAAGCAGGATGCTGAAAAAGATCAAAGCGCTACATGTAGCTTCATAGTTTTAGAGAATATAGATTTGATCACATGAAATAAATGCATTAATGAAAACATGATTATGCCCGTGGACTACAAATCAACCATCAGTTGAAAGTTGAAGAGAAATGAAGAGTTAATATTAATATAAAGGAACTCTTTGTGAGTGTGTAATGGAGGATAGGGGCCTAGGTACAGACTGTTCTGAATGTTTTCCAGGACTAATGAATAGGAAGATTTTAGCAATTAGAATCAGGAAGATTATTATCTGATTCATCAAGACTCTTGGTACTATGCAAATGTGTTTTTAAAAGAGTGGCATTTACTTATGCCGCACTTTATATCAGAGCCACTAAATTATTAATAGAACCACAGCTTTCAAGATGACCACAGTAAAAGTGAATTTCTAAAGTTATGTTCAGGTTATTAAAGCAGGCTTTTAACTTGTAATTTATGTGTTTGCAAAGTTTGCCAATCTATTTTAGTTCCCTGCTCCTAGCATAGAATTTTAGCTCTTGCTTGGTAGCAGAAGGTACAACACCGAAGCGGTTCTTTGAAGTCCTGGTAGTGCTGTAGGATAAGCACTAGACTGCTAACTGCAAAGTCAGCAGTTCAAACCCATCATTCACTCCACAGAAGAAAGATAAGGCTTTCTGCTCATAAAGCTCTACAGTCTCAGAAACCCTATGCAGGGTCGCTCTGAGTCAGAATCCACTTATTGGTAGTGGGGATTTTTGATTCCTCAGGAGCCCCATCCCACAATGGCTAAGCTCTGGGCTAAAGTCTGTGGTTTGAACCCACCAGCTGCTGCTCTTCAGGGTGCCTGGCACCCTTCCCCTGTAAATATTACAGCCTAGAAAACCACGTGGAGCAGTTCTACTCTGTCACATGCTGAGTCAGAACCAACTCACGACAACTGTTGCTTAAGTGTCAAGGTAAAAGATACTCAAATTTACTTTCCTTCTCGGGTCATTGAAAGATGCTTCTTGGTAAGAATTTATCCCCAAAGGCAGAGGACATTAAAGTCACATCACTTTAAAGTCTCCAACATAATGCTTATAAAAACTTTTGTTGTTGTTGTTAAGTGCCATCGAATCTGTTCTGACCCATGGAGACCTTGCATAGGGTTTTCAAGGAGTGACTGGTGAGCTTGAACCAGTGACTTTGTGGTTCAAATCGACTTTGTAGTACAGCGTATTAACCCACTGTGCCACACCAGTGACACAATATAAACTTGTTGTTGTTGTTATTAAGTGCCATTGAGTCGGTTCTGACCCAAAGCAACCCTGCATAGGGTTTCCGAGAGTGGCTGGTGAGCTTGAACCACCAACTTTGTTGTTTAAACTGACTTTGCAGTCAAGCACATTAACCCACAGCACCACACCAGAACTCCTATATAAACTTAAACCCCTAAAACTTCCAGAATGATTTGCCTTTTCAGAAATGTCTTTTATATATAACCAAAACCACAAACCAGTTTCCACTGAATCAATTCCAACTCATGGCAACTCTTATGTGTCAAAGTACGATTGCACGCCACTGGGTTTTCAATGACTTTACTTCAGAAGTAGATTGCCAGGTCTTTCTTCCAAGGTACATCTGGGTCAACTCTAATCATCCACCTTTCAGTTAGTAACTGAGTGCTTAGCTCTTTGTGCCTCTTAGGCAGCTTTGTCTTGATGCTGAATGATATAGTTGTTGTTGTTAAATGCCTTCAAGTTGGTTCAGACTCATAGTGACCCTGTATAGAATTTGCAACCTTATGGTAGCAGTCCTGTGTTTACCCTATAGCATCACACCAGGATTCTGCTGAATGATATAGGGAGGACCCAAATTACATAGCCTCTGCCTTCACAGATCCTGAAACCCACTGGCTAGATTGTAGAGAGGCAATGAGTCACTTAGGCAAAAATTTTTATGACTCCAGAAAGAATTCTAGCGTCACTTCTTACGACAGTTGCTGTTGTTATTAAGTGCTGTCAAGTCGGTTCTGACCCATTACGACCCTGCATAGGGTTTCCAAGGAGTGACTGGTGAGCTTGAACCACCGACCTTGCAATTCAAACGGCTTTGCAGTCTGGTGCATTAACCCACAACGAGACTTAATAAATCTATAAATATCCAGCTTCCTGTTTTATGAAATACTAATGATGATGATAAGTACTTTGTAAGATTTTTGTGGATTAAAAATGTATATATCAAAAACAATATTAGGGTTAGTTAAAAAGTATTTCTACTAGTGTTACAGTTCATACATGCCGGGGGTCCTGAGTCGGGGTCCCGCCTCAACAAAGGATCACCTCGGCAAACGCGGGCTTTAACGGAAGTGAGATGTCTAGTAGGCGAAAGAAAAGAGACAGAAAAGTCAGAGATTGATGCAAGCTGACAGGCAAGCTAGCACACCAAGGTAGCAGAGCCCCAGTCTTTTATTATCAGAAGAAGGAAATTGACACAAAAGAAAATAATGACAAAAATGTTGATTATTCACTTAGGACAGGATACGAGATCATTCATGTGATACAAGACATAATGATTCACAAATTTGTCCTTAACATATTTTTAAGTACATCATGATTTACCTAATAACTTAAAATTCTTATTTCTGTAAAAAAAAAGTTCAAGCAAGCAATTATAGATTATGTATTAACTTCTAGGTCTGTGTAACCTAGGGCAGCAACTTGCGGTTTCTCAAAGGTGTTTAACATATTTTCAAAACTTAATCACAAGTGGGTAAAGGTGAGAGGCTTTAGAGTTTTTACTAAAGACTAAGTTATACTTTCTAAAGAAACTTAAACTGCTTCTGTGTCTTTTACAGGCAAAAAATACATGCTTTTGTTAGTGAACAAGATTTCAGATACCTAGCTTCCATTGTTAAACTTCCATTGTTAAACTAATGATTCTCTTCTCCTTGCTACAGGTTTTGACTTTTCTAAGAAGGTGCAGTTTCACTTTTACATACTTTTAACTCCGTTCTGGTTTCCATATCTAGATATGACAATGTTCATTGCTATTATATTCCCAATATCTTCAGGGGGAAGAGGAGCATCTGGATTAAGTTGATTATACCTGGAGGCGGTTTGGGGGTGCATAAAATTATCACATACAGCAAGATTCCCATGAAAAACATCAAGAGCATAACAGACATACACAGGGGTGTTTCCGGGGGGTAACTACTAGTTTCAATGTGATTATTGTACATGGACATTAACAGCTCACATATCTGTTTAACTGAATAATTGGTTAGAAAACAATTGTTACATATTCTCTGCGTTGCTACATGCTGTTTTTCTGTACTTTTATTTCTCATAGTCTCACGCACAACTCTTGTTACTGGGGCAGTGACATTTACATGAGAGCCATTGATCAGAACGTTGTGCGTATTATTACTGAAAACAATCACTTTCCCAGAAGCTACAATTACCGGAGTTAAGAGCATAAAGAACAAGTACAGAATGCACAAAAGTACAATTAAAGAAAATTGCACAGAGGTGGCCAAACAGTGAGTTCACCAAAGCCTATGAACCCGGGACTTCAGGGAGTTACTTCCCTGGCCCTCGGGGTCCATGGCCCGTAAGCCTGAGGAGGACTCAAAGACTGGATTTTCGTCCATGTTATCCTTGTGCCTCAACTTCTCAGTGCTGATTACGTATGCTGCGGCTGCCAGCACACACATACACAAGTGTATTTCCCATAAAATGTGTTTAAAAATGTCTCTGTGACCAGTGGACAGCTGCAGACAGATCGTCTTAGTAATACACTTCCCTTAGCCTCATTGTTGTCATTAAGTGTTGTCCAGTTGGTTCTGACTCATGGCTCTGTATTGGGTATTGTAAGAAGCCACTGATGGGTTTGAATCACCGATCTTGTAGTTAGTCCCGTGCTTATCCTATAGCATCATACCAGGACCCTTCATTGTTGTTGTTGTTGTTAAGTACCGTGGAGTCGGTTCTGACTCATAGTGACCCTGCACAGGGCTTCCGAAGCTGTAAATCTTTACGGGAGCAGAATGCCTCATCTTTCTCCTGCAGAACCGCTGGTAGGTTTGAACTGCTGACGTTGAGGTTGGGAGCCCAACTTGTAACCACTAGACTACCAGAGCTCCTTAGGACCCTTTATTAGAATGCCTAAAAAAATTTTTTTTAAAAAGATTCTTTAAAAAAGCATTGCATTAACTGTCACCAAGAGCGGATCTTTCCATTAGCCTTTTAAGCAAGATTGAAAATAATGAAGATGAGTTTATGGAATGATTCATAACTGGGGACAAGTCTCGAATTTACCAGTACGATACAGAGAGCAAGGCCCAATCAAAACAGTGGTTTCCAAGGGAATTGCAAGGCAGGAATGTGAGCTCTGAAGGTCAAGATGACTGTGTTTGGGGATCCCAAAGGGAAAATCTTGAGGGAGTTACTCAAAGGACACAGGATGATCGCAAGAGCATATTGTGGAGCACTTTTTAGAAAAATTGAAAACTACGTTGGCTGAAAAAAGGCCAAGAAAGTTGCATAGAGGAATTATTTTTCCCATCACAACATTTCACGTAGCAAGGACTGTCCTGTGAGAATTTCATTAGGAAACCATACCCCTTCGACCCTACAGTCCTGATCTTTTCCCTTTGGACTTCTTTTTGTTCCCCAAACTCAAAGAATATTTAAAAGGAGCAAGACTTGAGTTCCTTGAGAATACCAAAATTGCCTTTTTGACGTAGTGTATGCTGAAGAGCATAGAATTCCTTGAGGAAAGGTTAAAGGGACGAAAACCTAACCACCAGAAGTATATAGACCTAGATATGCTAAGAGACAATAGCTTCAAATTTTATTATTTTTGGTTTAATAATATTTTCCATGATTTTGCAGCAATACTTTTTTATTTACCTTCATATTTCAAACACAAAACACATGAACCTCTTCCCCCAGTGAAAATACTGTTAAGTCTTCTCCAACTTACTAAATATTACTTTCCACCCAGTTGCTCAACACAGAAACAGAGGACGCATATCTGATTACTTTCTTTCCCTTGTGTCTACATTCAGTAGATTAGCCAGTCCTAACTACGTTCATATCTATAGGAGTCCTAGTTGTTGTTATTAAGTGCCATTGAGTCATAGTGAGCCTGTATAGGGTTTCTGAGGCTTTCCTTTCTTTCTTTTTTAACCTTTGTAGGAGCAGAAAGCATCTTCTTTCTCCTGTGGAGTGGCTGATGTGCTTGAGCTCCAGACCTTGTAACGGTTTGCAGACCAGTGTTTATCATATGGAGCTACCTCTCTCATGTACCTGACTTTAAGGGCCTATTGTTAAGTGCCATCAAGTTGCTTCCGACTCATAGTGAGCCTGTATAGGGTTTCTGAGGAGTAGTGTGTAGATTTGAACCACCAACATTGTGGTTAGCAATCTGGTGCTTATCTTACAGTGCCACACCAGGATTCTAGATTGTAATTATTAACTTAAATACTGGTTGAACAAATGACTGCTGGATTAATGGTGACGGTGGTGGTGGTATGCTGTGGAGTCAATTGTGACTCATAGCGACCCTGTATAGGGTTTCTGAGGCTGTAAATCTATACAGGGGCAAAAAACTTCATCTTTCTCTCATGAAGTAGCTGGTAGAGTCAAACTGCTAAACTTGCAGTTAGCAGTCCAACTCATAACCCACTATGTTACCAGAGCTCCTTGGATTAATGGTAACATATGTAAAATTCTAGGTACATAATGGTGTTGTAAGTGCCATCGAGTCTTTTATAACTCATAGGCACCCTGTATAGGGTTTCTGAGGTGCTGCTGGTAAGTTTGAACCGCCAACCTTGAAATTCACATTGAACTTGCAGTCCAGTGTTTATCCTACAGCACCACACCAGGACTTCATGGAAAACTCTAGATGGAGGACATTGGTTGTTCTACTTAAGTAGATCTACTGTTCATGGAGGAGAAATGGCCTTGCTTTTCAACCAATACACATCACACACAGTCTCACCTGTCACTGGAGACTCGCGTATTGCTATGATTCTGACCAGGTTTCAGAGGAACTTCTAGATTAAGACAGACTATAAAAAGAAATATTTGATGATACACTTCTGAAACTCAGCCAAGGAAAACCTTGGATGGATTGAGGATTGGTCTGATCACACCCATTAGAGGGATGACCTAGGATGGCACAGTGTTTCATTCCTTTGTGCATGGGGCCACATAGCTGACTCCATGGCAACCAACAACAAAGAACTAGAGCAAGTTGCTTCCTCTGGCTTTCATTATCTGTAAAGTAAAGGAATGAGTCTTTATGATCTTAAAAGTTACTGCAGGTTCCACAAGTCTGTGTGTCTGCTCTTACTTATTCATATAGTTAGCCCTGCTGGTCTTGGTTCTGTTCCATGTTAAGCCAGTAGCTTTGGATAAGAATTGGCCACCTAAACATGATCTCAGACTAAAGTGTCTCTGAAATCCAGGAAGGCAAGAAACAAGCAGAGTCAGGGTGAGAAGGTCCCTTTGGGCCACATATGAGTACACTGTTATGTGAAAAGTGTTCTGCTCAGTGCTCTTGTGTTTGCAAGAAACAGTAACCCTTTCAAGCTAGCTCATTTAAAAGGGTGGTTGCTTGTGGAATACCTGAAAACTTTACAGACCCCAGGGGCCATATTTAGGAGGTTCTGGGTGACACAAATGGGTAAGTGCTTGACTACTAACTGAAGGTTTGGTGGTTCAAACTCACCCAGAGGTAAAGTAGAATCTGCTTCTGAAAGGTATAGTACTGAAAATCCTATGAAACAGTTCTACTCTGTACGTGTGGCATCGCTATGAGTAGAATCAACTCAACGGCAACCACAACCACCACCAGCACCACAACCACAACCACCAGGTCTATATTCACAACCATCTCTCTTGGACGGTTGAACTACAAACTGGAAAGTCAGAATACAAGGCTATACTGGCTGTCCCTTAGGGCTTGTCGGTTCTCAAGAAGCTCCTCAATTTCAGGACATCTCTCTGTGCAATTCCTCCACTCCCTTCTTCAGGACCCCTCCTCTATTGCTACCCTAACTGGCTTCCTGTTCTTGTTGTCATTGTTGCTATGTGCCATTGCGTCGGTTCCAGCTCATAACGATCATGTATACAGGGTTTCCAAGGAGAGGCTGGTGAACTTGAATCACTGACCTTGTGGTTCAAAACAACCATGCAGTCCAGCGCATTAGCCTGCAGTACCACACCAGGACTTCCTCTTCTTGCTCATCCTACATTTGATCATCCTTCCATGTGACATTTCAGGTCCAGAAACTACCATTTTACCATGGTCTCTAACAGTCTTTTGGCTTAAATTCTCAATTACCTCTGATTGGTTGTTAACCAAGAAAGAGATTGGGTCAGGCAGCTATTCCCAATGATAGCAGCTTTTTGTATGTTGAGGATGGGGGGACGGGGGTGGGGAGCAGGGCATGAGAGGGGTGGAGTGGTGCAGAAGTGGAAGTCATGTGGTATGGATAGAGTGACCATTTACTTTTGAGAGTCAAAGGGAGAACTATTCATTACTTTCAGCAGGAATAGGTATAAACCAGGACTGAGACCATTCTATAGGAACACTACAGCTAAGCATTTACTGTTTCTTCCAAGAACCAAAAAGCAAGGTTTACTAGAAGATATACAGATGAAATGAGTAATGAAATCTATTAGTATATTCTACACTTTAGTCTTCCAAACACACATACACCTTTTTTTCCTCAAAAATACATATATCTAAGGATCACTCAGCTACCATGAGTAACCACGAAATGGTAGGAAGTCCTAGTTACAATTAGCGCCTATTGTAGGAATATTACCTCCATAGGTGATATTAACTTCTCCTCTGGTTCTCTTGTGACCCAGTGCCCACCAGTTTGGATACTAGGGAATAAATGGGTGATTCTCAAGGTGCTATCCCTCCCGGCATTATCACTATCACCTGTGAACTCATTAAACCTAAAGATGCTCACACTCCACCCTGGATGTAGGGAATCAGAAACTCTGGAGTGGGGCTCAGCACACTTTGTGTTAACAAGCCCTTCAAGAGATTTTGATTCATGGAAGAGTTTGAGATCCACTCTAAATTTAACCACCAGTAACACACTGGAAACAGACATATAAGTCATTTTGACCAACAGGCGCAATTTCCCTTTCAAGGTTGGTGTGAGTCAAAGAGCACACAGTTCTTTAGGGAAGGACTACAGGAATGGAGGAACTGCCATCAGAAGACTGTATAGACCTAGGTGGAGGCGATGCTGTGACGGAAGAGCTTCACATTTTGGTATTTTGACCTAATAAAGATTTCTATGAGTTTGTAGCAATTCTTTTCCACTTACTCTCATGTGTGTGCATGTGTACCTATTTGGTGAACATGTGCACATCAAAACATGCTTCTATTGAATAATTTCTACACAAGTAGTTCCGTGGCATTGATCACATTGCTCACGTTGTATCAATATTCTCATTATTTCTGCTCTAGTTGTTTCATCCCCAATAACTTAGTTTGACTGCCCCCCAAACTTCTCATCTATGTTTTAGAGTGAGTATTGTCTCTTTGATCTCATGTATAAATAAAGGAACTTCAAAAAGTTCATGGAAAAATGCAATCAAAATATAATGGCATTTTTCCATGACATTCTTAATTTTTTTAATGTAAATTGTTTTTCTGTTTAAAGATGATCTCAGAAGAGAGTTTCATTTAAGGTTTGAAGACTATCCCATGACAAAAGTCTCAGGGGTTTCTACAATCTTAGTTGGTCCAGTAAGTCTGAATTCTTTGGAAAATTAAAATTCTAGTCCATATTTTTTTCTCATTCTATCAAGATCCATCTAGTGTGACCCCAATGAAAACACTCAGTTCTTCTGTTCCCACATTAGAGGAATTAGTGGTTCTTGGAGTCCTGGTGTGGCACTTGGGTTAATGTGCCAGACTACAAAGCCATTTGAACTGCAAGGTTGGTGGTTCAAACTTACCAGCTGCTTCTTGGAAACCCTATACAGGGTTGCTAGGGGTCGGAAGCGACTCAACGGCACTTAACAACAACAACAACAACAGAGGCCATTAGTTATATAATTCAGTTGCTTCTCTAACCTTTGGACTTCCTTATTCCTCTGATGTTCCAGGCTTTTGCATATATTTTGAATAAACTTAGGTTCCAAACAACTGGTCCCTAAATAAGACAACACGCCTTCATCAGTAGTGGGAAAGGAGAGGGGTTTATATTGATCTCTGGTCTTGAGTACATATTTATTAACAGCCGTCAGGGAAAAGGTTCAGGCTTTACCTTTCCAAATGTCGTGTTAGGTCAGGACATCAGCTTGTTGTCCCACTTCCTTTAAAAAAACTAAGTTCCTCGAGGAGCAAATTGACTGCTCTTTTTACTGCCTGATGGGGCTCTGTTTCTTTTCTACTCTTCTTCAGGGTCATTCCTGAAGGTGGAAGGATGTCAAGGAATGTTGTCATGGGGCAGTGTAACCTCACTGGTAATGAGGTTCCCACCAATCTTGGGTGCCCAGATTCCTTGTTGAGCTGATATGAGTCAGGCATGGATTGCTTGGCCTTACCTACAGTTTTTTTTGGCAATACAACATAAGTGAAACTTATGGGCGTTTCTGCTAAATTTCATTTGGAAGTGCTCCATGCTTTGAAAGCAGTATCAGAAGTACTGCTGAAATTGTGGCTAAGCAGAAGCTACTTGGTTTTCATAATGACCCTGGGTTCAGGGCTCTGATGAAATGGAACAGATGACCTGATTCCCTAATCTATATCTGTGCAAAGTTCCTGAGTTTGGGATCATTTTATGATGAGAAGGTAAGGTTGTATGTACTAGAAAGTGCCTAGGAGAGTCTCTGGAATCTCCAACAAGATTTCCCCATCACCATATTATGGGTTTTCTATGGCTTTGCTCTATGAAAAAATATAGGAAGGCACAAAATTCCCTCATTTGGACTGAGTTCAGTTTTTTGCTATGATAGATAACATTCATACGACTAGTGCTGATATATCTTTCAGAGCATTTCTGTTGGGTATATATCTAGAAGCAGAGTATTGTGTCATACATAGAATCAACTTCAGTAAATACGGTAAAATATTAAGTAGTAGGACAGATTTTCTCTTCTCATAGCAATAAAAAAAGTTCAGATATTCCATAGTCTCCCAACACTTGGAATAATCAGTTTGTGTATGTGTGTGTGCACACGTTTGTGTTTTTGTGTGCATTTTCAATCTTAGCCAATTTGTTTAGCAGTAGTATTGGACTGTAGTTTTGATTGGCATTTCATTTTCCTCAGTGCTAATATTTAATACCTTTTCATGTTTACTGGACATTTGGATTTTCTCTTTTGGAAAGAGTCTACTGAATTTTCTACTGCACTATGTTGTTTCTTCTTGTCAAGTAGGAGTTATTGACTACTTTAGGACAACCTGGTTTAACTTTAGAATAATTTATCATTATTCTCCTTTATTTTTACTGTATTTCTGTGACTTGCTTAAGATTTTTTTTTTTGTATACCTGAAAGATCTAAGGACTTTCCCCTATGTAAAGAGCTCTGGTAGTGTAGTGGTTATGAATTGGGCTGCTAATCTCACAGTCAGCAGTTTGAAACTACCAGTTGTTCTGTGGGAGAAAGATGAGGTTTTCTGCCCCCATAAAGATTTACAGCCTTGGAAACCCTATGCAGGGTCTCTGAGTTGGAACTGACTCCATAGCACATAACAACAACAACAATATGCTACATGCTTTTTGTTTTGTATTTCACCCTTAAAGTTCACCTGGTTTATGGAATGAGGTAGGGTCAAAGTTCTTTCTTCTTTTTTATGTATGCCCACCTAGTTGGCATATATTAAAGTCTGTCCATTTTGGTCTATTCTATATTGTGATCTTTATATATGTATATATATAAAGAGTCCTGGTGTGGTGCTGTGGGTTAATGCGCCAGATTGCAAAGCCGTTTGAACTGCTAGGTTGGTGGTTCAAGCTCACAAGCTGCTCCTCGGAAACCCTATCCACGGTCACTATGGGTTGGAACAGCTCGACGGCACTTAACAACAACAACAACAACATAGACAATCTATTCTGTTCCATTGATCTATTATCAGTCTTTCCTTATATCAATACCATTCTCCTTTAATTATTATAGCTTTAGATAAAGTGCTGATATCTGTTAGTTATGATCAGCTTTGTCTTATTTTAGTCTTCTGGGCTTTTGTATATATTTTTGAACCACATTGTCCATTTCCACACACACACACACACACACACACACACAAAACCCATACCACCACCAAACAACCAAACAACCAAAAACTGCTAGGGAAAAAAAAGGAGTGATGGGGAGAAACTCATCTTTGAGATAGGATTCATTAAGTCTATAGATCAATTTGGAATCAGTTGACATTTGATATTATTGAGCATTTTGGAGAGACTTTGTTTCATGTGCTTTGGACATGTTATCAGGGGGCCAGTCCAGGGAGAAGGACACCATCCTTGGTAAAGTAGAAAGTCAATGAAAAAACAGAGGAAGAATCTCAACAAGATGGATTGACACAGTGGCAGCAACGATGCACTTCAACATAGCAGTTGTTGGGAGGACGGTGCAGAAGCAGACAGTGTTTTGTTCTGTTGTACGTAGGGTCACTATAGTCAAAACTGAGAGGAGGCCATCTAACACCAACATTTCAATATATGGTGGTAGTGGTGGTGTGTCGTGGAGTCGGTTCTGACTCATAGTGACACTGCATAGGGTTTCTGAGGCTGTAAATCTTTATGGGAACAGAAAGCCTCATCTTTCTCCCACAGAATGCTGGTCATTTTGAACTGCTGACCTTGAGGTTAGCAGTCCGACTCATGACCACTGCACTATTTTAATACATAAACCTAGCATATAAATCCATTTATTTAACAATTAGGGTCTGGATTAGGAAACCCCAGAACACCTAGGCCTCCAAGATGTTGTTGTTGTTGTTAAGTGCCGTCAAGTCAGTTCTGACCCATAGCCATCCTGTATAGGGTTTCCAAGGAGCAGCTGATGAACTTGAACTGCCGATGATGCGGTTCAAACTGACTTTGCAGTCCAGCGCATTAATCCACAGCGCCACACCAGGACTCCAGGACTCGAGGATACCAGACCTGAAAAGTAGAGCTTGAGGTCTGCAGCTCAGAGGCTACTGAACTCTCTTTCTCCTCAGTTTTTCATTCTACATCCTTCCTAATTGGCAGGATGTGCCTTTACCTTTAAGTTGGAGCCCTGGTAGCATAGTGGCTGACACATTGACCGTTAACTGCAAGGTCAACATTCCAAATCCACCAGCAGCTCAGTAGGAGAAAGATGAGGCTTTCTGCTCCTGTAGAGATTTACAGCCTCAGAAACTCTGTGCAGGATCACTAGGAGTTGGAATTGACTCGATGGCACACAACAACAACAACAACTACAACACCAACCTTTGAGTTCCTCATCCTGTCTCCACAAATTCCATGTGATTTTCAGTTTAATTCCTATCCCAACTAATGATAGTTTCTATCTCTTAGTTCAAATGATTGATAGAGAAAATTCAATTGATTATCAACAGACCAATCAATGAATGTTCTGTCTTCATGGTTAAGACCTGAGAGGGTGGAGGATGGGACTGGACCTGTGAGAAGGATAAAATCTCTGGAAGGAGAGAAGACCAAGGAAGGCAATGAAGTCAGTCTAGTAGCTGCTGTTTACTACTGAGACTGGGCCCAGAAAAGGAAGAAACTCATTGTTGAAACTTCGGCTGAGTCTTTGGACCTTTGTGGTTTTTATAAGATGTTCGATTCTTACTCTCTAGCACCTGTTTGTCTTACTTAGCAATCCAGTGTAACAAGCCAAGTAGGTAGGTATTGGAATCAGATGGAATGTGTTGGAACATGTACTAGCTTCCCTCTACTTCAGTTTTCATATCTGTAAAATGGAGATGAAATTATGTGGGAGAAAAATATGACATAGGCATTGTGTCAGTATTCAAACAAGTTACTTGTATATTATTTCATTTTAATGGTTGGTTCAAGATCTTGGTCTTTTGCTTGATTTTTGTTAAGATCCTCAGGTTTAAACTTTCTGATAGTTCCTGTGATTGCCACTTGAAACCCGCTCCTAGTTAACATCTTAAGTCTCTTCAATTCTCTGCCCATTTGGAACGAAGCAAATATTTCTGGAAATAAACAGAAATCCTTACTCTAGCCTTCTATAAAACCAGTGTTTATGTTCTTGTGGAATTTGATTTCTACTTTTGTTTGTATATTTTATTGTTGGACATTTAAAAGCATGTCATAAAACCAGAAATGTCAAAGAGCACACATGTTTGAGGTTGATGACGGCAAAAGAAAACTGCCTGTTAGATTCTCGGGCCTGACTCAGAGAGGATGTTCTTAGGTTCCAGTGGTTCAGACTGGCTTTCCAATGGCAATCCTCATGAACGTGGATTTTTTTCATCTGACTTGCCTTGAGTCTGCTTTTTGCTTCAGTCCAACCCTGCTTCCATGCACACTGCAACTATCTTGTTTCTTGTGAATATAAGGCTTCTTTGTTTGATTCAAGAAACACTGTCTTTTGTAACCAGGACAAGCAGACTCTGGTCATTTTGACACTGTGTAGTCTCTTTCTTCCTTCACTCACACTCACCAACTCTTTCAACCCCAAGTCACTTTTCCTCTTAGCGTGTTGGATTTACTAACTCTGATCTGTTAACATGCATGGATCTTTTATTTTCCCTAGTATTTGGATTTTAAGTATTCTACTTAATGAATGGTGCTGTAGAAAAAGAAGTAGACTGCTAACCAAAAAGTTGGTGGTTCAAACCTGCTAGCTGGTCCTTGGAAATCCTATACAGGATCGCTATGAGTCTGAATTAACTTGATGACACTTAACAGCAAAAACATTTAATGAGTAAATCTCTACAGATTGGATCAGATAAATATTAGTAGCAAGACTTTATTAAATTAAGATTAAGGATCATATTGTGTTTATTTATATAATTCCATAACAAAGCCCTCTGAAAATGTTTTCATAAATATAATTGGAATGATTCATAATCACTCCATATTCCCTGTATGGAAACACCATATGCAAATTTCACTGACAAGCATTTGAGATGGAGAACTACCTCCTAAAATGTTATCATTAAAATAATGAAGTTCATATATCTTTACACTTTAATGGTGGTGTAGTGAGTTACACGTTGGTTACTAACACGAAGGTCAGCAGTTTGAATCCATGGGAGAAAGATGAGACTTTCCGCTCCCATAAGATTTACTGTTAGAAACCTTGCATCGGTCTATATGATTCAGAATTGACTCAATGGTTGTCGGTTTGGTTTTTATATGTAAGATGTTGTTGCTGCATGCTACTAAGGTGATTCCAACTCATAGCAACCCTGTATTGAGTTTTCTAGAGTGCCTGGTAGGTTTGAACTGTTGACCTTGTGCTTGCATATCCTAACACAACACCAGTGCTCTCTCTCTCTCCATATATATGAGGGTGAGTCAAAAAATTTATGCACTTTGGCTGTAAAATTAATTTTTTTTCTTTTTTCTTTCCTTTTTGCTTTTTAAAGCTTTTATTGTGAATTGAGTGACACTTACATGGGAGAGCACTGTTTTCACACTCATTTTATTGTATTTTGTTTCATTGCAATGATTACAATCCCCTCCATGCATCATCATTTAACAGTATTTGCTTCTACTCCCTCTATTGTTTGTGTATTTGTTTGTTTTTATGTACATAAAAACACTCAGGGATATAAAATCATTTAAACAACAAAAGGGTGCATTTTGCAAGCCAGGCTCCTGGCTGCCAGCACACAGCCTTTCTCTTCCTTAAGTCTAGAGTCCTCAGGGTCTCTATCTCTCCATGTCATCATCTCTGGTGTCACTGCTTTTCTGGTTAGGGTCTCATGTTCCACTCATGCTCTTCTATCTTGATGGTCCTAGTGTCCTCTGTTCCTGGAATGTAAGATTAACTACTCCCGCCTCTATGTTACAAAACCTCTATCTTTACAATTGTGATTGTAGCAATTAGTCATGATAACAATTACTCGCTATTGAATCAAAAGAATCCTATCCCCATCTCCTTTCACTTGACCCATCTAGACAAGATGAAAACTATTTATTGGGGACTCTACCTTCCCCTGCACACTCTGAAACTAAACTTCCTCTTGAAAACTTGTAAGCCAGCCACTTCATGCCTTTACAGCCCCCACCCCAACCTCATTTTAGGTAGCCAATGTCTACCTTGCCTGTCCCTATCAACTCTGTATACCGAGAGGATAGACTTGATGTAGAACTTATTTTAATCAACTTTTAGAAAAGATAAATACTATAACTTTTTCAGTATAATTTCCTTGCTTTTCAATACACTTTGTCCATCTGACAATAAGCTTTAAAATTTCTTATTAAAAATATTTTAGGCTGAGCTGTGAGCAATGCTGTCTTAACTTCTTCATCATAGGTGAATCTTCATCCTGGAAAGGCTGCTTTCAGGGGACCAAGCAAGTGAGTCTGATGAAGTAAGATCAGGATTATAGGGAGGAGACTTTAGCACATCAAAATGAATTTTTGCAGAGTGTCAACAGTGTGGGCAGAGGTGTGGGAACATGAATGATCATGCAAGATCACGAAGCCTTTAGTAAGAGTTCTCTGTGTTTAATCCCAAGTTTAGGCTTCAGCTCTTCAGTGATGGCTCTTAACAATAACCACTGCTTTATTGCATATTGACTTCAGCACGACTTGTATTAGGAGTGTTGTTATTGTTAAGTGCCTTCGAGTCAGTTCCAACCCATAGCGACTCTGGATAGGGTTTCTAAGGAATGGCTGGTGAGCTGGAACTGCTGACTTTGAAGACCAAACTGACTTTACAGTCCAGTGCATAAACCCACGCAGCACCATACCAGGACTCCCTTCAATATTGCAAGTAGAGGCTTGAATTTTTTTCTTCAATTCTTTCAGTTTAAGAAAAGCTGAATCTATCCTTTCCTTTTGGTTTTCTTATTCAATGTCTTTTCACATTTCATTATAATACCTGACTTTGTCTTCTTCGAAATTTTCTTTTCAACTTTTTATTTCCTTATTTCTTCTATTTGCTTTAGTAGCAGTACACTGAAGAGCAGATTTCAAGTCTCTTCTCATAGCCAGTTTGATCTGTTCCTTCTTTCTTGTATTCTTTATGACTTTCTGCTTTCTTCCTGCATGATGTTCTTGATGTCATCTCACAACTCCATTGCTCTTTGATCATTAGTGTCCAATGCATCAAGTCTATTCTTGAAATGGTCTCAAAATTCAGGTGGGATGTGTATGTTCAAGGTCATATTTTGGCTCTCAAGGACTTGTTTTAATTTTCTTCAACTTTAGCCTGAACTTGCACAAGAGCAAATAATGTTCTGTTCCACAATCTTCCCCTGGCCTTGTTTTGGTTGATGCTATGGAACTTTTCCACAGATGCAGACAATTTAATTCCTGTGTATTCCATCTGGTGAAGTCCATGACATAGTTGTCTTTTATGTTGTTTGCAATGAAGAAGTCATTGGTCTTGCAAAATTCCATCATGTGACCTCCTTCATCATTTCTGTCATGAAGACCATGTTCCCAACTACTGTTTCTCATCAATTTGTTTTGTGCCCCAACAGAAAATGAAGGTCCTGAAATTTTACTCCATTTGTATCATCATGGTTAACTCTACTTTGAGGAGGCAGCTCTTCTCCTGTTGTATTTTCAGTGATTTTCAACCTATAGATCTCATCATCCAGCCGTATATCTGACAATATTCTGGTAGTTTTCATAATATTCTAGTAGCCAATATTCTGTATTACCAATATTTCTATATTACCTTTAGTGAAACTTTACTTGCATGGGATATCAGAGTTATTGTCTGATGGTTTCCCCATTCCGTTGGGTCACCTCTCTTTGGAATGGGTACAAATAAAGATCTCTTCCAATCATTTGGACAGATAGTTGTCTTCCAAATTTCTTGGCATAGATGAGTGAGTGTCTCCAGTGCTGCCTCACTTTCTTGAAAGATTACAATTTTTATTGCATCAATTCCTGGTGCCTTGCTGTTTGCCAATTCCTTCAATGCATGTCAGACTTCTTTCATCAGTTACATTGGCTCTTGATCATATGCTACCTCTTGAAATGGTTGAACATCAATCATTTCCTTTTGGTACAGTGATTCTAGTGGTATTTAAATTACAGGTGGCTTAGTGTCTAGCAACACAGCAACATGTAAGCCACCACAGTAGGACAAACTGACAGATGAGTAGTGGGATTGTTCTTTAACGTTATGTACATTCACCTTCTCTTTGAAGGGATTGAACCAACCCATAATTGAAATAAATTCATCACAATCCCCTTGACTTTTTCTATATGCAGCATATAAATCATTAAAAAGGCTTCCAGCCTTTCCATGCACCTGTTTTGAGTTACTTACGTATTAGATCTAAAGACATATTTTGGAACAAATCTCAGTTCTTAACGTTGGGACTGCCTGTTGAGTCATAATAAACACTCTGAGAAATATCAGAAGCTTCAGATAACACACATATATATCTGGTCTCTGCTATAAGTCTATCACAGATTGCTATCGAAACTTTGCTTATTGCAGTTGTTCAAGGACCAAGTTGGTAGAGAAACCATCATTTCAATGGTTGCCGATAAACTTACCAGTTAGAAAATGCTTTTCGGGGAGTTCTCACATTGGTAATTAAGTACACCAGCCTAGAATCATCACAAATAACTTCTCTTCACATTCCATTGTCTAGAATTAGTTACACAGCTGCCCAAACACAAGGGATCAAGAAATGCTAATCTACCAAGTGCACAGAAGGGAAAGAAGAGGAAGCAGTTGGTGATCAGCTCATTCAAGGAAAATGAGACTTAGAGATGCAGTGAGGGTCACAAGGCCACTGATGGGTGGAGCTGGGGGGCATGCGGAGAGGAGGGAAATCCTCACTCGCTGACCTCACCTGCTGCTCCCTTGGATTAGTTCCCAGGAACAACTGCCCCCTCTGCCTTCCTTGCTACACCTCTGAAGAAACATTGTACTCAGCATAGTGTGGAACTACCCCATAAGATTTTCAAGGCTGCAGTCCTGGTGTGCAGCTGTAGGATAAGCACTAGACTGCTAACTGCAAGGTTGGCTATTCAAACCCACCTGCTGCTCCTCCGAAACCCTCTACAGAGTTGCTATGAGTAAAAATCGACTGGCTTGCACTTTGCTACAACAACAATCTTTACGGAGTTCTGGTGCGATGCTGTAAGATAAGCACTGTACTGCTAAACACAAGGTTGGCAGTTCAAACCCACCAGCCTCTCTTTGCATAACATACCCAACACAGGGTCGTGGAACCCACTTGAAGGCATCTAACAACAACAATCTTTTTTTTTAAGTTTTTTATCGTGAATTGTGTGTTAGTTTACATGGTGAACATTATCTTTACATTCATCCTATAGTACTTTGTTTCATTGCAATGATCACAATCCCCTGCATGCATCATTAAACACCCAAAGGGTACACCCCACACTCCTGTCCTTGGCCGCCAGCACACAACCTCTCTCCCTCCCTGAATCCAGAGTCCCCAGCCATTCCTTCTGTCCACATCATTGCCTTTGCCTCCATCCCTAGTGTCACTTAACAACAACAATTTTTACAGGAGAAGACTATTGGGCCAGAGTTGTGGGGTGTGAAAAAATTCACAAGTATGGAGGTTCAAAGTAGAAAGCTGTATTCACTTTTGAAGGGAGGAAAGGGGCCTAACACCAAAGAGCAGTGCCAGCCTTGTGGGTTGGGTGCTTTTACTGAGTTTTTAGGAGGGAAGGTAAAGGGAAAGGCATTGTGAACAGGTGGAATGGGCAGCAGGTTTACAGCATAAGTGATGGAACCCTCTGGGTTTTGGCAGGATATTGAGAGGAAATTGAAGATAGTGTCCATCTGGGTGAGCAAAACAGGAAATTGGGAGGTGATTGAAGATATTGCCCATTGCTTGGCCTCCAAAGGGTTGTCTATGGCCACTGGACAGAGTTTAGGGAGTCGCTCATCAGTGGGGCTGGCTGTTGTCCATTTCTAGAAAACAAACTCAGGGAAACAGGCTGAGCTCTTACAAGATGTTAAAGACTGTAGCTGAGTCCTTTCAGTCCTCCCGTCTGGTTTTTAGGTTGTTATTCTCAATGAAAGGACCTGTAGTCGGGAATATAGGAATTGCTGTCATTTTTCGGGAATGCTTCCTGCTGATTCAAGGTCATGAGAAGTCCCTATGCTGCCTAAAAAAACCAATAGATCCTGTTCGGAAGAAATGCAGCCAGAGTGCTCCTTAGACGCCAAGATGGCCAAACTTTGTCTTTCATACTTTGGACATATTGTCAGGAGGGAGCAGTTGCTGGAGAAGGATATCATGTTTGGTAAGGTGGAAGGTCAGAGGAAAAGAGGAAGATCCCCAGTGAGAGGGATTGGCCAAGTGGCAGCATCAATGGATTCAAGCATGGCAACAATAGTGAGGTTGGCTCAGGATCGGGCAGTGTTTCGTTCTGCTGTACATAATGTCTCTATGGGTCGGTACCGACTCGATGGCACCTAACAACAACAACAACAATAACCTGTAGTTCCAACGATCGCTCATTTAAGAGGGAGGGGCTGAAATTGAACTGTTCTAAAGGTTAATGTTGTTGCAGGGTTTTGATGTCATAACACATTACTTAATATTTTAATTTGATCTTTGATGAAATACATAAGGAAATGAATGACACAGGGGCCAGAGATTAAAACTAGGATAAGGGCAGCAAGAGTTCCAAGTGTTGAAGTTAACCAGGAGATCCAAGACCATTAGTTAACTTGCAAGTCCCCCAATCAGAACAGCCTGATATTCCTTTTCCATTAAGTTTATTCACTCTACTAAGTATGTTTTGTAACTTAGCTTGCACGTTTCCTGACTGGTGTGCAAAGAAAAAACAGTTCTCTCCTGGCATGGCACACGTGCCTCCGTAGGTGGCCGTTAATAGGTTTAAAGCTCTTTTGTTTTGTAATACTACTCCAGCTAGAGATTTCATTTGTTCTTGAAGGATATTGATTTGATTGACAAATTCATAGATTGTTGTTGAATGCTGTAGAATCAGTTCTGACCCATAATGTCCCTGTGTAGGGTTTCAGAAGAGCAGCTGGTGGGCTTGAACCACCAGCCTTGTGGGTCTCAGTCCAGTGCTGAACCTACAGCCCCACACCAGGAGATAGATTGATTTAATTTTATGGACAAGTGTCAAGCAGTAAATGCAGAGTTGAGTAGGCCCAGTGGATATTCTAGCTTAGATTCTTAAGGTTGTAACAACTGTGATGTCTTCAAGGCACTGTCAGTGTTGCTGAGAGTATATGCAGTGGGGTATACTATTGTTGAGATTGAGGAAGATGTGCACTAAGGTAGAGGTCCTAGTCCATTTGGTGGGTAAGAATAAATAAGCATCAGGGCCACAGAGAAAATAAGCACAATTGTCAGAATGTCATCACAGGACTGGGGACTTAGTCCTGCAGAGCCCATGTGTGCTGGGCAGAAATGGTAAAGGTGTGAT
Source organism: Chrysochloris asiatica (assembly GCF_000296735.1). Taxonomy (NCBI): domain Eukaryota; kingdom Metazoa; phylum Chordata; class Mammalia; order Afrosoricida; family Chrysochloridae; genus Chrysochloris; species Chrysochloris asiatica. Next base: position 18,412,018 of record NW_006408550.1, read on the forward strand.
TAAAAGTGGTTAACTGACCTAAAGTTAAAAAGGTTAAATTGACCTAAAGAAGGTCCAAGACATTGGGAGGTGGTTAAGCACAGGAGGGCTGGTTGGGCAAGGATTATTGGGGAAAATATGTTGTTGTTGTTGTTGAGTGCTATTGAGTTGGTTCTGACTCATAGTGACCCTGTATAAGGTGTCCAAGAAGTGGCTGGTAAGTTTGAACTGCTGACCTTGCAGCTCAAACCAACTTCCTGTCGAGTGCTTATCCTACAGCATCATAACTGATTTCAGTGATTTGGTGTAATTAATTTAAAAATAAATTTTGTACAGTAGGTTTAAGAAAACCTGACTAAGAAATTTAGTAACAAGAGGTTTGAGTCCCAGAAAGGTTCCTAAGTTAAAGAAGGTGCTGTGGGTGACATTGTAACTGGCTTTAAGTGTTGGGCTCTTCCTGGAGTGTCTGTGTTCCAAATTTAGGGAGGAACTTGTTCAGAATCTTTGAGGGGAATGGGAGGGGGCAAAGTTTTAGGTGTAGGCAGTGAAGCCTCACTAACAAACCCAAGGAAAGAAGTTTAAGAATGCAGAAGGAGCTGTGGACCTAATTAAGCCATGAGCTCTCTTCCTAGTAGATGGGTGGAACAGTTTGGTTTGGGAGTCTCATGAAAGAATGGGGAAAGACTCAATCTCCCAGTATATAGACTTATAATCTGTCATAGTCAACAGGTCTAAATAATAGCTCTTTTTGTGTCTTCAATGAGGCAAGCGAACATGGTCTGGTGTGGTCAGTGGGGGGAACCCTGCTGAGAGTCCCAGTTGGGGTTCTGAGCTAGACAACTATGTAACCTGTAATATATCTACTAGGTTCTCATCGATTTAAGTTATCTCCATACTGTCTAGCCTTTGACCGTATGTGCACATGTTCCTCTAGATTAGTACATTAGTAAATGAGGTATATACTTGTATACTTCTCCATGCTAAGTCGTAGGAGAGGGTGGTGGTGGTTGTGTGCCATGGAGTCAGTTCTGACTCATAGCAATCCTGCATAGGATTTCCGAGGCTATAAATCTTTACAGAAGCAGAAAGTCTCATCTTTCTCCTGCAGAACTACTGGTAGTTTTGAACTGCTGACCTTGAGATGGACAACCCAACTCGTAACCACTATACTACCAGAACTCCTATAAGAGAGGGTGTTGTTGTTAAGTGCTGTCGACTCAGTTCTGACCCATAGTGACCCTCTAGAGGGTTTTCAAGGAGTGGCTGGTGAGCTTGAACCACTGACCTTGTGGTCAAACCAACTTTGCAGTCTAGTTCATTAGCCCACAACGCCAGCCCAGGACTCCATAAGAGAAAGGACTTCATAAGAGAGGGTGATGGATGGTGGTTATGTGCTGTGGAGTTAGGTCTGACTCATAGTGGCCCTGCACAGGGTTTCTGAGGCTGTGAATCTTTACGGGAGCAGAAAGCCTCATCTTTGTCCCATGGAGCAGCTGGTACTTTTGAACTGCTGATCTTGTGGTTTGCAGCCCGATTCATAACCACTACGCTACCAGAGCTATGCAAAATCCTTAGTGAACTTAATAGGGTTGGCTGGAAAGTTATCTAGCTCGTTTTCAGTGCTGTCCAGGGAACTTGGGCTTTGACTCCCAAAAGAGAAGAAGTAACTGCTAGATTACTTTTGCTTTAGAGATTTACTCCCCTAATTTGAGAAGAAAATTTCTCTTATTAGGGGTGTTTGTACATTTGAACATGTAAATAAAAGTATGCAGAAAGTATTTATCTTGCTGGAAATGGTATAAGGATGGCTTAGTCAAGGATTTTGACTGGGGTTTTCCTTCCATCCCAATAACCCTACACTCAATGTAAGACAAAGGTCCAAGTAAGGGTGGCAAGACAGAGAAGATTTCTCCCATGTCTACTGCTGTAGGGTAAGCACTTAGACTGCAAGGTTGGTTTGAACTGCAAGGTCAACAGTTCAAATTCACCAACAGCTCCTCAGAAACCCTATACAGGGTCACTATGGGTTGGAACCAACTCAATGGTACTTAATAACAACATAACAACCATCCACCTCAACAGACACCAGAGGCTTGGCAGTGGTGATGAGATGTTCTCATTGGGAGAGTAGTTAGTGTCTGGGTACCATCAGTGAGGGCCTTCCTCAACTGGAGGGACTTGGATCTGCGCCACCAGGGGGCTGGGATGTTTGACCACTGGGGGGGTCAATGTTATACCCTGCTGCAGGAGTTCCTGACACACCCAGTGCCAATGCCCTATCTGCCCACAATTATAGCTTTGGTTAGGATCAAGATTGCCTGCTCTCAGATACCTCCGACTGTCTTTCTGTTATCTTCTTCTGCTGCTATGTTGTTGCTGTTAAGTACCATAGAGGTGGAGTAGGTTCCGACTCATAGCGACCCTGTACAGGGTTTTGAAAGACATAAATCTTTATGGGAGCAGAAAGCCTCATTTTTCTCTCATGGAATGACTGGTAATTTCGAATTGCCGACCTTGAGGTTAGCAGCCCAATTCGTAACTACACTGCCAACCAAAGGGATTTTGTTGAAGTGAGAAGGAGGTAAGTGAGCTGGGTGTCTTAAAGCAACTAGTGACTGCAGTTGAGCTAGTTTCTCCATTTTTTTTTTTTTTTTTCTGTCTTCTCTGGCATCCTCTGCCTTATCACAGTTATTAAATCCTTGTTAGCCTCTTCCACTCATCAAGAGAAAGGGGTCCCAGTCCTACCTTTCTTAATTTTCTTCTAATATCTAGATAGGCCTGAGCCAAAAAATGCATACTCAGGACCTGTGTCCAAATCTGGGTCTAGTTTGTATACTTTCTGAATGCCTCAGTCAGCCTGCTCAAGAAGGCTAGAGAGCTCCTCTTTCCCCTGAGTAATCTCCTTAACAGAATGGACTGTTATGGACACACATCTTCTTATCCCTTCCAACACACAAGGTACTAGGTATTTGCACTTGTCAAAATACTTATCATCATTAGCATCAAAATATAATTTACATAGCATGTTTATAGCATGAAAGATAAAGAATACAGATTTTGAAAACTGAGAATCTTTATTTAGGCACATAAAAATTTAAACTTAGTTTATTTAATGCTATTAAAATGATTACATCATTATAATGTTGTTGTTGTTGCTATGTGCCATGGAGTCGGTTCCAACTTATAACGACCCTGTACAGGGCTTCCGAGGCTGTAAATCTTCACAGGAGCAGAAAGTCTCATCTTTCTCCTGAGGAACAACTGGTAGTTTCAAACCGCTGACTGTGAGATTAGCAGCCCGATTCGTAACCACTACGTTATAATAACGGCTTTAAATTTAGCATCTTGTCATGACTATAAATTTATAACAAGCTATTTTTTGATATCAAAGAATAAGTTAGACAAAAAATAAAAATTCATTACAACTGTAGAATTGCCTAATTTTGGGGCAATAAAAAGCAAAAAAACCAACCCAGTGGAGAATTTAAAAGTATATTAGGTAGAAGGTATTATATGATGAATCATCTTGGTTCTATCACCCAGCAAACATTGTCCCATCAAAATCAATCTTATTTCATCTATGCCCCATCACTAGAATCCTAGCATATTACTTCAAAGAAAATATCCTAAATTAACAAAAATGGGGGAGTAGTGAATCCAACAGTCCAGAAACAAAGGACCCTAGGACCATCAAGGGAGAAGAGCACAAGCAGAATGCGAGACCTTATCCAGAGAAGCAGCGATACCAGAGATGGAGGCAGAGACCTGGACTTGGAGAGAGGAAGCATCTGAGGACTCTAGATTCGTGGGAAGAGAGGGAATGAGAGCTGGCAGCCAGGAGGCAGACTTACAGAATGTGCCTTCATGTGTTGTAAATTATTATATATGCCTGAGTGTTTTTTTTTTTTAAAAAGAGCTAAAGCGGATAGAAAGAAATACTGTTAACTGATGGTACATGGAGGGGATTATAATCATTGTAATGAAACAAGTTGTTTGATTTGTTGAATGTAAAACGGATGATCTGCCCTGTAAACTTTCACTCAATCCCCAATAAAAACCTTAAATCAATAAACAAGAAACAAACTTGTAAAACTGTATGATATCAAGCTAAAAAAAAGAAAATATCCTATGTTTTTATCTGGAAATATTTTAGTACATTAGTGAGAAAGAGAAGGAATATTTTAAAAAGCATAATCAAAATGCAATTATTTTGTCTGAAAAAATAAACATTAATTAATTAATTTATTTTTTAATCATGAAGTAACCAGCCAGTGATTAAAACTCCAATGGTGCAACAAAAGGTCAATGTTGTTTTCCCATACCTCCAGAGAAGGGAGAAGTGGGGGACAGTTTTGGGAATTCATCTCTAAATGTCTCAGGGTCTTTTGAAATACTTCCACCACTTGTCTGTCAGTCTGTCCTACTGTGGTGTCCTGTGCGTGGCTGTGATTCTGGAAGCTATGCCACAGGAATTTTAAATACCAGCAAGGTCACCCATGGTGGACAGGTTTCAACTGAGTTTTCAGACAAAGACAGGCTAGGAAAAAGGAAAGACAGGTTACTTTTGAATATTTAGTCACTGAAAATCTAATGAATAGCAGTGGAACATTGTCAGCACCAGAATACTGAATATTGCATTGATGAAGATATTGATGAAGTAGTTGTTGTTGTTGTTAGGTGCCATTGAGTCAGTACTGACCCATAGCGACATTATGTAGAGCAGAATGAAACACTGCCAAATCCTGGGCCAACCTCACTGTTGTTGCCACCCTTGAGTCCATTGATGCTGCCACTTGGCCAATCCATCTTGTTGGAGGTCTTCCTTTTTGCCTCTGACCATCCACCTTACCAAACATGATATCCTTCTCCAGCGACTGGTCCCTCCTGACAATATGTCCAAAGTATGAGAGACGAAGTTTGGTCATCTTAGCCTCTAAGGAGCACTTTGGCTGCACTTCTTCCAAAATGGACCTATTGGGTCTTTTGGCAGCCCATGGCACTTTCAATATTCTCCTCCAACACCATAACTCAATGGCATTAATTCTTCTACAGTCTTCCTTATTCACTGTCCAGTTTTCCCATGTATATGAGGTTACTGAAAATACCATGGCTTGGGTCAGGCGCACCTTAGTGCTCAAACTGACATCTTTGCTCTTCAGCACTTTAAAAAGGTCTTGTGCAGCAGATTTGCCTAATGCAATACATCGTTTGAACTGCTTTCGTGAGTGCTGATAGTTGATCCAAGAAGAATGAAGTCCTTGACAACTTCAATCTTTCCTCCATTGATAAGAATGTTGTTTATTGGTCCAATGGTGAGAATTTTGTTTTCTTTACATTGAGATGTAATCCATAACAAAGGCTGTGCTCTTTGATCTTCATCAGTAAATGTTTTAAGTCCTCTTCACTTTCAGCAAGCAAGGTTGTATCATCTGCATATTGCAGGGTGTTAGTGAGTCTTCCTCCAATCCTGATGCCACATTTTTCTTCATAGAAGCCAGCTTCTTGGATGATTTGCTCAGTATACAGGTTGAATAAGTATGGTGAAAGAATATGACCTTGTTGTACACCTTTCTAAAATTTAAACCATTCAGTGTTCCCATGTTCTGTTCGAACTGCCTCTTGGTCCAGGTACAGATTTCTCATGAGCACAATTAAGTGTTCCGGAATACTCATACTTCACAGTGTTGTCCATAGCTTGTCTTGATCCCCACAATCAAAAGCCTTTGCATAGTCAATAAAGCACAGGTAAACATCTTTCTGCTATTCTATAATTTCAGCCAAGATCCATCGGACATCAGCAATGATATTCCTCATTTCACGGCCTCTTCTGAATCCAGCTTGTACCTCAGTTAAGTTCTCTGTAAATGTAAGATTGCAGCCATTTCTGTATTACCTTCAGCAAAACTTTACTTGCGTGAGATATCAAAGAGATTGTCCCATGATTTCCGCATTCTATTGGTTCACCTCTCTTTGGAATGGGCAAAATATGGATCTCTTCCAATCAGTTGGCCAGATAGTTGTCTTCCAAATTTCTTGGCAAAGATGAGTGAGTGCCTCCCGTGCCTCCTCACTTTCTTGAAAGATTTCAATTTTTATTCTGTCAATTCCTGGTGCCTGGTTCTTAGTCAATTCCTTTAATGCACCTTGGACTTCTTCCTTCAGTATCATTGGCTCTTGATCATATGCTACGTCTTGAAATGGTTGACCATTAACCATTTCCTTTTGGTACACTGTGTATTCCTTCCATCTTCTCTTGATGCTTTCTGCATCATTCAATAATTTTTCCAGAGAATCTTTCAATAACAAAAGTCAAGGCTTGAATTTTTTTTCAGTTCCCCTAGCTTGAGAAATGCTGTGTGTGTTCTTCCTTTTTGGTATTCTGATTCCAGATCTTTGCACATTTTATTGTAATA
>NW_006408550.1:18419160-18428401 GCF_000296735.1 Chrysochloris asiatica
AGACAGCGTTGTACCTCATGACTGATCTGGATATGTTGCTTTTGACGATAAATGCAACAGCATTCCTCTTTAATTTGTCATTCCTGGCATAGTAAACCATGTGATTGTCAGATTCAAAATGGCCAATACCAGTCCATTTCAGCTCACTAATGCCTAAGATATCGATGTTCATGCATTCCATTTCATTTTTGACTACTTCCAATTTTCCCAGATTCATACTTTGTACACTCCATGTTCCGATATTCAATGAATGTTTATAGCTGTTTCTCTTCATTTTTACTTGAGCCCCATCAGCAAATGAAAGTCTTGCAGGCTTTTCTCCCACAAACTTTACTCCATTCGCGTCATCATGGTCAACTCTACTTTGAGGAGGCAGCTCTTCCCCAGTCGTATTTTGAGTGCCCTCCAACCTGAGGGACTCATTTGATGAAGAGTTGATGAAGAGTACCAGAATATTGTCAGATATAGTGCCAGAAGATGAGCCCTGCAGGTTGCAAGGCACTCAGAATATGACTGGGAAGAGCTGTCCCCTCAAAATAGAGTTTCCTCTTTTGATGTGAAGGGACTAAAGCCTTCAGGACCTTCATTTGCTGATGGGGTGCAACTCAAAATGAAAAGAAACAGCTGTAAATATCCATTAATAATTGGAACATGGAATGTACAAAGTATGAATCTAGGAAAATTGAAAATTGTCAAAATGAAATTGAATGCATGTACATCGATATCCTAGGTATTAATGAGCTGAAATGGACTGGTATTGGCCATTTTGAATCTGACAATCACATGATTTACTATGCCAGGAATGACAAATTGAAGGGGAATGGCATCACATTCATCATCAAAAAGAACATATCAAGATCTGTCATCAGGTACAATGCTGTCTGTGATAGGATACTATTCATATGCCTACAAGGAAGACTGGTTAATAGCACTATTATTCAAATTTATTCACCCACCACTAAACCCAGTGATGATGAAATTGAAGAATCCTACCAACTTCTCCAGTCTGAAACTGATTAAACATGCAATCGAGGTGTATTGGTAATTATTGGTATTGGAATGCAAATGTTGGAAACAAAGAGGAAGGATCAGTGATTGAAAAATAAGGTCTTGGTGATAGAAAAGATGCTGGATATCACATGATAGAATTTTGCCAGGTCAATGTCTTCTTCAATGCAAATACCTTTTTAAAACAACACAAAAGATGAATATACACATAGACCTCAACTGGTGGAATATACAGAAATCAAATTGACTATATCTGTGGAAAGAGATGGTGGAAAAGCTCCATATAATCATCCAAAACAAGGGCAGGGGCAGACTATGGAACAGACCATCAATTGATCATATGCAAGTTCAGGCTGAAGCTGAAGAAAATTAAAACAAGTCCAGGAGAGCCAAAATATGACCTTGAACATATCCCACCTGAATTAGAGATTATCTGAAAAATGTATTTGACGCATTAGACACTAAAGACTGAATACCAGAAAAGTTGTTGGATAACATCAAGAACATCATACAGAAAGAAAGCAAAAGATCATTAAGAAGGCAAGAAAGAAAGAAAAGACCAAAATGGATGTCAGAAGAGACTCTGAAACTTGTTCTCCTGTGTAAAGATGCTAAAGCAAATGAAAGAAATGAGGTAGAAGAGCTGAACAGGAAATTTCAAAAGTCAGCTCGGGAAGGCAAAGTCAAATATTGTGACAAAATGTGCAAAGACCTGGAGTTACAAAACAAAAAGTGAAGTACACGCTCATCATTTCTCAAGCTGAGGGAACTGAAGAAGAAATTCAAGGCTTGACTTGCGATATTAAAGGATTCTATGGGGAAAATATTGAATGATGCAGAAAGCATCAAAAGAAGAAGGAAGGAACATACAAAGTCACTGTACCAAAAAGAAATGGTTGATGTTCAGCCATTTCAAGAGATAGCATATGATCAAGAGCCAATAATAATGAAGGAAGAAGTCCCAGGTGCATTGAAGGCATTGATAGAATACAAACTGAAATCTTTCAACAAACTGATGCAGCACTGGAGGCACTCACTCATCTATGTCAGGAAATTAGAAGACAATTAACCAGCCAACTGACTGGAAAGGATCCATATTTGTGCCCATTCCAAAGAGAGGTGACCTAACACAATATGGAAATTATGAGACAGTATCTTAAGTATTGCATTCAAATAAAATTTTGCTGAAGGTTATACAAAAACTGCTTCAACCATACATTGAACAGAGATCTTCCAGAAGTTCTAGCTTGAAAAGGATGTAGAGTGAGGTAGAGGATTTATCATTGCTGATGCCAGATGAATCTTGGCTAAAATCGGAGAATACCAGAAAGATGTTTACTTGTACTTTATTGACTGAACAAAGGCTTTCGATTATGTGGATCATGACAAGCTATGGACAGCATTGTGAAGAATGAGTATTCCAAAATACTTAATTATGATCATGATGAACCTGTACATGGATCAATAAGCAATGGTTCAAACAGAACAAGGAAATACTGAATGGTTTAAAATTAAGAACGGTGTGTGCCAGGGTTATATTCTTTCATCAGATTTACTCAATTATATGCCTAGAAAGTAATCTGAGAGGCTGGACTATATGATGAAAAACATGGCATCAGTTTGGAGGATACTTATTACCAACCTGAGATATGCAAATGATTGCTTACTGAAAGTGAAGAGGACTTAACATATAACATATTTACTGATGAAGATCAAAGACCACAGCTTTCAGTATGGGTTGCATGTCAATGTAAAGAAAACAAAAACCCTCGCTATTGGACCAATAAATAATCCATACACCTGGAGAAAAAATTGAAGTTATCAAAGACTTCATTTTGCTCAGATGACCCATCAGTAGTCATGGACGCAGCAGTTAGGAAATCAAACAATGTATTGCATTAGGTAAATCTGCTGCACAAGACTTGTTTACTGTGTTCAAGAGCCACGATGTCAGTTTGAGGACCAAGGTATGCCTGATCCAAGCCATGGTATTTTAAATAACCTCATGTTGTTGTTGTTGTTAAGTGCCATCGAGTTGGGTCCGACCCATAGCGACCCTGTACAGGGTTTCCGAGGGTGTAAATCTTTACGGGAGTAGAAAGCCTCATCTTTCTCCCACGGAGCGGCTGGTAGTTTCGAACCGCTGACCTTAAGGTTCGCAGCCCGATTCGTAACCACTAAGCTACCAGAGCTCCTTATGCATGTGAAAATTGGACAGTGCATAGGAAGACCGTAGAAGAACTGATGCATTTGAGTTATGGTGTTGTAGAAGAATATTAAAATATTAAACGTTTAGGCTTGAGGTCGGTCAGTCCCAGTGCCTTCAGACTCTTCAGATTCTAAAGGAGAGTCATTAGGTCAGGTGAACGTAGAAGGAGAGAACATGCTGGCACAAAAGGTTCAATCAGAGTGTCTTCCACCTGAACAATCTAAAGAGATCCAACAGAGAGTTGGCATTTTTTGTCTGATGCCAGACCATGACCTAAAGATCTTATGCCAGCACCGCATGTCCCAGAGCCTGGGGCAAAACTGCACCAGAGAGATCTTACGTCAGAACTGGGAAATGTGCGGTCCTTTAAGACTGTGTCCTGAACAGAAAGTGATAAGACCCAGCGTCAGATTTTATCAACTGAGGAAGAAAAGTAAATCACTTCTGACCTACAGAATCTTTTGTGTCCTGCGATGGAGTGTGACTTACTGACTGGAGTTTTGAGCTGGATGGCTGAAGAAGTGGTGCCGGGGTTGGAGACAGTAAGTGGAGAGCAAGTCAAAGTGATCAGTCTCACAAGACAGGATTGGGGTGGGGGCGGTTAGTCTAAGATGATTTGCCGCTGCACACAGCTCATCTAGCTGCATGTCTCAGAAAGCTGAGTGTTAGAGAAAGACAGTGTCTTCTGGGGACAGGATTAGGGGGGGTTTAGCCTGAGACTATCTGACATTCCAAGTGCTCCCCTGGAACGTTACAAGCCCCAAAGACAATGCAGAAGAAGTGAGATCTCCATATGGTTCACCAAAATGTTACACTGGGCTGGAGTTTCAGGGTGTGAAAGAATTCACAAGTAGGGAAGTTCAAAGTAGAGAGCTGTATTCATTTTCTATAGGAGGAAAGGAGCCTAAGCAGTGCTGGCCCTGAGGGTCAAGTGTTTGGGGTTTTTATTGGATTTTTAGGAGGGAAGGCAAAGGGACCTTGAGGATGAGGCAGATTTACAATGTAAGTGATGGTACCCTCTGAGGTAGTATAATAGGATATTTTTTGCTTTGTTGTTGCTAAATGCCCTCAAGTCAGTTCCAATTCATAGAGACCCTGTATAGGGTTTCCAAGGAGCAGCTGGTAGGCTTGAACTGCTGACCTTGTGGTCCAAACTGTCCTTGCAATCCAGTGCTTATTCTACAGCTCCACACTAGGCTATTGGGAGGTGTATAAAGTTATTGTAGCTTACTCAACTCTGGGAGGTCATTGATGGTCACTGGGCAGAGTTTAGGATGTTGTTCATCAGTGGGGCTGACTGTTCTCCATTCCTGAAAAACAAGCTCAGGGAAGCAGGCTTTTGTTATTGTTAAGTGCCATTGAGTCGGTAACAACTCACGCAACCCTATCTAGGGTTTCCAAGAAACAGCTATTGGGGCTGAACTGCCAACCTTGTGATGCATAGTACAGTGCGGATCCTATAACAACATACCAGTGGGGCTAGCATTTCTATATTCCTGCAAAACAAGCTAAGCAAAACAGGCTGGGGTCTTACAAGAGTTTAAACACTGCAGCTAGGTCCATTCACAGACTTCCACATCTTTCTCCCACTGAGCAGCTAGTGGGTTTGAACTACAAACCTTTTGGTTAATAATCAAACACTTCACCTCTATGCTACCAGGACTTCTATTGGAGGAATGCTGCTGTCGTTGTTAGATGCCACCATTAAGCCAGCTTCAACTCATAGTGACCCAATGCACAATAGAACAAAACACTGCCCAGTCCTGCGCCATCCTCACAATATTGGAGGTATGTTGTTTTAAATGCCATAGAGTTGGTTCAGACTCACAATGGCCCTATGTAGGATGTCCAAGAAGTGTCTAGTAGCTTCGAACCACTGACCTTGTGGTTAGCAGCCCAATGCTTATCCTACAGCACTACATTAGGACTCCATATAATTGCCTCATTTATATGTCACTGACACTACGTAACCTGCTTATTCAACAAAATAACTAGACTTGAGTGTATCCCAACTTCATACTAGATTTCCTATGTCTGTGATTATTTGCTTGCATCCAGAAGACCACTGATGGTGTTGAGTTTTTTATCTGTAGAAGGAGTAAAACATTGACTAGACTCAGTCTCAGCTGCCTTTCTAACACCTTCTAAGAAAAACCCTGTGGTATGTTTCACTTAAGAGGTGATAAGATTTCTTCAGCATGATCCAAACTGTCTTTAACATGTTTTAACCACAAACTATAAATAGCCAAGCAGTACCATCTGTTTCACATATTTTTGTGTCAGTGATATATGAGGGAAAAAAATACATATATAAAATCAGTGACTAGAAGTTCTTTAGAACTCTCTGCTGTCCCGAGAAGTCTGTGCTAACATATCTTTTCCTTCAGCCACAATTTCCATAGACTAACCAACATGATCTTGGCATACATGGGATTTGATATAAGATTTATTTTCAAGAAAAATATGTCCTCTTTCTAAATGGGCCTAAATATCAGCCTTGACTTATATTTGCTATTATGACCTTCAACCTTTATGCTTTCCCATGGGAGTATGATCATAGAAGTTTCTCTATTCACAAACAGATTCTCTTTCAAAATGGCTTATTTATGTGCCAGTTGTACAAGAAATAGAAATGAATTTTCACATGTGATTTATGTTATAATTTGATAATTAGATTCCCAGATCTGATCATAGGAACTTTTTAATCTCACTCCCTCCATTTTCGACTTTATCTTCTTTGTTAGCTTTTACTATATGGCGTGGGTTGTTGTTGTTAGCCATTGAGTCAGTTCTGACTCATAGCAACTCTGTAGAGCATTTCCAAGGAGTGGCTGGTGAGTTTGAACTGCTGACCTTGTTGTTCAAATCAATCTTGTGGTCCAGTGCTTATCCTAGAGAGCCACAGCAGGACATGGTGTGAGATCAGGTATTAAGCTCTATGAAAGAAAAGATGATGAGCATATCTAATACAATGCTGAATAAGTGATCACAGCAGCCGCATGAAGATTCATAACTAATGCCAACTAAAGAATTTGGTGTTTATTTTTGATCCCTGAGAGACAATCTCCAAGCCCTTTGAATTCCATCAGTGATTGAAGTCTTTTTAACTTCTTTGGGCTCCAGATCATACATACCTAACAGGTTATGTTACTAAGGCAGGGTTGTTGTTGTTAGGTGCTGTAGAGTCCATTCCAACTCATAAGGAGCCCTTCTAAGGAGCATTTTGGCTGTGCTGCTTCCAAGACACATTTGTTTGTTCTTCTGGGTGTTGTTTTTAGGTGTTATTGAGTCAGTTCCGACTAGTAGCAACCCTATGCACAATAGAAGGAAACACTACCTGGTCCGACATCATCCTCACACTTGGTTATCAACCATAACAAGAGTTCATTGTTGATGTCACTGTGTCAGTCCATGTCCTTGGGAGTCTTCCTCATTTCTGCCGACCCTCCACTTTACCAAGCATGATGTCCTTCTCCAGCTACTGGTCCCTCCTGATAACATGTCTGAAGTATGAGACATAAAGTTTCACCATCTTGGTTACTAAAAACATTCTGACTGTACTTCTTTCAACATAGGTTTGTTCTTCTAGAAGTCCATGGTACTTTCAATATTCTTCTCCAATGCCATACCCAAATGGATCGATTCTTCTCCAGTCTTCCTTATTCACTGTCCAACTTTCACACACATATGTGGTGACTGAAAATACCATGGCTTGGGTCAGGCTCATCTTAATCCGTAAACTGGTATCTTTGCTCTTGAGTGCTTTAAAGACGTTTTGTGCAGATTTGCCTAATGCAATACAACGTTTGATTTCTTCACTGCTGCTTCCATGAGTTTTGATTGTGGATCTAAGCAGAATGAAAGATTTGACAATTTCAATCTTTTCTTATCTTATTATGATATCATTTATTGGACCAGTTGGCAGAGTTTTAATTTTCTTTACTACGAATTGCAATACATACTGAAAGCTGTAGCCTTTGATCTTCATCAGAACTTATTCTAAATTCTCTTCACCTCAGCAACTGAGGTTGCATCATCTGCATATCAAATGATTCTTCCTCCAATCCCAGATGTTATGTTCTGCTTCATATTACCCAGCTTCTTGGATTACAAATGAGTGGTGGAATGTAAATACTACCATCCCATTTAATGTTTTTTTCCTAAATACAGTTTAATAGTCTTTTCCAGGTTTTTGTTTTGTCCGAAGGATATATCCAAGTAGTGATGTCCAGTGAAATCCTGTGTTTTAAAGTTACTGGTATGATAATGCCACCAACAGACTCACACTTTTGTGTCACTTTAGATAGTCAGGGATTGAAAAATGTTAAATTTGTTCTACAACAAAGTAATTATATAGCTTCAGTATCAAGTCTATAAGATATTGCATATAAAAAATACAATTTCTAACCCTATCTCTTCCATCTTATTCCTTTCCTCTCTTAATAAATGATCATGTACTAAATGTTTCCATCATTTAAAATATAAGAATATATGTATATATTTTTATTTATGAATTTTTTTCCTTCTTCGTACTGATCAAACAATTTGTCATTCTGTGATAGATTGAATATTGCTGTGATTCTGGAAACGATGCCACAGGTGTTTCAAATACCAGCAGGGTCACTCATGGTGGACAGGTTTCAGCGGAGCTTCCAGACTAAGAAAGACTAGGAAGAAAGACTAGGCAGTCTACTTCTGAGAGATTAGAACATTTTGTGAATAGCAGTGGAACACCATCTGATACAGTGCCAGAAGATGAACCCCTCAGGTTGACAGGTTCTCAAAATATGACTGAGGAAATACTGCTTCCTCAAAGTAGAGCTGACTTTAATGACTCGATTGGATCAAAACTTTCAGGACCTTCACTTGTTGAAAGAGCAAAACTCAAAACAAGAAGAAATAGCTGCAAACATCCATTAATAATCAGAACATAGCATGTATGAAGTATTAATCTAGGAAAATTTGAAGTTATTAAAAAATGAAATGGAATGTATAGATTCAATAGGCATTAGTGAGTTGAAATGGACTGGTATTTGCCTTTCTGAATCTGCTAGTGATATGGTTTACTATGCTGGGAATGTCAAACTGGAGAAGAATGGTGCAGCATTCATTGTCAAATAGATCATTTCAAGATCCATCTTGAAGTGCAATGTTGCCTGTGGTAGGATCATATCTGTATGCCTAAAAGGAAGAGCAGTTAATACCACCAGTACAGTAGATTTTAAAGTTCTAAAGGTGTCACTTTGAAGACTAAGGTATGCCTGACACAAGTATGGTACTTTTCAATAATGTTCTATGCATATAGACTGTAGAAGAATTGATGCATGTTGAAGAATATTGAAAGTACCATGAACTTCAAGATGAACAAATAGAAATATAGCCAGGGTGCCCCTAAGAAGTGAGGATTGCAAGACTTTGTCTCATGTACTTTGGATAGTTCTCAGGAAGGACCAGTCCCTAGAAAAGGCTATTGTGTTTGATAAAATAGAGGGTTATCAAAAAAGAGGAAGACTCCCAATGAGATGGATTGACACAGTGTCTAAGACACAACAGTTGTGAGGATGGTGCAGGACCGAGCAGTGTGTCACTCTGTTGTAAATATGGTTGCTGTGAGTCTGAACCAACTTAAGGCACCTCACAACACCAATCATAGTCTTAGCTTTCTCTGTTGTTAAATAGCAGCCTTTTATGCACCGTCGACTCTTTTGCTTCTGCAAATATTCACAGCCTTGGAAACAGTATACAGGGTCACTGTGAGTCAGAAAGGACTCAATGGCACTTAACAACAACTTTCATATTACAATTTGAATTCAACAATATATCCCAGAGATCCCTCCAGAAAACAATACTTTAAATCATATTTTATTATGTATTATTATTGCCTTACAAATACATAATCATCATTCTGTGAATGCACTATAGTTTATTCAAATAGTCCTCTAATTAGACATCTGGATTTTCCCATACTTTAGCCATTATAGTAAAATGGCAATAGATTGTTTATACATAAATGTTTATATATAT
>NW_006408550.1:18431586-18447548 GCF_000296735.1 Chrysochloris asiatica
ATTCTGTGTTGTTGTTGGCGGAGCTCTCTGTTATATGTCCACCCGATCCGCTATCTTGTTTGTTCTCTGTTTTTATTTATGTTTTTGACAGCATGTCTTTGTACTAGTTTTCTGAAAGTAAAGTTGTTGCATCAAAACATAAGTTAATATGGTTTATTTTACTATATATTATAAAATTTCCCTTTATAGGGGTTGGACCATTCTGTTGCCCAGCAGCTGTATTTGAGAGGGCCAGTGTCCTCATAACTTTGCCAGAAGCACACGTTGTCAAACATGGCTTATTTTGCCCATTGAATGGTGAGGAATAGTGTTTCAGTGTAATTTCAATTTGCTTTTCATTTAAATATTACAATAACTATCACAGTTTTCTTTCTTTTTTTAATGTTTTTTTTTGTGTGTGTGTGTGTGTGTGTGAATTATGTGATAGTTTACGTGAGAGAACATTAGCTTTTCATTCATCCTATCATATATCATTTCATTGCCATGGTTACAATCCCCTCCATGCGTCATCAACCAACCAAAGGGTATAATCTGCAAGACTGCCCCCTGGTCATCAGCACACAGCCCGTCTCCCTGTCTGGGTCTAGAGTCTCCAGCCACTCCATCTCTCCACGTCATCATCTCTGCCTCCATCTCTGGCATCACTGCTTCTCTGGGTAGGGTTCTGCTCTCTGCTCTTCTCCCTTGATGATCCCAGGGACCTCCACTCCTAGAATGCAGTGTCAGTCACTCCCCTCCTTTTGCTACATAATGTCTACCTTTACATTTCCAACCCTCACAATCAGTCCTGATAGCAATTATTCCCTATTGTATCACAAAAGACCTATCCGCATCTCCTTTCATCAGCCCCGCCCAGACAGATTGGATCCTACTCTGTGAAGAGTCTACCTTTGTCCATGCCCTCTGGATCTAGGTTCACTCTTGAAAGCTTGTAAGCAAGTCACTTCTTATCACAGTTTTCTTGATGGTAACTTTTATTTTAAATGTTTGGAAAGTGGGGGAATTTCTACTTATGAAGACTGTTCTTGTATATGAAAACATTTTAGAAAGAAAAAAAAAAAAAAAAGATTTCCTTTCCTGCCAATATCTTGGGGTTTTCATTTATACTGCAAAGAACAAATTGTAAACCACTTTGCATAGTGTCCCAGCCCCAAAATGAGGGTTTGATTTACCATGTAATTTATTTCTGGTTCATATTTCTGTTCTGAACAAGCATTTAGGTTTGAGGTTATAAACAAAATAATTTGACTGTTTACTTGTGGTTAAAATAATGGCAAGGACATATGTTAGGGAAAAAATATCCTTTTGAAAAGGGGAAAAGTAGGGCAGTAGTTTCCAGCAATTACCAACATCTTCTTGTCTGAAAAACATTTGATTCAATAACATCACAGAAGCTCTTTGCTTCTGTCATAATCAAGGTACATGTATTTTTCTAGATAAAGGATTTTAAATCTTTGTTGAGATGTCAAAAAGGGCTGACAAGCATCTCTTTTTGTCATCATTCTTATGAGTGTGACAAGGAATAGATATTCTAATTTGACACTATAGTTTGGTCTTCCCCCACTGCTTTATTCTTTCATTTAAATAAAGATTTTCTCAATGTTCTTTCCCCAGAAATGTTTAAAAAGTTTGTTTCCCATTTGCTTACCTATTGGCTTCTTGCTTTTTTCCTTCTTTCCACTGTGTCTGTAGCTTTCCTTGGATTCAGGTGCCTAACTCTATTTTGATCTACCCTTGCCTTAGATCCCATTTCCACACAAGAAGCATCTCTCGTCTGTTTGGCTACAGGGCATTACTCACAGAGAAAGGTGTCCTTATCTGCTTTCGTTGACATCCTTAAACCTAATGAACTTAGCTCTCATGACCTACTGTGATCATTTGTGGAAGGATATCCAAAAATGTAAACCTTTAACACACAGATTTGGGCCTACTTTCTGGGCACATTACCTAACCATGTAATTTTTCCTTTTCTTTCTTTTATCAGACATTTATAATAGAGCAATTAAACACCAGTTACTCAATCCAGTCATTGATAAATAAGAAAGATTTTTGGTTCTGAAATTTCTCATAAACTAGGTAACATTTTATTTCAATTGTAGCCTGCTAATATAAGGAGCTCTGGTAGTGTAGTGGTTACGAATCGGACTGTGAACCGCAAGGTCAGCAGTTCGAAACTACCAGCTGTTCCGCAGGAGAAAGAGGAGGCGTTCTACTCCCGTAAAGATTTACAGCCTCAGAAACCCTGTGCAGGGTCGCTATGAGTCAGAACAGACTCTACGGCACACAACAACAACAACAAATATGAGGATGTATCTGCCACGGACCATGTTCTTTCTCACCCTATTATTGTACTTCTACTCATTGGCTGCATTCTCCAGGAATCTCTTCTGACTTTTCTTTTCTCCAGTCCCAAAGATTTTGGAGTCCCTTTTCCTTGTTGTTGTTGTTAGTTGTCATCAAGTCAATTCTGACTCATGACTGTGGGTTCCCAAATGGTAGTGAACGTTTCCCATTTGACCACATTTCACAGTGTATTACAACTGTGTTCTCCTCTAGATTAGAAGCTCCCTGAGGGCTGGAACAGGTCTCTAACACTAACTAGATGCTCCCAGTGTCCAACACAGTGTCTACAACATAGAAGATATTGTTTTTTCTGAGTGAATGGCAATAGGTAAAATCGTTGTTGTTGTTAAGTGCCTCTGAGTTGATTCCAACTCAGAGCACCCCCAGGGGACAGAGTAGAAAGATCTGGCTCTGTGAGTTAATGTGCTGGACTGCAAGGTCGATTTGAACCACAAGACCAGTGGTTCAGACTCACCAGCTGCTCCTTGGAAATCCTAAGCAGGGTCACTGTGAGTCAGAATCTACTCTACAGCACTTAATAACAATGATATTGGTATGCATGGAATGCTGGTGTGATGCTGTAGGATAAAGCACTGGACCACAAGGTCAGTTTGAAACACAGATTGGTTCAAACTTATCAGCCACTCCTTAGAAACCCTGTACAGAGTTGCTATGAGTTGGGAATGACTTGAAGACACTTAACAACCACACATAGGTATGCATTTTTGTTTTGTTTGAGACCTTCCAGTGGGCTCCTACTCAGAATTACCCTATGTAGTATTCCTGAGGAGCAATGGTTGGTTTTGAACCACCGATCTTGTGGTTAGCAGTCTAGTATTATGTGCTTGTAAGTAAAAGAGAATTGAGTCTGAAACAAATAAAACTCACTTCTCAGTGAAAATGGAGTAAGAAATGGTGCCACACCTGGAGAAGCTTCCTAAGTATATTCCAATGAATATTTGGTAGAAATTTTATTAGTCCTAATGTGGCACTGTAGTGTAAGCACAGGACTGCAAGGTCAGTTTGAACCTCAAGGTTAGTGGTTCAAACTCACCCAGCCATCCCTCGGAAACACTACACAGAAACCAACTCTATGGCCCTTAACAACAATGATAACAATCTCAAGTGCCTTTGACATGTGTTTCCATACAAATTTGCTTAACTTCCTTTAACAGCATTGACTGTATCCATGAAATACTAATGAGTAACTCATTCTGGCATTTACAGGCAAAATTTCATAAATGTTCATCAGTAATTCTCTTCACTCAGTCCCACTGACACCTGACCAATGTCTGTAACTAAGTCCAAAATGAATTGTTAATCTATGTGGCCAAATCCAGCCATAATTAAAGCCTGAGGAAAAATAAATTTATCTTTTTGTTGTAATTGACTCCTGTTTATAGCTGTTCAAAGATCTTAGGAAATAGGTTGTTTCTGAATGGGTTTATTGATTGTTTTTTTCCTGGCTGCACTTGTTTTTTATTGGTTGTGTTTTTTATACTATTGGGAAGACATTGGGAACCAAAGAGACAATTTAATGGTGAAAAGTTTCCTAGTTTATGATTAGACCCATTTTAGTTTTCATTTATATTATTTTCTGAAAATTTGTGTTGTGATTTCTAATTTATTATCCCTTTCTTCATCTTTTTAAAACCACTTGTTCTCTCTGTGTCTTACACACACATAAGCAGCTTCGAAAAGTTTGTGGAAAAATTCAATATTTTAAATTCCATTTTTCCACGAACTTTTTGAAGCCCACTCATATTCTACCATGCAATTTTGACTGAAGGTTATCAGATTACGCTAATAAAAGAGCATACAAACTAAGGAGCTGCCTTCTAATTGTGTAGAAATGACCCACTACAGTGTAAAGCTGTATCATTTTTATACATGTGAACCCAAAGAACCCCAGAATAAAAAAGAACACAAGTTATACTCTGGGTACGGTCATAGAAGAGCTTTGACCAATTCAGCCCAGTTCACTCATGACCAACAAAGCAAAATTGAAATAGATCTGAATTTTTAAAAGTTTAGTGATCTGGAACACTATCCAGACCAGGAAAAAATTACAGGTCAAAGCCTGGAATTGGAGACTTGGAAGAGGCAGAGTGAGCCCTTTCAGAAGTCTGATGGCCAGGTCTGCGGAGAGACACATGTTCAACTTGGCACTACCGATGGCTGTCTTTGATCTAGGCACTGATGTTTCCAACTCAGCCTGTCAGGAGATTTGGCTACTATGCAGCATGCACGATTCCCTTGTTTTTTAACAGGGAGATTCATTCTAGCTGGGCTTCAACCCATAATTTGTCCCATTTTGGTTAGTATTCTGGTTCATGCACCTTTGAAATATTTGGAAGCTTTAAGGTGTTGCTTCATCAGCCATGACTGAACCAGGCTAAACTAGTATGAAGCCCTGCTGTGATCATACCTAGAGTATCACTTGCTTTCTTTTCCATTCCACATATATTCACACAGTGTCGATTCTCACAGTGAATAATAGATGAAATATCTGGATTCAGGTGTCCACAGGTCTTGATCTCTCTGGAAGTCTCTATGGAAAAATCTTCTTTTGTCTCTCGTAGCTCCCGATCATCCCAGGTGTCTTCTGCTTGCACTGCCTGGGTCATATATGTTTTCACCTATGAACCTCTGTGTCTTCTCCTCTTTTATAAGAACACCACTCAGATGAGATGAAACCCCCAAACCAAGCCTACTGCTATCAATTCCAACTCATGGTAACGCTATAGAAGAGTGGAACTGCCCCATAGGGTTTCCAAGAATGTAAATCTTTACAGAAGCATACTGGCATGTTTTTCTCCCACAAACTGGCTGGTGGGTTCAAACTGCTGACATTTTGGTTAGCAGCCGTGTGCTTACCCATTGAGCTATCAGGGCTCCTTGTTGTTGATGTTGTTATTAGGTGCTATCCAGTTGGCTCCAGCTGATAGTGACCCTATGCATAACCAAAGGAGCAACTGCCAGGTCCTATTCCATCCTTACAACTGTTACGCTTGAGTCCATTGTTGCCGATAATGTCCCAACACATTTCATTGGGGGGCTGCCTCTGTTGTTGCTGACTCTCCACCTTACCAAGCATTATGTCCTTTTCCAGGGACTGTTCCCTCCTGATAACATGTACAAAGTTTGAGAGACAAAGTCTCCCCATCCTGGCTTCTAAGGAACATTCTGGCTATACTTCTTCCATAACAAATGTGTTTGTTCTTCTGGAAGTTCATGGTACTTTCAATATTCTTCTCTAACATCATAATTCAAATGCATCAATTTTTATGTGGTCTTCTTTATTCATTGTCCAACTTTCACATGCAAAAGAGACTATTAAAAAATGTCTTGGCTTAGTCCTCAAATCTTTCTCTTTCTTTTGAACACTATAAAGAGGTCTTGTGAAGCAGATTTGCCTAATGCAATACATCGTTTGATTTCTTG
Organism: Chrysochloris asiatica; assembly: GCF_000296735.1. Lineage (NCBI taxonomy): Eukaryota > Metazoa > Chordata > Mammalia > Afrosoricida > Chrysochloridae > Chrysochloris > Chrysochloris asiatica. Next base: position 18,437,374 of record NW_006408550.1, read on the forward strand.
ACCGCTGCTTCCATGAGTGTTGATTGTGGATCCAAACAAAATGAGGTCTTTGACAACTTCAATCTTTTCTCTATTTGTCATGATGCTATTTATTGATCAGGTTGTGAAGATTTTTGGTTTCTTTACATTGAGGTGGAATCCATACTGAAGGCTGTAGTCTTCAATCGTCATCAGTAAATATTTTAAGTCCTTTTCACTTCTAGCAAGCAAGGTTGTATCAGCTGCATATTGCAGGTTATTAATTAATCTTCCTCTAGTCATGACGCCATGTTCTTCTTCATACAATCCACCTTCTCTGATGATTTACTCAGCCTACAGATGAAATAAGTGTGGTGAAAGGATGTAACCCTGGTACACACCTTTCTGATTTTAAACCATTTAGTATCCCCTTGTTCTAACAAGTGCCTTTTGGTCTATGCACAGATTCCTTGTGAGCACAATTAAGTGTTCTGGAGTATCCATTCTTCACAATGTTATCCATATCTTGTCATGAGCCACACAACTGAAAGTCCTTGCATGGTCATTAAAGCACAAGTAAACGTCTTTCTGGTAGTCTCTGCTTTCAGCCATGAGCCATCTGACATAGCCACGTATGATATTACTCGTTCCATGTCCTCTTCTGAATCCAACTTGAATTTCTGCCAGTTTTCTGTCAGTGTTCTGTTGCAGTCATTTTTGGACTATCTTTAGAAGAATTTGCTTGCATGTGATATCAGTGATATTGTTAGATGATTTCTGCATTCTGTTGAGTCACTTCTCTATGGAATGGGCACAAATTATGGATCTTTTCCAATTGGTTGGCTAGGTAACTGTCTTCCAAATTTCTTAGCATAGATGAGTGAGTACCTCCAGTGCTGCATCTGTTTGTTGAAAGTTTTCAGTGTGTATTCTGTCAGTTCCTGAAGTCTTGTTTTACACCAATGCCTTCAGTGCAGGTTGGACTTCTTCCTTCAGTATCATTGGCTTTTGATCATATGCTACCTCTTGAAATGGTTGAACATTGATCCCTTCTTTTTAGTATAGTGACTCTGTGTATACCTACCATTTTCTTTTAGTATTTTCTGCATCATTTTATGTTTTCACATTTTTAGGTGAAGCTCTAGTCTATCTAGAGTAGTAGTGTTTTGTTATTTTTTTACCTAAAATTGGTTCCATTCTATGCTTCTCCCTACTCTCAAAAACGATAGATAAATCATCATTTTTCTATTTTATGGAGCTGAAAATTAAAATAGTTCTCGCATCCATCATCCAATGTTCTCAAAGAAATTGTGTGGAACTCAATGACTTCAGTAACATTCCTCTTGACATGTGTGCAACATGTGTGTGCCTTATGACTTATTGCATGTTACATTTTTCATTTTAAAAATGAAGGTTGTACAATTTACTTCATGGCTGGCACAATATGCACCTATGGGTTGTTGTTGTTGGTAGTCGTGTGTCACCAAGTTTGTTCCGACTCATAGTGATCCTGTCTAGGGTTTCCGAGGCAGAAATCTTTACAGGAGCAAAAAGGTTCATCTTTCTTGTGTGGAGTGGCTGGTAGATTTGAACAGCCAACCTTGTGGTTAGTAGTCCAGCTTGTAATCTACTATGCTATCAGGGCTCCTGTCTATTGGGTTGTTTGTTGCTAATGCAGACTTTGCTTGAATCCTGTGGTTCTTGAAAACAATAATGGTTAAGAAATTCCCCCACAAGCTTTTGTTTTCTAGTACTGTCCACTCTTTTGTGTTCTGGGAAATAGCTTAAAAAAAAAAAAAGAGAGAGAGAATCACACTTCCCCATGTGACTTCTATTAGACTCTCTGTCCTTTCTTTCTCATGTCTTCCATAAGATTTTTGCACAACTCCCTAGTTTACCTGCATGTGATTAGGTCAAATGCAGACCCTTTCCCTTACACCACCAGCCAACTTCCTTTTCTTTGTCTAATGATTGTTTAGCTAAGATGAAACGTTTGTTCAGCTCATACTAACTAAACACAAAAATAAACTTGCTCTGTTTAGTTAACATTGAATTTTCTCCTGATTGCATGACATTACCAACTGCAAATCACATCACTTGTAACATGTTTATCCCTCCTTATGAAAGTAGACAGCAGAACAACCCTGATAATCTGAACTTGGGGGTCGAGTGGAGAATAGGGGAGTCTCCCTTATGCAATAGCCCAAATAATATCAGCTCCTGAATTGTCTGATACATTTTGTCTTTAATATTTTGGTGTCATGACTTGTGTGGATCAAACTTTACCTTTGGGTCTGCACTTACTTTACCTGAATAACAAGTTCTCTCTCGGATTCTATCTTTCTTTTTAGTATTCATGTGATTTCTGATGCTGGCTTCTTTTGAATTTAAAGTCTGAACATTTTCTGATCTCTCTACAGGAAAAAAATAGTTTATGAAGAGCTTGGCTATCTTGAATGTAAGACAACAGTAATTGGGTTTGTTATTATTTTATGCTGGGTTTTCTATCATGTCTATGTTGACTCTAATCAATTATGAATTTGTTCACACTGGGAAGAAAACAGGGAATCTGACCAAAAGATCACTAGTTCAAACTCACCAATTGCTCCACAGGAGAAAGATGTGACAATGTGCTTCCAAAATATTTACAGCCTTGGAAGCCCTATGGGACAGTTCCACTCTGCACTAGAGGGTCACTATGAGTTGGAATTGAACTCATGAAAATGGTTTTGTTTTGCTTTTTATAATTTGGGAGGAGAACAGCTCTTTTATATGAACAAGGAGTTTTATACATCTGTGTTTGTGCTTTATCTACAGTTGAAAGTTTAAAATAGAAACTATAATCTATCAGTGTGTCTGTATGTGTTTATGTGTTTGTGAGTGTGAAATATTTTCCTGCTTCCAGATGGTATTACAAAATTAGATTTTTGAGTTGTTCTATCCTGATTAACCTAGAAATACGTAAGCACTTATCCTTAATATTCTCATAAATGAAGGTACTTAGTATTCTAGTACTTTCAATGCGATATAAAAAAAAGTATTCTTTTAGAAGCTGATTCAAATGTTTTGAGAATTCCAGCTTTCATAATTAAGTAAATCTTTGACAAATGTTCTTGATGTTCTACTTAAATTTATTGTGGGTAATGGATGGATGTGAAAACTCTGTTTTGTTTGATTGAAGTTGATTTCCTTCCCCACTGTGGAAAATCAGGTTTTGTTATTTACCTGTAAACTGGATTGTATTTTGTTACTTTGCACAAATTGAATATTTTTAGATCCTGATTCACTCCACTCAAAAGGTTTCTGGTTGATTCTGAGTTGTTCAACAATAAAGGCATTCATTATCCTGAATACAAGTGAGGACTGACAATGTTGAAATTTACCCGAGTCTTGTACTGTTGGAAAATAACAGCTAAGAAATCCTTCCCCAACTTTTGTTTCCCGGATCCCTGCTTCAGTTATGTTCCATGCAGTTATATTGAGACAGAGCCAAATTTGTAAAATGTGGGTGTGCCAGAACTGTAACTGGAACGAGAAAGACTATGGGCTGAAGCTCTGGAAGGGGACTTGGAAGAGATGTAGAGAGTCCTTAAGGAGCCTGAGGTGGGAGATTGGGTCATTGTCAGGACAGTTACATGAGACACACATTCAGAGTTCTATGGATTGGTTGGTTGGTTATGTGCCGTGGAGTCGGTTCTGATTCATAGCAACCCTGTACAGGGTTTCCAAGGCTATAAATCTTTACAGGAGCAGAAAGCCTCATCTTTCTCCTGCAGAACAGCTGATAGTTTCGAGCTGCTGACCTTGCAGTTCGCAGCCCAATTTGTAACCAAGTTAGCCACTATCTTTGACTTGGAGTCCTGGGTGTAGCGCTGTGGGTTCATGCTCTGGACTGCAAAGTCGGTTTGAATCACAAGGTCAAGTGGTTCAAGCTCACCAGCTGCTCCTCGGAAACCCTATACAGAGTTGCTATGGTTCAGAACAGACTCGAAGGCACTTACCAACAACAATCTTTGCCTTGGGGACCACTGTGTTTAACTATCCTTGTCAAGAGATTTGGTTGTTATGATGTGTCATTTTTTTTTCATTCTAGTTATTATTCCAGTATACCCACAACTTATAAATTTAGGTCCACTACAGTTTTGCTTTGTTGGCCATAATTGAAATGGGAAGGATCAGTTTGAAGCACAGGTTAGGGGAAGAGAGAAAATCACACTAGCTGAACATCTAATAACTATTGAGGCTTGAGCTAGACATCTTAGTTCATTTAAATCCTTTTAACCTGTGTAAGGTAGGTACTATCACCATTTTAGAGGCAAGAAGCTGAGGTTCAGAAATATTTATATTCCAGGCAGGATCTCACACTGCGTTACTCATACACTTCCATGTATTTTTGATATCTGACACACCTTCAGAAATCAGTGAACATTCTACAAATGTTAGATCTTACGCCTTAAGACAAACACACAGTTTTTGCCTTCCATCCACGTATTATTGGAACTGATTTAATATTATAAAAATTAAAATTAAAATTATATTTTAATTTTATAAATTTTATAAAAATAAGAATTAAATTTATAAAAATTATTTAAAATATCTACTATTTTACCTTTTTGTTGAAAAAAAAAATCACATATTTTCCAGAAATCAAGTCCAATGCATACAACCTACTTAAAAAAAAAAAAAAAAAAAGTTTGTACTACTTTGAATATTTTTGGCACAAACAACAATCAGATATTAAGTAGACATTAAATAGCAATTTAATAAAAATAAAGATTTTTGTTTAGTTATTTGACATATTTAGTTGTTTGACATTTAATTATTTAACCAGAAAGTATTTCCTTCATGGAGGTCTCTAAATTGGTGCTAGTAAAAATATATTGTGTTCCCAGGATTTGGTTTTGAGGTACTACAAATATCCTTGGGGATAGCTGTGAGTTATCATCTTGTCTAATTACCACCTTTAAGAGATTGCTACATTTCTTACTGTCTTCTTAAATCCCCTCTGTCCCTAGACCTCTCCCTTCTGTCCTCAGTTTTACTTTTATCCCTCTGTTGCTGTTAGTTGTCATGGACCCCATGGGTGCAGAATAGAACCGCTCTATAGGATTTTCAAGCAATGTTTCAAATCAGTTCAATCTGATTCTGTCATGGATGATGAAGTGAAACTGTATTCTTCTCAAACTTTTAAAAATGTGAGTTAACCAGAACATTCACTGGAATAGAAAAAATTATGCTCAAAGTTCTGCTAGAAAAGTAATCATTCTTATCGAAAACAAGAGTGCCATCCATGCTTGTTGCTTAGCAGCCAAAGCTTTTGACCAGCTGCTTCCCAAACAGCCATGCCTGGCTCAAAGATGGTAACCAACCATATCACTTTGGAAGTGTTGCTGGCACAACTCTGATAACAATTCAATGTCAGGCATCATTTACCAAATGGACTCTTGAATCTCTCATTCCAGGATTCAGACCCCTAATTTTTCCCATTCATGTCTATTCTGGTGAGCAAGGTTGTAGTACCTGTACATTTTGGATTATCAATAAGTCTTCTTCCAGTCCTGATGCCATGCTCTTCCTTATATATTCCAGCTTCTTGGATTATGTGCTCAGCATCCAGATTGAGTAAGGGTGGTGAAAGGATCCAATCCTGGTGTACAACTTTTCAGATTTTGAAACTTTTATTATCCCCTTGTTCTGTTCAAAGAACTGCTTCTCAGTCTGTGTACAGGTTCTCATGAGCACAGTCAAGTGTTCTGGAATGCCCATTTTTCGCAATGTTATTCATAGCTTGCCATGATCCACACAGTCAAAAGCCTTTGCATATTGATGAACTTGACTTATACTTATGGATGTAGTAGCTCAAAAGAGGGAATGAATGAGTCTTTACAGCGAGGATCATTCTCATCCCCTCAGTACACAGGGTTGACAGGGATGGGCAACTTAGACATTGGCTACACAAAATGGGAGGAGGGGGCTACAAAGACATGAAGTGATTGCCTTACAAGCTTTCAAGAGGGAGCCTAGTTTCAGAGGGTGCAGGGGAAGGTAGAATCTCCATTGAATGATTTCCAACCTGTCTAGATGGGGCTGGTAAAAGGAGATGGGGATAAGACTCCTGTGGTTCAATAGTGAATAATTGCTATCAGGACTGACTGTGAGTGTTGCAAATGTAAAGGTAGACATTTTTGTAACAAAATGAGGGGAGTGGTTGATCTTGCAGTTCAGGAGTGGAGGTCCCTGGGACCATCATGGGAGAAGAGCAAAGTGCAGGACCCTATCCAGAGAAGCAGTGACACCAGAGATGGAGGCAGAGACAATGACTTAGAGCGATGGAGCAGCTGGGGACTCTAGACTCAGGAAGGGAGAGGAGCTGTGTGCTGATAGCCGGGTTGGGGGGAGGGGGGAGCAGGCTTGCAGGGTGTATCCTTTGGTTGTTTGAATGGTTATATATTCCTGAGTGCTGTGGTGTGCATCTAAAAAAAAGACCCCAAAAAACAGAGGAAATGGAAGCAAATGCTGTTGAATGATGATGCATAGAGGGGATTGTAATCATTGCAATGAAATGTAATATAATAGAATGAATGTAAAGCTGATGTTCTCCTACATAAACTATCACTCAATTCACAACAAAAACTTTTTTTAAAAGCCTTTGCATAGTCAATGAAGAACAAGTAATTGTCTTTCTGTTGTTCTTTGCTTTCAGCCAAGAATTGATGTCAACAATAATGTCCTCAATTCGATGTCCTCTTCAGAATCCAGCTATTCCTGGCTATTCCCTGTCAATGTACTATTTAGCCATTTCTTAATTATTTTCAGCAAAATTTTACTGGCATATGATACTAAAGTTATTGTTGGATGATGTACACTTTCCATCGGGCCACCTCTCTTTGGAAAGGTTACAGATATGGATCTCATCCAATTGGTTGGCCAGGTAGTGTCTTCCAAGTATCTTGGCCTTGATGAATAAGTGCCTCCAGTGTGGCATCAGTTTGTTGAAAGATCCAATTTTATTCCATCAATCCTGGAGCCTTTTTTGCCAATGCCTTCATTGCAGCTTGGACTTCTTTCTTCACTATCATCAGTCTTTGTTCATATGCTAACACTTGAAATAGTTGAACTTTGACCATTTATTTTTGGTAAAGTGCCTCTGTGTTTACCTTCAATCTTCGTATGATGCTTTCTGCATCATTCAATATTTTGTCCATGGAAGTCTGACTTTTTTTCTTCAGTTCTTTCAGCTTGAGAAATGCTGAGCATGTTCTTCCCTTTTGGTTTTCTAACTCCAGGACTTTGCACATTTCATTATAATACTTGGAGTCCTGGTGTGACAATATAGGTTAATGCACTGGATTGCAAAGTCAATTTGAACCTCAAGTTGGTGGTTCAAACTCATCAGCTGCTCCTTGGAAACCCTATACAGGGTCACACTGGGTCAGAACCGACTTAACGGCACTTAATAACAATAACAACAGCGGCTCCTATGTAGACTGAAAACTTGGCTTCTGTGTGACCACTAGCTTGTTTATCTGACTTTAGATAAGAAACTTTACCTTCCATTAGCCACTGTGTTTCTCATTTTCTTATAGAGGTTTATATAATCTTGGGGTGGGGTGGGTGGGAATCTGTTAATGTAATACAAATACAGTCTTAACAGCTTGGCATAATGTTATATAACAGGGTGGTGGTGTTAAGTGCCTTTGAGTAAGTTCCAACTCATAGTAACCCTGAGTAAGGTTTTCCAGGAGTGGCTGGTGAATTTGAACCTCTGACCTTGCATTCCAAACAGACCATGTGGTTCAGTGCACTATCCCACAGTGCCACATCAGGACTCCACAGAACAGGATAATCATCATAAATTGTTCAAAACAAAGAAGGAAAACCAGTTCTGAAAAAGTCAATGCTGCTTAAATAAGTTTAAAAAAATTAATTTGTAAACATTAAGAGAAACATTTGTTTGTACATAAAATGATATGCAAAAGTAATTTTAATTGTTTTTCTTTTTTTTTTTTTCAGAAAGAAATGTTCTACAATTACGAAAATGCTGAGACAGTTTCAGGGCGCTATTAGTGTGATGATGGGCTATTTTAGGTGCATCTAGCGCCATCTAGTGATCTAAAATAAACAATAGTATCACTATCTGACCCAATTGTTTGGTACACTAGAAGGATCTGGTTTTGCAGACAAAGGAAGTACAAGGTAGAACAACCTCCATTTACGCTATCAAATTTGTTCTGAGATACTAAAAAAATGCATTGTATAACCTTGAAGTTCATTTAACATCATTTGAATAGTGCAGATAGGGATCTGACTGAACCTTTCAATTATGCTTTCAGGCACTTGAAATGTTTCTAAACTGCAGATACAATGTTCTCTTCAAATACATGATGCATAATTATCCAGCTGAAGTTATGAGAGGATACAATACACATTTGAGATTAGAAATTGAACTGGGTTTTAACATGGAGATTAGGAAGACATTTTATTTCAAAATCTTTTGTATGGGATGGAGTCTGTTGCAACCCATAGCAACCCTGCATATATGGTTTTGAAGGCTGTAAATCTTCACGGGAGTAGAAAGCCTCATCTTTCTCCCACGGAACCACTGGTAGTTTCAAAATGCTGACCATGAGATTAGCAGCACTACACTACCAGAGCTCCTTAGGAGAATCTAATGTTCTGATTAGAAATGTTGCCATGTTTTCTTATGTAATAAAAAGGATGTTTTCTTTTAGAAAACGGACTCTTGTTATGTATAAGTGCTATTTCTATGAGAGCATAAGCAGATTGAAAAGGAAGATAAAGATGTTTTGTTGTTGTTAAGTGCCACAGAGTCAGTTCAGACTCATAGTGACACTCCATAGAGTTTCCAAGGAGTAGCTGGTGGATTTCAATCACCAGCCTTATGTTTAACAGTCCAAGTTGAAAGATATGAGCATCAGAAATGCTGAATATAAAACATGTTGACTTCTGGACTTGAATCTCACAAATAACTATTTTTATAAAGCTATTGACTATAGAAGACTTCTTTCAATGTTAAAAAGAAAAGATGTTACTTTGAGGACTAAGGTGTGCCTGGATTAAGCCAGGGTCTTTTTAATCACTTTATATGAATGTGAAAGATGAACATTGAATAGGGAAGACCCAAGACTGTGATGGGATTATGGTACTGGTGATGAACATTGAATATACCAGGGACTGAAAGAGGAATGAACAAATCTGTCATGGAAGAAGTACAGTCAGAATGCTTCTTGCAAGTGAGGATACTCAGGTTTCTTCTTACATACTTTGGACATGTTATCAGGAGGGACCTGTCTCTGGAGAGGGCCATTGACAAGAAGGTCTCCAACAAGATGGACTGATGCAGGGTCTACAGCAATGGGCTCAAACAGAGCAACAATTGTGAAGTTGGTGTAGTATTTTATTAATTTGTACAACCTGTCACTCTGAGTTGGAACTAACTTGGCGTTACTTAACAACAACAATAATTGAAATAAAATATGTCAATTTACCTAGGACAAAAACATATAGAAATGTAAAGTGCCTTCATTTCCTTCACAGATAGGTTATGTTTGCCACAAATTAGGGTGAGAGTAATGCTGACCTTAAGCAGTTATACAAACCTTCCATTTGTTGCATCTGCCAGAGCAAATGGCTGAATGAAGTACAGTATTATGGGTTAGGCATCTATGGATGCTATACCATTTTAGCATAAAGTGTTTTTCTAGCCAAAATATGATTGTTGTTGTTAGGCACCATCGAGTTGGTACCAACTCATAGCGTCTTGGCATACATGAGTGAGTGCCTCCAGTGCACAACAGAACGAAACACTGCCCACTTCTGGGCCAACCTAACTATTGTTGCCATACTTGAGCCCATTGATACTGCCATTTTATCAATCCATCTCGCTGGGGGGTCTTCCTCTTTTTCTTTGACCCTCCACCTTACCAAACATGATATCCTTCTCCAGTGACTGGTCCCTCCTGACAATATGTCCAAAATTTGAGAGATGAAGTCTGGCCATCCTGGCCTCCGAGAAGTACTCTGGCTGTATTTCTTCCAACACAGATCTTTTGGCAGCCCATGGCACTTTGAATATTCTCCTCCAACACCATAACTCCAAAGCATCAATTCTTCTACGGTCTTCCTTATTCACTGTCCAGCTTTCACATGCATATGAGGTTATTGAAAATACCATGGCTTGGGTCAGGCGCACCTTA
>NW_006408550.1:18449143-18459547 GCF_000296735.1 Chrysochloris asiatica
CAGCTTCAGTCTGAATTTGCATATGAGTAATTGATGGTCTGTTCCACAGTCTGCCCCTGGCCTTGTTTTCACTGATGATATGGAGCTTTTCCATCCTCTCTTTCTGCAGATGTAGTCAATTTGATTTTTGTGTATTCCATCTGGTGAGGTTCATGTCTCTGCTATTCATACGGTTTTCAGTGACTAAATATTCAGAAGTAGCTCGTCACTCATTTTTCCTAGTCTGTCTTTGTCTGGAAGCTCATCTGAAACCTGCCCACTATGGGTTACCCTGCTGGTATTTAAAATGACCATGTCATAGCTTCCATAATCACAGCAACTCATAAGTCACCACAGTATGACAAACTGATGATAGATGAGTGGTGGAAATTTGATTAGGTAGGAAAAGTATGCCAATATCTCTTGTTAAGTTATGTTAAGTATGATCGAGTTGGTTTTGATTTATAGCAAACCTATATAGGGTTTCCAAGGAATCGCTGTTGAGTTTGGACTGCTAATCTTGTGGTTAGCAGTCCAGCAATTTTGTGGCTCTGCAGAATAATGCACTGGACCTCAAGGTCAGTTTGAACAGCAAGGTCGGTGGTTCAAACCCACTAACCGTTCCTTTGAAACCCTATTCAGGGTTGAAACCTATTGAAAGGTACTTAACAACAACAATGTGAATGAGATTTTTTTTTTTCTTTTGTTGGAGGCAACTGTGAGTGGATAAATGAAATCTTGGTGAATTGTTTGTCACAATCATTGTGGTTGTTGTTAACTACTGTTGTGTTAAGTTGTTGTTAAGTGGTTAACTGGCCTATATCACCACGCCAGGACTCCAGCAATCCATTGGAGTCTAAGATTTATATACGACTATTTTCTCAGTTTAAATCATTGTAATATTGATTTATTAACAAGAAAACAAAACTTCTAAAGTAAAAATAACAAAAAAAATGTGGAAGTTGTGAAGAAGTCAGAATAAATTTGATATTTAAGTCAAAATGAATTAGTAAAATGTGAAATTAATTTTTCTTTGTAGCTTCTTGTTTTTAAGTGCTTTTGAGTTGATTAGGACTCATAGCAACACTGTATAGGATTTACAAGGAGCAGCTGGTGGGTTTGAACTGCTGACCTTGTGGTTTGCAGTCCAGGGTTTATCCTACTGCACCACTCCAGGAGCCCCTTAAGTTCATGGTGGTGGTGAGGATGTGCCGTGGAGTTGGCTCCAACTCATAGTGACCCTGTACAGGGTTTTTGAGGTGGTAAATCTTTATGGGAGCAGAAAGCCATACATTTCTTCTGCAGAATGGCTGGTAGTTTTGAGTTGCTGACCTTGAGGTTAGCAGCCCGACTTATGACCACTACACTAACAGAACTCCTTTTATAAGCTAATAAGTTTAATTTAAATTTAACTCGGGGGACACTGAGGTCAATTGACATCACATAGTCCATAAAGACAATTTTCTACATTCAACTTTGGTGAATAGTGACTAGGGTCTTAGTTAGTCACTCATGAGAAGCTAACTGAGGTGCAACAATTGGTCTCTCCCTGTCCAGAGGAAAGAAAAGCGAAAATCAAATACACATAGAGATCATTAGTCTGATGCACTGACAAACAGTATGAACCTCTGCCTCCAAAATCCCAAGATCAGAACTAGTTGGTGTCTAACTATAACTACCAAATAGTTGTTCTTGTTGTTAAGTGTCATCGAGTTGATTCTGACCCATAACGACCCTGTATAGGGTTTCCAAGGAGCAGCTGGTGAGCTTGAACCACTGACCTTGCAGCTCAAACGACTTTACAGTCTGATGCATTAGCCCACAGTGCCACACCAGGACTCAGGGATCAAATTAGAAAGTCCTGGATAAAGCAGGAGAAAAATGTGGATCAAAACTCAAAATCATAAAAAAAAAAAAAAAAAAAAAAAAAAAGGGGCCATGTGTACTGGTGAGACAGAGACCGGTGGAACTTTTTCATGGTCGGTTTTGATGCAAATAACGGCAGAATATGGAATGGAAACATCTGCAATCACTGACCAAGAAAGAGTTCAAAAGTCAACCTTTAGCTGGAAAACTGATACTTACAGTTTTCTGGGATTCTCAAGCTCCAGTATTGGAACACTGTTAGGAAAAAGACTCAACAATGAACAATGCTTGTTAAAGTAAGATGCTCACAGAACAGCTGAAACCTAAACTTCGGATTAAGTGCAGAGAACTGCTATCCAAGGGTTTTGTGATCTTGCTTGTCCGCGCACACGTCTGCCCACACTATTGACATTCTGCAAAAACTTCGTTTTGAGGTGTTAAAGAATCCTCCCTATAGTCCTGATCTTGCTCCATTGAACTTACACCTGGTTGTTCTCTGAAAGAAGCCTTTCGAGGACTAAGATTTATCTCTGATGAAAGAGTGAAGACATTGGTGCATTCATGGCTCACAGATCAGCCTAAAACATTTTTAAATAAGAGAATATGAAAGCTTGTTGACAAATGGGCAAAGTGAATTGAAAAGCAAGGAGATTCTGTTGAAAATTGATTATTTGCTTTTTTCTAAAACCTGATTAAAATAAAATCACAGCCACAGTGCAGACAATTTTTGACTCACCTTAGTATATCATAAACATGATAACAAATGTAAGTTGTTTTTTTCTGTCCCTTTTGGGATTGGTGAATTATGAGATTCATTGACCTATGTCAATATTTTATTTTCATTACCTCATTTAATGTTTTCCTAGGAAACAAAACCTGGCATTTGTATATATACATCTATTTTTTATAATATCTAGATATGTAAAGATTACAACACACCTCCGTTACAATTTCAGATGATCTGATAAGACCAGATGACTAAGTAGGTAGGTTTAGACACTTCTCAGATTCCTCAAATTATTCTTCTTTGCAGTAGATCTTACTTGGTGCATAGGGACAATTTCATTGCTGAGACTAATGAAGTTTAAGTATCTGGGCCAATTCAAGACACTGAGAAGCACCCTGCCCATTACAACACAAATTCATATGCTGGCAAAAAAATAAGACAATTTAATCATGTCTGTTCTGAACCCCATCTCTATGCACCCTGATTTCCCCTTCATCATTCTTCAGTGAGGTGGCCTTGGAGTGGCCATGCACATTTAAAAAATCCAATTAAGAATAAATTGGATTAATTTGGATTTAGCAGGGTATGTTTTTGTAGTTAGCAGTTGGACTCATGTAGATTTAAGTAAATGCTAGCCATTCTGAGCTACTACTACACCCCTGAATCCTGCCACAAAAATGCAAGACCAAAGACATATCATGGGAGACTCATGTCTTTAGCCCCCAGCACCAGGTAGTGGAGGAGAGACAAGGTTTAACAAATACAGAGACAGAAGTTCATTTGTGCCAAAGCAATACAGAAAAGTGAGAAAAAAAACATATTTGTTGTAATTTTTATGGTCTTTACCAATCTCTCCAAATTTGTTGTTGTTAAGTGCCATCGAGTCAGCTCTGACCCACAGCAACCCTGTGTAGGGTTCCAAGGAGCAACTGGTGAGCTTGACCCACCTATCTTGTAGTTCAAACTGACTTTACAGTCCAGCGCATTAACCCACCCCAAAGTGCTATGGTATAATTTCTTTTAACATTTTAAATAACAATTCATTTGCATGTAAATTGCATTTTTAACTTTGAAAGCCTTTACTTAATTAAGATAGTCCTTCGTTCCCTTCTGCTGCTTTGCTGGTTCCAACTCTGTAGGGTTTCTGGAAGAAGCTCTGGTATTGTAGTGGTTACGAATCAGGCTGTTAACCTCAAGGTCAGCAGTTTGAAACTACCGCTGTTGTGCAGGAGAAAAATGAGGCTTTCTGCTTCTGTAAAGATTTACAGCCTCGGAAACCCTGTACAGAGTCACTGTGAGTCGGAACCGACTCCACGGTACTTAACAACAACAACATAGGATTTCTGAGGCTGTAAATCTTTATAGGAGCAGAAAACCTCATTTTTCTCCTGTGGAGCTGCTGGTAGATTCAAACCTCCTCCCCTACCTTCAATTACGTGAGCTCAGACCACACACAATTTGGATCTGCCCCATGGAGGCTGAGAAATGAAAGAACAAAGACTAGAAGCCTGGCCTGGATTTCATTCCCATCAGGGTCTAGAGTAAAGGAAGATCCATTATGACTGAGTTGCAAAAGAAACTATTTTAGCAAGAATTTTATGATGGATTAACACCATCCAATCCAACTCCTGTCCATTGTAGGAATAGTTGTAAGTGTAAGATTTGGGGACTTCTCTAACACCACACTGATTTAAATTCAAAAGCTAAAGGAAGAGATTTCACGTTAGCAAGTTGCTGCTTCTCCCCTTTGCCTCATTTCTGACTTGTCTGCCTCCCACCTGATCCCCTTCTGAGTATCCAAAGCCCTTGGATGGGCATCTATCTTCCTTCCCACAGGATCTGCTCAGCATCTTTCTCTTCCAGTGCTCCTTAAAAAACCAGTGGCTGATACAGTCTCATGGCAATCCTGCATGCGTCAGGGTAGAACCGTGCTCCATCGGGCTTTCAGTCACTGAGTTTTTGAAAGTAGATGAGAAGGTCTTTCTTCGGAGTCACCTCGAAGTTTTCAGCTAAAAGTCAACCCGTTAGTACCACACATTAGTACAACTTTTTAAAAGTTCTTTTGTCAGCAATAACCAGACTCAAAACCTTCTCATTAAGGGACTTTGCTACAGGAGGGACTGTCTCTGGTTTTTCCATGTTTAGACTTCTTAAATTTATTTTTCTTTAACATATGGGGACATTTATATTACATATCACTTTTAAAATTTGAAGGTGAAACACAGAAAATTAATCTGATGTGGAAGGAGGTGAGTTTTCACTTAAATTGTACTTTGGAATGACATGAATCTACTGTACAGATCAATGAATTGGTTTCTGTGTCCATCAGATATATGAATTGTGCTTTGCAAAATCATCATCCCCAAGGAATCACATCTATATGAAATAAAACACAGATGTCTCTGTTTCTTATAGCCACGATCGAGGTACAACTTTTTATAGGCTGCCCACATTTTGCCCTATGTGATTGGTTCCAACTCACAGTGACCCTGTGCACAGCAGAAGAAAACACTGCCTGGTCTGGCACCATCCTCAACACTGTGACAGTCAATGGGTCCATCTGTTTCTTAGTGTATCTTCTGTATTTTTGCTAACCATCTAATTTACCAGTCATGATGTCCTCCAGACACTGGTCTCTCCTAATATCTTGCCCAATGTACATGAGATGAAATATTGCCATCCTGGCTTCTAATGAACATTCTGCCTGTACTTCATCCAACATAGATTTATTCATTCTTCAGGCAGTTTGTGGTATATTAAATATTATTCACCAACACAGAATTCAAATTAATCAATTCTTTGATTTTCCTTATTCCTTGTTCAACTTCGCATTGCATTTCATATGATTGAAAATACCATGGCTGGGGTCAGGTGCACCTTAATCCACAAAGTGACATCTTTGTTTTTTAGTTCTTTAAAGAGATCTTTTTGCAGCAGATTTCCCCCATACTTTGACTTCTTGTTTATTCTTACCATGGGCACTGATTGTGGATTCAAGCAAAACAAAATCCATGAAAACGTCAATATTTTCTCCATGTATCACATTTCTGCTTATTGGTCCAGTTGTGAGTAGTTTTGTTTTATTTTTGTGGATGTTTAATACGTACTGAAGGCTGAGTCTTTGATCTTCATCAGTAAATGCTTCAGGTTCTTTTCACTTTCAGCAAACAAGGTTATAACATCTGCATATTACCACAGGTTATTTAATGAATCTTCCTCCAAGTCTGATTCCATGCTCATCTTCATATAGTCAGTTTATGACTTTATTTGCTCAGCATACAGATTGGCTAAATATAGTAAAAGGATACAAACCTGGTGTACACCTTAGCTGGCTTTAAACCACACAATATCCCTCATTCTATTTGAATAATTGCCTCTTGGCCTACTTATAGGTTCTGTCTGAACACAATTACACAATTAAGTGTTCTAGAATTCCAATTCTTGGCAATATTATTCATAATTTGTTTTGAGCCACACAATCACCCTGGAAGGTGAAGCCTGCTATGCAAGAAAATTAGACTTGGTTCCAACAATGGAACAGGGACTCCCTACAAGAATGGTGGGCACCCTTGACCAGTGACTGGTGAACAACCTTGGCCATAAGAATAGGAATTGTATGTTTCTTCCTAATATTTTGCTATATTTTATGTTGTTGTTGTGGTTTGTGAATACAATCCTCCTCACTCCTCGCACAGGGAAACTTGCAGAAGATTCTTGTTGTGTAGATTGTGAGATGAGAACCCCTGAAAAGGGTGGATTGTGGGGAAGGGCTGCCCTGTGAGTTAGCAGTCTTGATCGGTGCCATGACAGTTTCTGCTTATGTAAGTAGTGACGGAATGTTGGCAGCCTGCCTCTTTTGTTTAAACAAATATAAAGAGGGAGGGGACTCTCTCTCAGTAATAGTAAAGAGAGTTAGAGTAAGGAACAGAGCTGCAGTGAAGTGAGCAAGTAAGTGAGGAAGCCTGGGGAAGCTTGAGCTAGAACTAGAGAGAGTGAACCTCTAGCCAGCATGAAAGAGGGAGCTTGAATGAGCAGGCCTGAACACTGCATTGCAATGAAGGTTGTGTCTCACCTTCCTTCCACTCCATGTTCCTTCTTCAGACTGGATTCTTAAGAACCCTGCGATCCTCACTTGGCAATTTGGGATCAGACAAACGTTAAGATTTCTCTTACCTAAGAATCCAAACATTAACCATAAAAAGCCTGCCAGAAATTGCTCTATAGCCATGTCAATTTGTTTAATCCTGCTAGAAAAGGAGAATTGTCAAACCATTACGTCCTCATGTAAGTTTCAGAAACCCTCACAGTTACAGATGGGTGGAGGGTCAAATTCTTAGCAGCCAAGAAAGGAGTAACCTAGTATCTAAGGATCTCCACAAAGTGGGCAGCCAAGGGTTCAGTGAATTGCGTTAGGAGTAGCCAGTGGTTGAGCTTCTGTGTTTCTCCCTCCTGCCACCACCACCACCACCACCACTCTCATTGTAGAGTCCTGGTGTGACGTTGTGGGTTAATGCACCAGACTGCAAAGCCATTTGAACTACAAGGTTGGTGGTTCAAGCTCACCAGCTGCTCTTTACAGCTTTACTATGGGTCGGAAATGACTCAACAGCATTTAACAACATCTTCTGTGCGGTGTATGATTACAGAAATCTCTGTTCCTTTGTCTTGTGTTGTTTTTGTTTTTCATTCTGGCTTCCCAAGGATCACTCATGGAGCAATATAGTTTAGTGGTCGTGAGTGATTGGTCAGAAGCTTCCCTTCAAAATGCTGAACCAGTAAGGCTTCCATCCTTCCATCTTCTGTATGTGGGTTAGCTTACATATTCAAAGTTCAGGAAGTTATAAGTTGGCCTTGTCTTTTGACAACATTCCTGGACCTGAGGTTTGACTGTGGAACTCCAAATCAAGTCACCCCCTCTCAAGCTGTCTGTCCCCATGGCTACTGAACCATGGATTTCAGTGTGAGATGGTTAATTTTATATATCAACTTTGTTAGGTTGTTGTAGTTGTTAACTGACATTGAGTCAGTTCCAACTTCAAGTGACCCTGCATAGGTAGGATGTCTCAGGAGTGTCTGGTGGGTTTGAACCATCAACCTAAAGGTTACCAGTACAGTGCTTAATCCTGTAGCACTATACCATAACCCCACCATTCCGTTTATTCATTTTAAAGTCCCAATAAATTCCATCTTCTCAGATAATAATTTCCTAGAGCAGGTGCCCATCTAACTGTGAAAGAACCTTGGTTTCTGAATTTATAGCTTTATTATCTGACCATTTCATTGGCATTTGTCACATACAACTTTATATTATGAGTAGAGTTATATATAAATCTAAAAAAAATATATGATGTTGTTGGAAAAAAAATAAAGCCACTATATTTATTTTTCCCAGCATCATATATTTGTTTTAGATCTCCAACTTCCACTTTCCACTTAATGAAAGATTATTTTAAATAAGTAAAAATGGCTAAACAAATGCTATCATTCTATTTAAAGTGAATGCGTATTACTAGTGAGTCCTTCCATTAGCCAACCACTGTACATTTAATATAGCAGATGTTTAATGACTGTTTCCTGGCTAATGCAAAACAGCAACCTTTACACTAAATTTTATTTTTGTAGTCAAATTACACTGGAGTAATAGCAATTTCCAAATACCAAAGAGTATTCTGTAGTTCTTATTTCAAACAATACGATAATTAACATTCCAGTGTGACAATAGAATTGGAACAATCTCTTAGAGTTCATAGTAATTAGATTTGCAGATGACTTCAAACCTTTTCACTTTTTTTTTTTTTTAATTTAAACACAATGGGGAAATGAGTTACATAGTTCATGTCAGTTTATATAGCTACATTATGAAACAAGTGTACTATCAAGCTATATATATGCCATCTATCCATGGGCTTATTCAACTGTAGGAACGTAGTCTCATCTTTTGTAAAACAATATAAAACTAAGAGATTCAGCAGACTCAATGGCTGATGAGCAATAAAAAGTGACAAGCACTTGTCTGAAGAAAGACCTAAGTAACTGGAAAAGCAAAACATGCTTCTAGAAATATTAAGATTCACTTTCTTTTTTGTTCAGATTGTTCCAAGTAGAAATATTGTCTCCATTACTTGGACATTTTTATTATCAAGTCTCTGTAGGAGGGCTCTGGTTGAGAAAGCACTTTCATTCTGTTTCTTGTTACTGACTGGCTGTAAGTTTCTCATTCTTTCTTTCAATTCAGAGCTGATTTTTTCCCCCTTCTTTTTCAGATGTTTGAAAAAATTCACTGTAGCCAATTTTGAGTTATTGGAGCATAAAAATGAAAATACGTTTTTTACCCTCCACATCAGATAGACTATTTTTTTAGGTGCTCTGGGATAGTTCACTGAAGAAATGGTTTTGAAAATTTCAACTTTCTTCAGAACATAATTATTCAAGAAAAATGATTTTATGAGAAATAAGACCAATGAATAAATTACAAGTCAGGTGAGGATTTTTTTTTTTTAAGTTCCTGTCCCTGGGTGGCACAAATGGTTTGCCCTTGACTACTAACAAAAAGGTTAGTGGTTCAGACCCACCCAGTGGGTCCATGGAAGAAAGTCTTGTTAATCAGCTTCTGTAAAAATTACAGTTAGGAAAACCCTGTGGAGCAAGTCTACTCTGCAACACACGGGGCCACCAGGATTTGGAGTCAACTCGATGTTTGGAAGGTGTACAGAACATGGAACCAGTATTATTAGTTGTATTCTAGGTTGATCAGTCATTTGTTTTCCTTTAAGAATAGAATAGGAATGAGTAGAACTGATGGTCCTCCAGGTAACCCACTTCCTACAGGTGCTTTCGTACATCTCCAACATCTTGGATACTTGATTCACAAATCCTATCTGTGCATGCTTTCATGTTAGAAAGGGCAGAAAATAGAGACAAGAGTGTTTCTCAAGACTCAGTCCTCACTCCTATTCTTCCCTTCTGTATCGCTCAGCAAGCCAGAGCTGACTTGTCAATGGCTGCAACATAGCTGTATCTCATTTAGGTGGCCTAACTTTTCTTTCCACCACTCATCTGTCAGTTTGTTATACTGTGGTGGCTTATGATTTCCTGTGATTCTGGAAGCTATGCCAAGGATATTTTAAATACTAGCAGGATCATCCATGGTAGACAGGTTTCAGATGAGCTTCCAGATGAAGACAAACTAGGAAGAAGGAGTGACGAAGCACTTCTGAATATTTAACCACTGAAAACCTCATGAATAGCAGAGAAACACTGTCAGATATAGTGACAGAAAATGAGCTCCTCAGGTTGGAAGGCACTCAAAATGCAACTGGGGAAGAGCTGCCTCCTCAAAGTAGAGTTGACCATGATGATGCGAACGGAGTCAAGATTGTAGGAGTAAAGCCCACAGGACCTTCATTTGCTGATGGGGCACAACTCAAAATGAAGAGAAAGAGCTGTAACCATGCATTAATAATCGGAATATGGAATGTACCACGTATGAATCTGGGAAAATTGGAAGTTGTCAAAAATGAAATGGAACACATAAACATCGATATCTTAGGCATTAGTGAGCTGAAATGGACTGGTATTGGCCATTTTGGATCTGATAACTACATGATTTACTATGCTGGGAATGACAAATTGAAGAGAAATGGGGTTGCATTCATTGTAAAAAAGAATATGTCCAGATCACTCATGAGGTACAACACTGTCTGTCATAGGATAATATTGATCAAACATGCAATGAAGATGTATTGATTTTTACTGGTGATTGGAATGCAAAGGTTGGGAGCAAAGAGGAAGGATCAGTAGTTGGAAAATATGGCCTTGGTGATAGAAATGAT
>NW_006408550.1:18459647-18460981 GCF_000296735.1 Chrysochloris asiatica
TTATTGGTCCAGTGGTGAGGATTTTTGTTTTCTTTACATTGAGATGCAATCCATACCGAAGGCTGTGCTCTTTGATCTTCATCAGTAAGTATTTTAAATCCTTTTCACTTAAACAAGGTTATATCATCTACATATCACAGCTTAATGAGTCTTCCTCCAATCCTGATGCCACATTTTTCTTCATTTAACCCAGCTTCTCTGATTGTTTGCTCAACATACAAATTGAATAAGTATGATGAAAGAATATAACACCATTACACACCTTCCTTAATTTTAGACCATTCAGGGTTCCCATGTTCTGTTAGAAAAACTGCCTCTTGGTCCATGTACATGTTCCTCATGAGCACAATTAAGTGTTCTGGAATACTCATACTTTGCAATATTGTTCATAGCTTGTCATGATCCACACAATCAAAAGCCTTTGCATAGTCAATAAAGCACAGGTAAACATCTTTCTGGTATTCTCGGCTTTCAGCCAAGATCCATCAGACATCAGTAATTATATCCCTCATTCCACAGCCTCTTCTGAATCTAGCTTGAACCTCTGGAAGTTCTCTGTCAATGTATGCTTGCAGCCATTTCTGTATTATCTTTAGTAAAGCTTTACTCACATGGGATATCAAAGAGATTGTCCGATGATTTTCACATTCTGTAGGGTCACCTTTCTTTGGAATGGGCACAAAGATAGAGCTCTACCAATCATTTGGCTAGGTCGTCTTCCAAACGTCTTGGCATACATGAGTGAGTGCCTCCAGTGCCGCCTCACTTTCTTGAAAGATTTCAATTTTTATCCCATCAATTCTTTCAATGCACTTTGGACTTCCTCCTTCAGTATCATTGGCTCTTGATCATATGCTACCTCTTAAAATTGCTGAACATCAACCATTTCCTTTTGCTACAGTGACTCTGTATATTCCTTCCATCTTCTTTCGATGCTTTCTGCGTCATTCAATAATTTGCCCAGCGAATCCATCAGTAATGAAAGTTGAAGCTTGAATTTTTTTCTTCAGTTCCCCCAGCTTGAGGTATGCTGAGCATGTTCTTCTCTCTTGGTTTTCTGACTCCAGATCTTTGTACATTTTGTTGTAATATTTGAGTTTGTCTTCTCGAGCTGACCTTTGAATTTTTCTGTTCAGCTCTTGGACCTCCTCATTCCTTCCATTTGCATTAGCATCTCTACACTGGAGAGCAAATTTCATTGTCTCTTCTGACATACATTTTGATCTTTTCTTTCTTACGTGTCTTCTTAATGACTTTTTGCTTTCTTCCTGTATGATGTTCTTGATGTCATCCCACAACTCTTCTGGTCTTCGGTCTTTAGTGTTTAATGTATC
>NW_006408550.1:18472709-18479057 GCF_000296735.1 Chrysochloris asiatica
TCTGTATCTTTTGCAGGCAGAAAATACATGCTTTTGTTAGTGAACAAGTTTTCAGATACCTGGCTTCTATTGTTAAACTAATGATTCTTTCCTCCTTGCTTCTACAAAATCAGGGAAGGTGAAAAACAGGTTTTGACTTTTCTAAGAAGGTATGATCTCACTATTACATTCTTTTAACCCCATTCTGCTTTCTATATCTAGATATGACAATGTTCATTGCTATTATATTCCCAATATACCTTGGGAAGGGGTGGGGAGAAGAGGAGCATCTGGATTAAGTTGATTATACCCGGAGGCGGTTTGGGGGAGCAATCACCATTGTTCTAGTTCATGTGAAGGGCCCAAGCAGCTTTTTTCTTGAATCACATAAGGAAGTTTTGCTAACTAATGTAAATACTTAAGGTGACAATTTACAACTTATACCTTCATAGGACAATTCTCTAGTAATTCAGTGGGGGTGGGGGGGTTAGGGGGTGGGGAGAGATTGAGGGGGGTGAGAGGGGTTATTTATAATGCATAGAACTACCACGTATAATAAAACTTCCCCCAAAAGTATTAGGATCATAACAGTTATGCCCAGAGGTGGTTCGGGGGTGCATAAAATTAACACATACAGCAAGAGTCCCATGAAAAACATCAATAGCACAACAGACATACACAGGGGGGTATTCAGGGGGTAGCTACTAGTTTCAGTGTTATTATTGTACATAGACATTAACAGCTCATGTATCTGTTTAATATTAAACATAACTGAGTAATTGGTTAGAAAACAATTGTTATATATTCTCTGCGTTGCTACATCCTGTTTTTCTGTACTTTTATTTTTCATAGCCTCACTCACAACTCTTGTTACTAGGGCAGTGACATTTACATGAGAGCCATTGATCAAAACGTTGTGTGTATTATTACTGAAAACAATCATTTTTCCAGAAGCCACAATTACCGGAGTTAAGAGCATAAAGAACAAGTACAGAATGCACAAAAGTACAATTAAAGAAAATTGCACAGAGGTAGCCAAACAGTGAGTTCGCCAGAGCCATGAACCTGGGATCATGAGGGGGTCACTTCCTGAGGCGTCAGGGTCCATGGCCGGCAAGTTCGAGGAGGACCCAAAGACTGGACTTTTGTCCACATTGTCCTTGGGCCTCAGCTTCTCAGCACTTCCCACGCATGCTGCGGTTGCCAGCGTTTGCTAAAGGTAATACAGAAACGGCTACAATCATACATTGACAGAGAACTTCCAGAGGTTCAAGTTGGATTCAGAAGGGGCCGTGGAACGAGAGATATGATTGCTGATGTCCGATGGATCTTGGCTGAAAGCAGAGAATACTAGAAGGATGTTTACCTACGCTTTATTGACTACACAAAGGCTTTTAATTTTGTGGATCATGACAAGCTATGGACAACATTGAGAATTATGAGTATTCCAGAACACTTAATTATACTTCTGAGAAATCTGTACCTAGACCAAGAAGCAGTTGTTCGAACAGAGCATGGGAACACTGAATGTTTTAAAATTGATAAAGGTGTACGACAAGGTTGTGTTCTTTCACCATACTTATTCAACTTGTATGCTGAGCAAATAATATGAGAATCTGGGTTCTATGAAGAAAAATATGGCATCAGGATTGGAGGAAGACTCATTAACAACCTGCAATATGCCGATGATACAACCTTAATTGCTGAAAGTGAAGAGGACTTGAAACATTTACTGATGAAGATCAAAGAGCACAGCCTTCTATATGGATTGCATCTCAATGTCAAGAAAACAAAAATCCTCACCACTGGACCAACAAACAACATTCTTATCATGGAGAAAATATTGAAGTTGTGAAGGACTTCATTCTTCTTGGATCAACTATCAACACTCGCGGAAGCGGAAGTAGCAGTCAAGAGATCAGACGACGTATTGCATTGGGCAAATCTGCTGCACAGGAACTTTTTAAAGTATTGAAGAGCAGAGATATCAGCCTGAGGACTGAGGTGCATCTGATCCAAGCCATGATATTTTTAATAACCTCATATGGATGTGAAAGCTGGACAGTGAATAATGAAGACTGTAGAAGAATTGATGCCTTTGAGTTGTGGTGTTGGAGGAGAATACTGAAAGTGCCATGGACTGCCACAAGAACCAATAGATCTGTTTTGGAAGAAGTGCAGCCAGAGTGCTCCTTGGAGGCCAAGATGGCTAAGCTTCGTCTCTCATACTTTGGACATATTGTCCGGAGAGAACAGTCGCTGGAGAAGGACGTCATGCTGAGTAAGGTGGAGGGTCAGAGAAAGAAAGGAAGAATCCTAATGAGATGGATTGGCCAGATGGCATCAATGATGGACTCGAGTGTGACAGTGGTAGTGAGGTTGGCCCAGGATCAGACCTTGTTTTGTTCTGCTGTGCATGGGGTTGTTATGAGTCGGTTCCGACTCGATGGCACCTGACAACAACAACAGTGCTATGACTAGGTAACAAGCATCCCAATGATGAACTTTGCACAACAGTTTTAAAAATTTTTAAATAAGACCTGCTCAAATGTCATCCTTGGGATCCCCTTCTAGATTTATTATTGACCTTTCTTTTTCTTCCTCACTTCCTCTCCCTAGTCCCACCTGAGCTCCACGTTTGCACATCAGCATTAAGGATTATTCAGGTGATCTTCAGAAATCTACAAAGCTTTAGGGCTTCTTGCTTCTAATTACATACACACAAGAGAGAAGTGAGGCCAGGATTGCAATGATCATAAAATGTCTAGTCCTTCTGCAAAAGAATTCATCAGAAGAATTTTAGGTGTGGAGTGATATGATTAGATATTTAATTAGATAATGTTATCAAAATGTCTCATGTTATAGAACCCTGGTGATGTCAGAGACGTTGACATCAATTTTTCTCTCCACATATACCTTTTTTTAATTTAAAGAAAAACCATAGCTTTCACATGTGTTGTTGTTAGGTATCATTGAGTTGGTTTGGACTCTGATGCACAACAGAATGAAACCCTGCCTGGTTCTGCCCCATCCTCACAATTGTTTTTATGTTTGAGCCCATTCTTTCTGACACTGTGTCAATCCAGCTTGTTGGGGATCGTCTTCTTTTTGGTTTACCTTTCACTTTTTCAACTATGATATCCTTCTCCAGGGACTGGTCCTTCTTGATAGCATGCTGGAAGTACGAGAGACAAAGTCTCACCATCCTTACTTGAAAGGAGCTTTCTGTTTATGGACTTTCTCCAAGACAGATTTGCTTGTTTTTCTAGCAGTTCATGGAGTCTTGGTGTGGCGCTGTGGGCTAATGTGCTAGACTGCAAAGTCGATTTGAACTACATGCTCAGCATTTCAAACTTCTCAGCTGCTCCCTATACCGGGTGGCTATGAATTAGAACCGACTCCATGGCACGTAACAATAACAACAACATGGTACTTTCATTATTCTTCATCAACACTATAATTCCAATGTATTGGTTCTTCTACAGTCCTGCTTATTCATTGTCCAACTTTCACATGGATATGAGATTATTGAAAACATCATGGTTTGGGTCAGGTGCACTTTAGTTCTCAAACTGTCATCTTTACTCTTTAATACTTTAAAGAGTTTTTGTGCCGTAGACTTGCCTAATGCAATAAGTTGCTTGATTTCTAGACTGCTGCTTCAATGAGCATTGTTTGTGGATCCAAGCAGACAGAAGTCTTTGAAGCATCAACCTTTTCTCCATTTATTATCATGTTATTTATTGGGCCACTTGTGAAGATTTTTGCTTTTCCATATGCAAGCCACTAGTTTGTAAAGTCTTGCAGAATTAGAGATTCCCCTGCTCCTGAAGTTCCATGACCTCTTTCCACAAATTAAGTCAACATTTTGAAACCCTCATAAACTATTGTGCCCATTTAGCCTTGATCCTCATGCTTTGTTACATCTCTTTCTGTCTCATTTTATTCAGAAATGGGTAATAATCTATCACCATTCTCAGAATAATGATTCTGAATACATTGAAAAATTATTATACTGCTTCCTCTCTCTCTTTTTAGAAGAGCTTTTATTGTGAATTGAGTGATAGTTTACATGGGAGAACATCTGTTTTGTACTCATCCTTTTGTATTTTGTTTCATTGCAATGATTACTATCACCACCATGCATCATCAGTTAACAGTATTTGCTTCTATTCCCTCTGTTTGTGTTGTGTGGTTTTTTTATTAATGTACACAAAAACACACAAGAATATATAATTGTTTAAACAACCAAAGGGCATGTTCTGCAAGCCAGTCTCCTGGCCACCAGCACATAGCCTTTTTCTTTACATGAGTCTAGAGGTCTCAGCTACAATAACTCTCCATGCCATCACCTCTGCCTCCATCTCTGGTGTCTCTAATTCTCTGGCTAGGGTTCCATGTTCTGCTCTTCTTTCTTGATAGTCCTAGTGTCCTCTGTGCCAGGAATGTAAGATTAACTACTCCCCCCTTTTTGTTATACAACTTCTACCTTTACAGTTGTGACAATCACAATTCATCATAACAATGACTCACTATTGAATCAAAAGAATCCTATCCCCATCTTATTTCACCAGACCCAGCTAGACGAGATGAAAACTATTCAGTGGGGCTACTACCTTTCCCTGCACACTCTGAAACTAAACTCTCTCTTGAAAACTTGTAAGCCAGACACTTCATGCCTTTATAGTTCCCCTCCCCATTTTAGGTAGCCAGTGTCTAAGTTGCAACACTGTGTACAGAGGGGATAGACTTGATCCCTTGATGTGAAGACTCCTGCCTCTTCAGTTAGTATTTTGAGCTATTATATCCATAAGCATTTCAATTTCATCAAATTGTAGCAATTTACACTTGCATCCTTTATCATATTTCTTTATCTTCCTCTAGTCAAGTTCTGATCATCAAGTTATCCAAGCTAAGTCAAATGAGTACTATCTGCAAGTTTGGGCCTTCTTATGCATCTCACCCACTTCATATCAGCTGGACACGTCCCCCTCAGCTCTAGCCCTCCAAGGCTAGGTCACTGTCCATGGGTTCAGAACTTTCCAAGTCTCTCCAAACTTTGGACCAACCATCCCTTCCTCTTTTCTCTCTCATCTCAAGGTTAACAAGAGTCTATGGAACATGGTCAAACTCAATCCATATTTTCATTACTGCCTTTCCCCATTTTCACTCACATTTAGACCAACACAGTCACTAGTGAGCTTTCATGCCTGCTTGTGTGTTTTCCTTTGAGTTTCAGTGGGTTTGTCCTGAAGGGATTTGACTGCTTGCCTTGATGGCTTCCCAGCGAACAGCTTGCTAGTTCTGGAAATAGCCAAACATATTGCCATTATTGTTTTTTCTTGGCTGGTCTTTCTTTCAAGAAGTGATTACTGTTTCTTTAGCCACTCCATGCTGGTCTGCATGTCCTTTCAAGTGGGAATGTCCTACCTCAGAAGGTTCTAGATGGGGTTCAGGATTCCACCTAAGGTCCTATACACTACAAAGGCTCTACAAGAAGCCTATTTCATTGGGCTAGTTTATGCTGTGTTCTCTTGAGCTGGCCAAATAGTTCCCTTCTTTGTGTAGTTCTTTGCTTTCCAACCATATTACTATCTTCAGATTCCTTTCTAAGTTCCTTTTCCTTTAAAGCATACAGCTCAGAAATTGAATTACTTAACAAGCAAAGGCACTACATGAGGTCAGTAAATGCTCAAAGCCTGTAAGCCTGAAATTGCTTTGCTAGATAGCCTGGTAAGTTTACTTTAGGCCTCTTTCTGGAGTGTTGCATTATCCTGTGCTTCTGAGAGTTCCTTAGTTTCTGTAACAGAAGATAACTAGGATCCCTTTTAAAATTCTGTGAGTCTGAGATCCTTTTTTAAGCATTAATGGAAGACTCGAGTCCTGGTGTGGCACGTAAGCACTGAACCGCTAACCACAAGGTTGGTGTTCAAACCCACAAGCCACTCCTCGGAAACGCTATTCAGAGTGGTTATGAGTAGAGACGGACTCCATGGCAGTTAACAACAACAACAATAGGAGACTAAGGGAAGGTCCTGTCTCATTACTGTTGACTCAGTTTCCACTCATAGTGGCCTTCCTTATCGGACAGAGTAGACCTGCCCCATAAGTTTTCCAAGACTGTAATATTTATGAGAGCAGACTGCCACATCTCTCTCCTGTGGAGTGCTGGTGGCCTAGAATCATAGACCTTTCAGTTAGCAGCTGAGTGCTTTAGTCACTGTGCCACCAGGGTCCCTAGGCCTGTTGTTGTTGTTAAATGCCATGGAGTCAGTTCTGACTCATATTGACCCCGTATAAGGTTTTCAAGAGTGGCAGACGGGTTTGAACCACTACCCAGTGCTTATCCTACAGCACTACATAAAAACA
>NW_006408550.1:18479232-18493401 GCF_000296735.1 Chrysochloris asiatica
TGTCTTAATACATTTAGGAAATTTAGGTTTTAACAAGATATTTTATAGAGCTCACATTCATTCAAAACCTTGATCATGTAAATTACACATTTGTAGGATTATTATTCATGGTACTTAGAACCTACAATCTTTGAGCAAGATAATGGTAGGTTAAGAAAAGGAAGAAAATGTGATATGATGATAAGAGGAGTTCAATTGGTTGGGGGTCAAGATGGTTATTGTCACCATAATGTCTTTTGTGTGTGTATGACCACTATATCCAGTGGGTTTATTTCCCAGGAGAGGGATTATTTTCATTATGAATCTAAAACATGTGCAAAGAACTGCTTCCAACTGAGATAGACTTATCAGAGATCCTGCTGGAAGAAAGAGCATTAACATACACATTGTGCTTTCGACCCTGTAAAATTTGGAAGGCTACATGAAATGATTTGGTTTCAGCACTTAATTGACTCCTCCATGTCGTCTGCCAGATGAGCTGCTGCTACCTAAATAAAAATGGATTTCGTTTTCATTTTTCATCTCAAATGGCAATATACACAGTACTTATTAAGATCTATCTTATATAATATGACCATGAATCCAATTATAGGGAGTTCCTGGGTCAGACTATATACAACCCCTAGTTATGAACCACCCCCTGAAAAACCTATTTTATTAAAATTTTGCATGAAATGCAATGGTTTGTAATAACAGTTGTTGCAACTTTGTGATGTGCATCAAAACGTTATAATTGTTGTTATTACCATATTATGTTAACGATTCACCACTCTTCTGTCAGGTTGTCATACTGTGGTGGCTTGATTGTTGCTGTGATGATGGAAGCTATGCCACTGGTATTTTAAACACCAGCAGGTCACCCATGTGACAGGATTCACTAGAAAGAAAGGTGGGCAGGTCACTTCTGGATGGCTAGCTGCTGAAAATCATAAAATATACAGCAGAATATTGTCAAATGCAATGCCAAGAGATGAACTCTTCAGATTGGAATGCACTTAAAATACAACTGGGGAAGAACTGCCTCCTCAAGGTAGAGTTGACCACAACAACCTGAAAGGAGCAAAGCTTTCAGGACCTTCATTTGCTGATGGGGCACGACTCAAAATGGGAATAAATAGCTGCAAACATCCATTAATAATTTGAACATAGAATATGTGAGGTATGAATCTAGGAAAATTGAAAGTCATGAAAAATGAAATGGAACATATAAAGATTGATATACTAGGCATCAGTCTGTTGAAATGGATTTGTATTGGCCATTCTGACTCTGGAAGAAATGAGGACGTAAAATAAGTGAACAGAAGATTTCAAAGGGCAGCTCGTAAAGACAGAGTAAGGTATTGTAATAAAATGTGCAAAGATCTGGAGTTCTAATAAAAGAGAATATGCTCAACATTTCTCAAACTGAACGAACTTAAGACAAAAATCCAAGCCTCAAGTTACAATATTGAAATATTCTATAGGCAAAATATCAAAGGATGCAGGAAGCATCAAAAGAAGACAGAAGGAATACACACAATCACTGCACCAAAAAGAATTGGTTGATGCTCAACAATTTCAGGGGTAAAATATGGTCAAGAATCAGTGGGACTGAAGAAAGAAGTCCAAGCTTCAGTGAAGGCATTGGTTAAAAACAAAACAAACAAAACAAAACCAAGTCTCCTGGAATTGATGGAACACAAATTGAAATCTTTCAACAAACTGATGCAGCATTGAAGACATTCACTCTTGTATGTCAAGAAACCTGGCCAATTGATTGTGCCCATTTAAAAGGAAGGTGACCCAGTAGAATGCAGAAATCATTGAACAATATCATCAATATCAACATTTACGTAAAATTTTCTGAAGATAATTTTAAAATGATTGCAACAGTACATCAACATGGGTCTGCCAGATATTCAAGATGGAATGATGGATATCACTGCTGATGTCAGATAGATCTGGACTGGAAGCAGAGAATGCCAGAAAGGTGTTTATTATTTGTGCTTTATTGACTATACAAAGAAACTTGACTGTGTGGATCATAACAAATTATGGATAAAATTGCAAAAAAATGTGAATTCCAGAACACTTAATTGTGCTATTGAATCTGTCTATAGAACAAAAGGGGATACTGAATGGCTCAAAATCAGAAAGGTATACTCCTGGGCTGTATTCTTTCACCATACTTATTCAATCTGCATGCTGAAACTATAATCTGAGAAGTTGAATTAAATGAAGAAGACCCATGGCATCAGGATTTGTGGAAGACTCATTAACAACCTGTGATATGCAGATGATACAACCTTACTTGTTGAAAGTGAAGAGGACTTAAAATACTGATGAAGATCAAAGACTACAGTCTTCAATATGGATTGCAAATTAAAGGTAAAGAAAACAAAAATCCTCATAATTGGACTAATAAGTAAATGCCATGATATATGGGGAAAAGATTGCAGTTGTCAAAGTCTACATTTAGCTTGGATCCACAATCAAAACTCATGGAAGTACCATCGAGAAATCAAATGCCAAATTGTTTTGGGCAAATCTACTGCAAAACACCTGTCTAAAGTGTTGAAGACAGAAGCTTATCTGTGTGAGGACTAAGGTGTACCTGACTCCAGCCAGGGTATTTTTAATTGCCTCACATGCATGTGAAAGTTGAACAGTAAATAAGACAGTAGAAGATTTGATGCATTTGAATGATGGTGTTAGGAAAATATTGAAAGTATCATGAACTACAGAAACACAAACAAATGTGTTTTGGAAGAACTGTCATCAGAGTGTTCGTCTCTCCTTCTTTGGACGTGTTTTCAGGACAGATCAGTCCTGGAGAAGGATATAATGCTGGGTAAATTGGAGGGTCAATGAAAAAAAGGAAGACCCCCATTGAGATGGATTGACACAGTAGCATTAACAATGAGCTCAAAGGATCGGGCACTGTTTCATTCTGTTGTGCACAAGGTTACTAGGAGTCAGCAATGTTAAAGATGTTTAACATTGTTAACAATGTTAAAGTGCATCTGAAAGTATTTTATGTTGTTTTATGCATCAAAAATAATATTGTATACTAAATACTAAGACAAATATTTGACTAACTGATGTTATATGCAAATCATACTTAGCGGTTCTGACTTGCATACAAATTTGACTTAAAGACAAATTTAGGAATGAACCTTGATCTTAATCCCAGGACTGCCTAGTCATCTTTTATACCGAATGGCAGAGAACTTGAAACCTCAGCTCTGAAAAAATGGCTGTTACATGGGTGTAAGAGCTACTATAAAGATTTTTGTACAATTTTTATTGCTAAAAATGTTATCTCTATTGATGGAGAACCTGTAAATTTAAATAAGAGAGTAAATATAACCCATTGTAACATTTTTGTGAAACAGCCAGTTTGACTCAGGTGTCAGTTCTTACTCACAGAGACCCTATGTGTAACAGAAGAAGACAGGACCTGGTCTTGGCCATCCTCACACGCTCTCCGATGCTTGAGTCCACTGTTGCAGCTACTGCATCAATCCATGTCTTTCCGGTCTTTGTCTTTCTCACTGATCCTCTAGACATAGTTCCTTTTGTTGCAGTTGTTGTTAAGTGCCATCAAGTAGATTCCGACTCATAGCAACTCTGTCATGATTTCCAAATAGTGGCTGGTAGGCTTAAACTGCTGACCTTGGTGTTAGCAATCCAGTGCTTATCCTAACAAGTCTGTAGGTGGCACAAATGGTTGTTGTTGTTGTTGTTATGTGGCGTGGAGTCGGTTCCAACTCATAGCAACCTTGACAGGGTTTCTGAGGCTGTAAATCTTTATGGAAGCAAAAAGCCTCATCTTTCTCCCACAGAACAGCTGGTAGTTTCAAACTGCTGACCATGAGATTAGTAGCCCAATTTGTAACCACTTGATTACTAATCAAAAGGTTGTCAGTTCAAATCCACTTAGAGGTACCTTGGAACAAAGAGCTGGTCTGTGTTCCCAATAGATCATAGTCTGGTAAATCCTATTTAGTGCAGTTCTACTCTGCACACTCGGAGTATGTTGAGTCAGAATTGACTGGAAACTGAAATACGGTGTTGTGTTTAATTTGTACTTTTTTCTATACATATAAGTGACCCCCAAACAAATTCAGAATGTGCATATTATCTGGCATTTTTTAGAATAATTAAAATTATATCATAAAAACTTTTCTATGATATTAAATATCCTTTTGGAAAATGTGTTAGTGAGTACATATATCTAGATGTTAACAATATAAACAGTAAACCACCAGTGAGGCAGAGACCCTGGCCGTCACTATACCCTACTCGTATACAGTGGTTTGACTGTCTCGTTTATGATTTTACATAAATCCATTGCCATTGAGTAAGTTCCAATTCAT
Organism: Chrysochloris asiatica; assembly: GCF_000296735.1. Classification (NCBI taxonomy): domain Eukaryota; kingdom Metazoa; phylum Chordata; class Mammalia; order Afrosoricida; family Chrysochloridae; genus Chrysochloris; species Chrysochloris asiatica. Next base: position 18,483,591 of record NW_006408550.1, read on the forward strand.
AACAACGCCATAGGACAAGGTAGAACTGCCCCCTATAGGGTTTCCAAGGCTGTAATCTTTATAGAGGGGTCCTGATGTGGCACTGTGGGTTAATGTGATAGACTGCAAGGTCCAGTTTCAACCTCAAGGTCGACAGTTCAAGCTCACCAGCTGCACCTTGGAAATCCCATACAGGGTTGTTGTGAATCGGAACTGACTCAATGGCACTTAACAACAAGGATCTTTATGGAAACGGACTGCCAAATCTTTCTCCTACAGGGTGGCTAGTAAGTGGGAGCTGCTGAGATTTTGGTTGCATTAATTTTTTGCTAATATAAATTATATCATAATCTGCATGTCTTTGATTACCTTTGGGTATATAAGTGGAGCTTTTGCATCAAAGGAAATGCCTATTGTTAAATGTTTGAATGGTTATTGACAAACTGCAACAATCACATCCCACCTTCAGTGTATGTCCAGTTGTCAGTACCTTATTTAATGGGTGGTGTTTTAATAAAGTTAGAACCACTTCAGTCAAAATTTTAAAGAATTTTAATTTTTTTTGGTGCATTTCCCATTTTTATTTATTTTTCCTTCATATAGTTTATTTTTACAATAATTCATTTTGTAAAATTTTGATCTTATTGATTTTAAGAGCTTACATTTTAAAGATCTTTGTCATTCATCAGGGAAATAGTCTTTACCATTTTCATGCTGACTTATTTTTTAGTTGAACTATTGACTATTTTTCAAAATTCCCTCAGATATAAGAAAAGCTCATGGCACGTAAATAAGCATAGTTTTTTGAGAAAATGATTGATTGTATTCAAATTAACATGCTTTATAAGTAGTAACCTTTTTGGTTATGACTGTCTTCCATAAAAACATAAATACTTGATGAGGATTTATAGCAGTTACTGACAGCATCAGGACCGGAGGTTGGATAAATATGTTAGTATATATTACCAGGTGTAGTAATTCCTTCTGTACCTATCAGGAGTCTTGGTGTGGCACTGTGGGATAAAGCATTGGATTGCAAGGTCAGTGTGGACCTCAAGGTCAATGGTTCAAACTTAACCAGCTGCTCCTCAGAAACCCTATACCAGGTCGCTATGAGTCAGAACCTACTCAACATCACTTAACAGCAACAACAAACCTATCTCCTCTTTTGGATTCTTATCACTTTTGGGATGCGTTAACCAGAATGCTCTCACTTATAATCAATATGAAACTCAGCTCAAGTTACATAAACAGGAGACTTATCTCACATAACAAAAAGCCCCAAGAGAAGCTACTATAGTAGGATAATTCAGTAACTTAATGTTATTGAAGACAGGTTTTATTTATCATTTCAGTTCTGTATCTTCTAGAATGCCCCATGGCTGTAAAGTGGAACAAACCAAAAATAAGCTTCATGCCTAACATATTCACCAGTCAGCATCTAGGGACCCAACAAGGTACTGTTTTCCCATCTCCTGTCTCTTTTATATCAGTTTCTTGAAGACAACATGTTTTTCAGAATTGCTTAACATGCTTCTTCCTCAGTCAGTTACTCACAAGGGAAATGACAAGTCCCTGGTTGGTCTGGATTCATTGACAACTACTCTCCTGAGTTTTAGGGTAGAGAACACTTCTCTGTCCACATAGCAACAAAGAGAATGAGAAGTGACTCTGCAGGCAAGAAAGAAAGAAAAGGAAAGGCTGAAGCCGGTATCAGCAGTGTCTGCTATAGAAGCAGCAGCAGCTTCTAAATGGTTTAATGTAAAATACTGAGAAAAGTGCTTTGGATATAATAGCTACTAGTCCTGGTGTGGCGCTGTGGGCTAATGCGCTGGACTGCAAGGTCGTTTGAACCACAAGATTGGTGGTTCAAGCTCACCAGCCACTCCTCAGAAACTCTATACAAGGTTTCTATGAGTCAGAGCTGACTCCACAGCACTTAACAACAACACAAGAGTTTGTTGAATAAATAAATAAATGAAATAAAATATATTGTTTGCCTGATGTATGTGAGGCATTTTGCCAGTGAGGTAGTATTATTGTTATTTAATGTTTTACATATAAAGGAACGTAGATGATTTACACAGTCTAAATGAGTTAAATAAACTTAGATGAATTACACAGTCTAAATTTGGCTTAAACTCCAATTTGCCTAATTCCAAAGCTTATCTTCTTTCCATTAGAACTGGCTACCATTGTCTAATGCTTTCCTGCATCCCTAATACCTAGCACTGTGCTCTATCAGAGGAGGCATTTGAGAGCATCTTGAGGACACCAAGAGTGATATAATCAGATAAAGTTTGTCTTTTCTTGAAGTTCCAACTTTGAGTGGAATGTAATTGTGTTATGCTAAGAGCATCCAAGTCAATGTGGATGGAAATTTGGGAGAAAAATGCACGTTAATTCACCTATATTCAGATTAAAGAAAGGAGACAAATAACTTTTATTTGTACACTATTTATTTTTAATATCTGAGTTTAAGCTATCTAAAGTTAGGAGTTAAATCTATACTAGAATTGCTAGGAAGTGAAGAAACTTGAGCTTCTTCCCTCCAGTTCCCAATATCAGTAGTGGATAGAAGAGCTCTCCAGTATCCCTCTTTTCCTAAACTCTTCTCTACTTTTAACTACAGTCTGAGAACTACTTAACAATTTTAAGAAATTGCCAGGCTAGAAAAATCCACAGCAGTCAAGGATAAAGGGATAGATATGAAAAAAGGCCATATTCCATTACAATGAAGTCAATGTGAATGTGAAAACAATGTCTTATTTTTTTTTATAAAAAAAGAGAAAATATCTTTAACTACAATTGGTTTTTCCAACCAGTTGCCAATCTAGTCAATCACTCAGAGCACCCCCATGTGTGTAGAGTAGAAACGTGCTCCACAAGGCTCTCAACGGCTCATTTTCCAGAAAATAAGTCATCAGGCTTCTCTTCCTATTCAAACCACCAACCGTTTGCTTAGCAGCTGAGCACTGAGCTAACCATTTGTACTGCCCAGAAACTCCAATGGCTTCTTATTGCTGGTAGACATTAAATAAGAATATAGAGATTTCAAAAGAAGAAACTGTAGCAGCTCCCTCCAAATAAAGTCCTTATTTCAAATTTTATAGCAAGGCAGAGTCATTTTAAGGTCTTTTCTTCACCAAACTGAAGCTGGAGAAAATGAAAACAAGTCCACAAGGGCCAAAATATGAACTTGAATACATCCCACATGAATGTAGAGATCATCTGAAGAACAGATTTAATTAAACACTAAATACTAAAGACCAAAGATCAGAAGAGTTGTGGGATAACATGAAGAATGTCACAAAGAAAGAAAGCAAAAAGTCATTAAGAAAGAAGGAAAAGATCAAAATGGATGCCAGAAGACACACTCTTGCTCTCCAGCATAGAGATGGTAAAGCAAATGGAAGAAAAGAGGAGATACAAGAGCTGAACAGAAAATTTCAAAGATCAGCTCGAGAAGATAAAGCCAAATATTACAACAAAATGTGCAAAGATCTGGAATCAGAAAACCAAAAAGAAAGAACAAGCTCAACATTTCTCAGGCTGGGGGAATTGAAGAAAAAAATTCAAATCTCGACTTTAGTTATTGAAGGATTCTCTGAGCAAATTATTGAATGATGCAGAAAGCATCAAAAGAAGATGGAAGAAATATACAGAGTGACTGCACCAAAAGGAAATGGTTGATGTTCAACCATTTCAAGAGATAGCATATGATCAAGAGCCAATGATACTAGGAAGGAAGTCCAAGTCATTGGCAAAGAACAAGGCACCAGGAATTGATGGAATAAAAATTGAAATCTTTCAACAAAGTGAGTGGCATTGGAGGCAATCACTCATGTATGCCAAGAAATTTGGAAGACAACTATCTGGCTGACTGATTGGAAGAGATCCATATTTGTTCCCATTCCAAAGCGAGGTGACCCAACGGAATCCAGAAATCATCGGACAATCTCTATGATATTCCATGTGAATAAAGTTTTACTAAAGGCAATGCAGAAATGACTGCAAGCATACTGACAGAGAACTTCCAGAGGTTCAAGCCAGATTCAGAAAAGGATGTGGAACGAGAGATATCATTGCTGATGTCTGATGGATCTTGGCTGAAAGCAAAGAATATCAGAAAGGTGTTTGTTTACCTGTGCTTTATCGACTACTCAAAGGCTTTCGATTGCGTGGATCATGACAAGCTATGGACAACATTGCAAAGTATGGGTATTATTGAACACTTAATTGTGCTCATGAGGAATCTGTACATGGACCAAGAGGCAGTTGTTTGAACAGTACATGGGAACACTGAATGGTTTAAAATTAAGAAAGGTGTGTGACAGGGTTGTATTCTTTCACCATAATTATTCAACCTGTATGTTGAGCAAATAATCCGAGAAGCTGGGTTATATGAAAAAAAACATGGCATCAGGAGAAAGACTCATTAACAACCTGCGATATGCAGATGATACAACCTTGCTTGCTGAAAGTGAAGAGGACTTAAAATATTTACTGATGAAGATCAAAGAGCACATCCTTTGGTATGGATTGCATCTCAACGTATAGAAAACAAAAATCCTCACCACTGGACCAATAAACAACATTCTTATCAAAGTTCTCAAGGACTTCATTCTTCTTGGTCAACTATCAACACTCACGGAAGCAGCAGTCAAGAAATCAAACGACATATTACATTAGGCAAATCTGCTGCACAAAACCTTTTTAAAGTGTTGAAGAGCAAAAATGTCAGCTTGAGTACTAAGGTGCACCTGACCCAAGCCATGGTATTTTCAATAACCTATCTGGTAGCATAGTGGTTACAAATCAGGCTGCTAATATTACGGTCAGCAGTTCAAAATTACCAGCTGTTCTGCAGGAGAAAGATGAGGCTATCTGTTCTCGTAAAGATTTACAGCATTGGAAACCCTGTACAGGGTCACTATGAGTCAGAACTGACTCCATGGCACATAAAACAACAACAACATATGCATGAGAAAGTTGGACAGTTAATAAGGAACACCATAGAAGAATTGATGTATTTGAGTTATGGTGTTGGAGGAGAATATTGAAAGTGGCATGGGCTGCCAAAAGAACCAACAGATCTGTGTTGGAAGAAGTCCAGCCAGAGTGCTCCTTGGAGGCCAGGATGGCCAAACTTCACCTCTCATACTTCGGACATATTATCAGGAGGGACCAGTCGCTGGAGAAGGATATCATGTTTGGTAAGGTGGAGGGTCAGAGAAAAAGAGGAAGACCCCCAGCTAGATTGATTGACAAATTGGCAGCATCAATGGGCTCAAGAGTAGCAACAATTGTGAGATTGGTCCAGGATTGGGCAGTGCTTTGTTCTGTTGTTCATAGGATCACTATGAGTCAGTACCAACTCTGTGGTACCTAATAACAACAACAGCAACAACATCTTCACCAGGTTTCTACAAATACTACAAGGAGATAGTGATCATGTCTCAGTAGAAATCTAGATCTGCTAACATCATTGTTGTTAGTTACCATCAAATCTATTTCATTTCAAAGTGACTCATTGTGTGTCCCAGTAGAACCGTCCTCCACGGGACTTTCAAGGCTGTGACCTTTCAAAAGCAGATCTCCAACCCTGTCTTCTGAAACACCTCTGGGCGGGTACGAACTTCTAACCTTTTTTCCAGTCGTTGAAAAAAACCACCTTTTTTCTAGCGTGCGTTACTGGAGACTCCCCAAACTACTGAAATGTGTACTTAAGGGATAAACTGATAAAAGAAGTTAGCCTATGGAAAGGTTTTTACTTGAAAGCATTATGAGGATATTAAGGGGGGTTGGGAGTTTTGTGGCACTGTAGGATAAGCACTGCACCGAAAGGTTGGTTTGAACTGCAAGGTTCACCAGCCACTCCATGGAAGCCCTTTACAGGGTTGCTATGAGTCAGAACTGATTTGACAGTCCTTAGCAACAACAACAACAACAACAACAACAATGGATTCTTAGGGAATTATATTCCAGTGCAGTAGCTTACTTGTAAAGATCATGTTGAAGTTGTTGCCAAGTGGAGTAAAGATTCCTGTTATGTTTGATTATCACCTACATCCTTGGATTGTGAGTTTTATTCCCCTAATTTCTAATGATGTGTTTCCTCCATGCTTCCCAATTGATCCAGATCTGGGAAAACTAGAATCCAGTTATCAGTAAAACTATTTGAATGTCCTAAAGACAATGAATTACTGTCTCCATTTTTACTTATAAAATATATTCTGCCCTTTTATGTAAACAGAGTCTAAGAGAAAAATAAACCAGTGATACATTTATTAATTGAAAGTATGAGCTCACTTTAGATGGACTGCACATACATTTTGAATTTTGAAATTAAAAATGCATGGGATAATAATGTTGAAATCCTACCTCTGGTTTTGAAACTTTTGATATTTATTCATTTAAAATGGCATTGGCAGGTTTCAGCAGGGGATATTGAATCCATATTACAAAGAATGCCAAAGCAAGTAAATGAGTCAGGGCTGTGAACCTTAAGGTCAGCAGTTCGAAAATACCACCTGTTCTACGGGAGAAAGATGATAAAGATTTACAGCCTCAGAAACCCTGTACAGGGTGGCCATCAGTCAGTTCCAACTCCACGGCATATAACCAATCACCAAATTCCTTACAGATGCAGAAGAACTGCTGACCGAGTTTATATTTTGACAGAACACTGGAAAAGAGGGAGAAGTTTACAACAACACTTTTTTAAAGAAAATATTCCAACTTTGAAAAATGTGATTACACACACAAAATAAGGGAGGAGTTTCATCTTTCTTTTCCACTGGTAGTCCATTCTTATGGTGCTATCATCAATATACAGGCAACAATTCAAAAGAAATGGGAAATTGAAAGTGTCTTCTTTTACTGACTATTCTTTAAAGGATTCCTGGTGGCATTGTGGGCTAAGTGTTGGTCTACTAACTTTAAGGTCAGAGGTTCAAATTCACCAGCAGCTGTGAAGTACAAAGATAAAGCTGTCTGCTTCAATAAAGATAGACAGTCTTAGAAACCCTAAGGATTAGCTCTCTTCTGTTGTTGTTGTTAAGTGCCATCCAGCCAATTCTGACTCAAAGTTACCCTGGAGAGTGTTTCTGAGGAGTGACTGGTGGGTTTGAACTTCTGACCTTTCGATTATCAGTCCATCATTGTACATCAGAATACACTCCAAGTCAAACAACAACATCTGTAAATTCATTTTGAGTAGAGATTACATGCACTATCCAAAAGGTACAAAATGAAATATCCTGAAGAGTAGATCTTCCTTCTGTCTTCTAGTACCCCACTCCAGAGACGTTCCTGGAATTTATAATGTGTCTATATTTATATTCCCGACTCCATTAGTAGACGAATACACCTATATACAGTTATACATTTTGTTTTTCACCCCTGAATGACTATTGAATTTAGAAAGTAAAAGAAAGATAATACTGGACATCTTAAGCCAAGTGAGCTTCAAACCACAAACTACTAGCAAAATGTTCTCCTCTCCTCCCTTCCGTTCGTTAATATGCACAGAGGTTTCTATTTTGTACTGAGACATGAGAAGGCAGAAGGAAAGAATCTGGAGTGGTGGCATCTGTGGCTGTGGGGAGCTAAGGATGGAAGTGTTTTGGTCCTGAGACAAGGTTGGACTGACCAACATGGAGAAGTGGCAGTAAGAAAAGTAACGGAGCTATTTTTTTAGGAGTAATTTGGTGAGTTTCTGGGAAGGAAGAGATGGCCGGAGGATAATTTCTGGGAAATAAAAGCCATTTCAAACCAAATATGGCACAGGGTTGAGAAGAAGGTTGTTTCCCCCATTTCTCCTGGGAACCCAGCAATGATTTGATGCTCCTTAAATCTGCAGGCAGAGAATGTGGAAAATTATAAACTAGGGTAGGAAAGGAAGGACAAGGAAGACACCACGCAGTTACATACTGGTTTGTGGGCATGTGTGTGGCACCTTTGGGGGAACTCCCAAGAATAACTTGGGGGCATTTGGAGATGAGTTAATTACTAGTTGGGTCTCTTGCCAGTTGGGTCTCTTGCCATCATGATTTGGGCGTAGACTGACTCTATTTTAAACTTCCAATCTGGAGAGGTTTGGGAAAGTAAAAATTGTTGCATTGTTGCTAGCTGTCATTGAATAGGTTCTGACTCAAAGTGACCTGTGCACAACAGAACCAAATACTGCCCATTGCTGCCCTTTCCTCACAATTGTTATGATAGAGCCTTTTGCTGCATCCATGTTGATAGTCCATCCCATTGTAGATCTTCCTCTTTTTCTCTGACCCTCCATTTTATTAAGCCTGATGTCCTTCTCTAGGGCCTTGCTCCTCCTGATAATATGTCCAAAGTATGAAAGACAGTCTCGCCATCCTGGCTGTGTTTCTTCCAATGCACATTTGTGTGTTCTTCTGGCAGTTCATGGTACTTTAAATATTCTTCTCAACACCATAACTCAAATGTGTCGATTCTTCCATGGTTTTCCTTATTTATTGTCCAACTTTCACATTCATATGAAGCTATTGAAAATACCATGGCTTCATCAAGGGCACATTAGTCCTCAAACTGACGTCTTAGCTCTTGAACACTTTGAAGAACACTTTGAATAATACTTTATGCAGCAGGTTTGCTTAATGCAATACATCATTTGCTTTCTTGACTGCTGCTTTCATGAGTGTTGATAGTCGATCCAAGCAAAATGAAGTCTTTGCCAACTTCAATCTTTTCTTCAGTTATCATGATGTTATTATTGGTCCAGTGGTGAGGATTTTTGTTTTCTTTACATTGAGGTGCAACCCATAATGAAGGCTGTGGTCTTTGACCTTCATCAGTAAGTGCTTTAAGTCCTCTTTGCATTTAGAAAGATATCATCTGCATATTGCAGAATGTTAATGAGTCTTCCTCCAATCCTGATGCCACGTTTTTCTTCATACAATCCAGCTTCTTAGGTTATTTGCTCAGCATACAGATTGAATACGTAAGGTAAAAAAATACAGCCCTGATGTACACTTTTCCTGATTTTAAACCACTGTTTCTCCTTGTTCTGTTTTAGCCACTGCTTCTTGGCCAATGTACAGGTTCCTCATCAGCACAATTAAGTGTTCTGGTATACCCATTCTCCCCAATTCTGTCCATAGCTTATCATGACCTACACCTTCAAAACATCTTTCTGGTATTCTCTGCTTTCAGCCAGAATATGTACAAATTGTTGTTGCTGGTAAGTGCCGTTAGTCAGTTCCAACTCATAGTGCCCCTGTATAGCGTTCCCAAGGAGCAGCTGGTGAGTTTGAACCATTGACCTTGCACCTCAAACAGAACTTCCAGTTTAGTGCTTATCCTACAGTGTCACACTAGGACTCTGCATGGACAAATAGAAAACGCTAAGGATGCAGCTTATTTTATGTTGTTAGGTGCCAGAGTCAGAGAAAAAGAGGAAGACCCCCAACGAGATGGATTGGCCAGGTGGCAGCATCGATGGACTCAAGCGTGGCAACAATAGTGAGGTTGGCCTAGGATTGGGCAGTGTTTCGTTCTGCTGTGCATAGGAATGCTATGAGTCAGTATCAACTTCATGACACCTTGTTGTTGCTGTTGTTGTTGTTGTTGTTAGGTGCCATCGAGTCAGTACCGACTCATAGCAATCGTATGCACAGTAGAATGAAACACTGCCCGATTCTGGACCAACCTCACTATTGTTGCCATGCTTGAGCCCATCGATGCTGCCACTTGGCCAATCCATCTCGCTGGGGGTCCTCCTCTTTTTGTCTGACCCTCCACCTTACCAAACATGATATCTTTCTCCAGCGACTTGTCTCTCCTGACAATATGT
>NW_006408550.1:18493675-18495564 GCF_000296735.1 Chrysochloris asiatica
AAAGGTCTTGTGCAGCAGATTTGCCTAATGCAATATGTCGTTTGATTTCTTGACTGTTGCTTCCGTGAGTGTTGATAGAGGAATGAAGGCCTTGACAACTTCAATCTTTTCTCCATTGATAAGAATGTTGTTTATTGGTCCAGTGGTGAGGATTTTTGTTTTCTTTACATTAAAATGTAATCCATACTGCAATCCATAGGAAGAAGTCACTGAAAACCTTATGAATAACAGAACTTATTTTATATATTGTAACAAAATGATAAAATTTGGCCAAGAAACAACAGATATCCATTTCAAGTGAAAGTACTGATCCAAGATTTACAATGTAAGAAACTGAAAACAAGTAGACAATTATTAAGCTCCTCACCTTTATCAGGAATATAAAAGTGTAACAAAGGAGATTGGAATGTAACTTAGGACTTTTTGGACAGTGTCACCTTCCTTCAAGGGCAAGTTCTGTGAGATGCCTGCCCTTTCTCTTAATCCAGACCTTTATCTGGACCACCTTGAGAGTCTGATATGTGTTGAGATTTCTCAAGGGTGAGAGGTCGGGCATCTCCAACAGATAAGCTGAAGAAGTGTCTGCTTCAGGTCCCACCATCCATTCCAGTGGAGCAAAGAATGGATTAGTGTTTCTTGTGCATCAGATGTGGATGTGGACCATGGGCAAGAGAACTTGGGCTTGGGGTCATCCTAGGTTCTTTCTAAGAAGATTGAAGAAAGAAATTAGAAGTAGTGTCAGATTTCTTAGATCTAAGAAATGCATAAGTAACCAGGCAGAGTAAAAGTGGAGTCACCTAGTTCCAAAGAATTTCAGGTGGGAATTTCCAAGTAATTGGATTCGTTCTCAAAGTAACTCAGTAAGTATCTCACAGCAGAATCAGCTATGAGCAACAGCCAAGCCCAGACACTTCTGCTACTATGTCACTACACAAAGAGCCTCTGCACCTAATCTTTCCCTTTCCTGTCACTTCCATGCTTAGAGGGTCAGGCACCTTGGATGAGCCAGTACGGAGGAGAAATCTAGTTTGAAAGTTTAGATAACTCCTAAAACTGAACATTTTCACTGAAGTGAGACTTTTTTGCAATTATTAGGTACTATAGTGACCAAACTAGATAGAAACTTGATTTAGCACAAGAAACAAAAGTTAAATAAATTTAAACAAAATTGGACCTTAGGTCTGCCTAATAGCGATTTTTATGTTTTTGATAACTTTGTGGTAACTATGATGTAATTATTATCCATTCCTTTACTCTGGCATTTATACAATGTGTCATGGCTGGCTCAACATTGAACTCTCATCTCTCCTCATTTTTCTCCATGTTTTCTCATTATTGATCATTGTGACTTGCGATCTATGCTCTCTTCAAATTTTAACCAAGATTGACTTTTAAGTTTATATTTATTTCCATACACTACAGCAGGTAAAACTTCCCTTCACAAACATTCAAATAAAAAAAAAAAAAGTTTAAAAAAAAAGCAAAACCAAGTTCCGTATTTCGATGTTTTCAGAATCAAGTCAATTTCTTCCAAACTGATAGAATAAAAAAATTAACTGATAGACTAGCTTATGTTAGTAGACATTGCTTCTTTTTGCTATGTTATTGTTGTTGTTGTCGTCAGGTGCCGTCGAGTCAGAACCAACTCATAGCGACCCCATGCACAGCAGAACGAAACAATGTCCGATCCTGGGCCAACCTCACCATCCCTGCCACACTTGATGCCATCAATGATGTCACCTGGCCGATCCATCTGATTGCGGATCTTCCTCTTTTTCTCCGACCTTCCATCTTACCAAGCATGGTATCCTTCTCCAGTGACTGTTCCCTCCTGAGAATATGTCCAAAGTATGAGGGATGAAGTTTAGCCATCTTGGCTTCCAAGGAGC
>NW_006408550.1:18495879-18510796 GCF_000296735.1 Chrysochloris asiatica
AGAATGTTGTTTATTGGTCCAGTGGTGAGGATTTTTGTTTTCTTGACATTGAGATGCAATCCATACCAAAGGCTGTGTTCTTTGATCTTCATCAAATAAATAATACGAGAAGCTGGGTTCTATGAAGAAAAATGTGGCGTTAGGATTGGAGGAAGACTCATTAACAACCAGCGATATGCAGATGATACAACCTTGCTTGCTGAAAGTGAAGAGGACTTGAAACATCTTTTTGCTATAGGATTACAGAAATGAAGCAAGAGTACATATTTCTTAACTAGCTAAGGTGGTCCTTGAAAATGACACATCTTAATAAACACCACAATGTAGTCAAGAAAACAGCATTAAACAAACAAACAACTTTGATGTTCATTTTAATGTAATTAAAGAGTGGAGATATTTCATTAGGCATTGAAATAATAATGTTTTTCTCATGTACTTTGGTGTCTTTACTTGCTAAAATATATATAGTTTTGAAAAAAATGCATTTCAGAAGGCTAAAACTATGACACATATCTTGATGAAACAAATCATGATAAGTGCCCTGTAGATCCCACAACTCATTTTGTTATAACTCCCAGAGCTCTGTCTTTAATATCAGAGGTGGTCTGAGAGGTGCAAAACTAATTATACTTCGCATTCAGGAAATTGGTCCAAAAGAAAAATGGTTGCCGCAAATCTTGTTATTAAGTGCCATCATGTCAGTTTTGACCCATAGCGACCTTGTATAGAGTTTCCGAGGAGCTGCTGGTAGGTTTGAACCATCAGCCTTGCAGTTCAAACCGACTTTATGATCCAGCACATTATCCTGCAGCCCACACCAGGATCCCAAAATATTGCAGGAACATTATTGTTTTGGTTCTGACTCATAGAGAGCTTATGCACCACAGAGTGAAAGATTGGTCCTTCACAGTCCACACACACTGTTAACCTTGTGAGACCATTGTTCCAGTCCATTGAATTAGGGGATCTTCCTCTCTTCACTGACTCTCCACATTACCTTCTCAGGGACTGGTTCCTCCTGATAATATGTCCGAAGTATGAGACTAGTGATATAGTATTAGGATCAGGTGCACCGTAGTCCTCAAACTGACATCTTTGCTCCTGAACACTTTAAAGAATTCCTGAGGAGCAGATTTTCCTACTGCAATATGTATATGTCATTTGATTTCTTGACTGCTGCTTCCATTAGTGTTGATAGTGGATCCAAGCAAAATGAAGTCTTTGACAACTTCAATCTTCACTCCATTTATCATGATGTCATTTATTGGTCCAGTGGTGAGGGTTATAGGAACATACATATCTATATTTCATTTTATTTATTTAGTTTTGTTGATTTTTTTCAATAAAAAAATTTCAATTTTATAAAATTATAGGAACATGTACATACTTTATAAAGTCAAATAAGGCAAATTTAAGATAATGCCTTTCTTCCTCCTTTTCCTTAATCTGATTTAAAACTCTAATGAAATACATAAAACTCATTAGTAATTTTGTTGTTGTTATTTTCAGGTATTTATGTCTACTTTAAAAATTATGTTTGTATACTGCCATATCTTTATTTTATAGTTTTAAATATTAAATCACTGCTGTTCAAGATAAAAATCTATTTTCTCTAATTTCTCTGCCTACTTATTACTCATCTGAGTTTTTAGATTTTTATAATATGTAAGTGTTCATTCCTGCTAAGCTTAAGAATGTTCCATGGTTACGTTTACTTTATTGTGTAAGATTTTGCTTTTGCCTGGGACTAGTACTTCTCTCATTTTTTTGGTTGTTGTTGCTGTTTATTTATTTTTCTGTATACTTTCCTCTATATTCATTTCCTAAGACTGCTAGAAATCTGTAGAATGTTTCTAAATCCTATTTTCACATAAACAAAATCAACAGATAACATATTAGCTTCATCTTTCTCTTGGCAATCTCTTCTCATCCTCCTATTTTGTGGGGCAGCTGCTGAATAGCTTTTACTTTGGTATTTCCCTTCACATATCTCCTGACTTCTTTCTTCTTTTTTTAGTTACCACCTCATTTTGATGGTACACTCCCCCTAATACTTTTCTAAAGAAGAGTAAATGAATATTGAGAATGTATTCTATTGTTAAATTTGACTGTCAGTTACTTATGGTATTGCTTAATTATCTCTAGAGTTGTGGTTAGGAAATCCAAAGATAATCTAATTTTTATGTGACTCTTAATTTTTACATAGGATAAATATTTTTTGTCATCCTCATTGGAAACTTTTAAAATCTTTTCTTTATTCCTGATATTCTGCAGTTCATCATAACAATGAGCTTTCATTCATCTTGTTAGAATTTCAGAGGGTCTTTTCAGTATAGAAACTAATGCCATTCAATGACTAATGTTGGGTCCTCTGGGAAGCAGATGCCAGATGGAATTAGATACACAAGCAACTTATTGGATAAAATGCCTGAGACGGTAAAGAGGAAGGAGCAGGAACAGATAGGTGAGACTTCAGGCTGCTAAGCTGGTCGTACACTTGTGAAAGAAAAGCAATGCTAGAAAAGTCAGACCAAGGTGTTACTCTATGTGAGTTTTAGCTAGGTTGATATGGAACCATCAAGCCAAAGTTGCCCATTGGAAGACTACTGCATTCAGCAGCCAGCACTAGGACATCAGCCATGCCCAGTTATTGGCAGTGAGTAGTCCAGGGGACATGTGGACTCAGTGTGAACATGGTGGTGGAGCCACAGAAGCAGCAACAGGGACAGTTAGACAAATATACCTCCTGCCGCAGGTTCCTTTTAAAGGGATCTGGGCGATACATTTTCAAGTCTGCCATGTCCACCACACACATGAATCTCTTCACACTTCAATCTTTCCTCATAAGTTTGGGAAGCAGTTCTTTCATATTTCCCACAGGACTCTCTTTGAGGACAAACTTAAAAGAGGGAAGTTAATGAGATGAACCAGAACACCTGTTGATACAGCTGGTCTTAGAGTACCACCTGGTACTCATCCTATCTCTTGCCAACTATCCATTCTAAGTTTTATTCCCCTTAGCTATCACCTTGTCAAATCTTGGTGAGTTTCCTGGTGGTATGACCAGACATTTTATTAGTGAAGTGTTTGAACTCTTGCTAATTAAATTCTTTTCAGGTTGGGGTTGTCGCGTGTGACCATTTCCAGTTACAATAGGGAAAGTTCCAGCAAGTACCCACTTGGGTCTCCTGGTTTCTGTACACATTCCTTTCTCTTTGTCCTATTTATTAAAAGCAACCCTATGCCTTCTTCATATCATATAAGCTAGCCAAGATGGCGAACACTTAGATGGAAAGAATTATGGCTCTTTGAAAATGTTCTAACTTTAGAATATTTGCAAATTGTTGACTGATTGACAAATTTCTCTTTCATGTGATCTGGGGTCGGTGAAGGTATAAAATCTATCCGTAATTTGAATTTATCTCTAGAGTGAAAAACTCAAGACCCAATCTTGACAGCAGAAAGAGAGCCTATCTAATTAATCATAGAGTTAGAGCCACTGAAGGGATGAAATAGGTTCTTTGGTCTAACCCTTTTCCCGAAGTAAGCTTACAATTAAATTATCTGAGCTGAATAGTTTCTCTTGCTTTTTAATTTTTTTTAAAGCTCTTCACAGAAATCCCATAATCCCCCAATGCAGTTTTTCACGGTTTAATTGCCTGCAGAATAAAAAAGAAACCTTATAAACTAATAGGAGTTAATAGTTTGTATTTATAAAGTCTGTGGTAAGTAGGATCAGCAGGAGATCTAACTAAACTTCCAGAAAACCACGGGGGAATGAGGAACTGTTCATTCTTAACCATAAATCCGCTGACCCCCATGGATAATTCTGTATTCAGTCACTAGTCCTCATGCCACCCACTGAGAAGCCAGGACAGACACCCTTACTGTCTGATTTAAATAAAAGTAGATTTCAAAGACTGGGTGGAACATATGATCTGAAGGGCTAACTTTGTGAATCAGAACTTTAGGAAACCACAGTGAAGTATCTGGCAATTAAGCACAACCCATTGATAGAACCTGAATCCCAGATTGGTCTCAGGCCTTTACTTTAGGATTAGCAAAAGAGCCCATGAAGCAAGAACAGTTTTGTTCTAGCGCATGGCTCCCACCTATTGCCTTCTTCTATAATCCTCTTTCAATGGGAGGTGGTATCAGAAATACCACTTCCGCTACCATGCATTAAAAAGCAATAGAGTTTAAAATGTTTATCCTGTGTCTTCTGAAACCAAGAGTCTTCCATTATAAGACATTCAAACAAAATTCAAAACAGTGTTCTTGGACCAGAATTTCAAGGCAGGCCCCTACAAAGGCCGCCAACTCCATGGTTTTCAGTAAAAGGAACTCCTGCTTCAGTCTTTTGAAACCTAGTTCAAGTAAAATAACCATTCTAATACCAGACTTTGAATCACATTTCCTCTGTCCACACGGCTTCTACAGTCTTGCCAGAAAGCATTTACCCCTCGACTTCCTGATTTAAAAAAAAAAAAAAAAAAAATCTGGCTGGCCTATTTTTAATATGCTAATGATCTCCATCTGTAAACTCTTCCTATTCCTTTAGCTTTGCCTGGCCCAATCTCACATCCCAACATCTCTTCTAAGAGAAAAACAAAATGCGGGGTATGGGCCTTACAGCCAGGGGCCAAGGTGCATAAAGAAAGAATTGAAACTTAACATAACTAAACATAAACATGGATGCAAATCACAATCAAACTTTTGACACACTTTACAAAGATAATAAACACATGATTCTTGTGAAGAATCATTTCCTAATAAATATAAACCCTTGGGATTCTTTCATGTACTTTTGCAGACATGTAATAAAATCAATCTCAGGCCATTTAGACAAATCAGTGATTATCATGATGTTAAGTTTTCAAGCTTTCTACAAACCACGATTGTTTAGTTCTCAGACCGTATATTTAGCTGTTAAAATTACACAGACTACCACATGAAACCTCATACTGTGTAATGAAAGCAATAATAATATCTTTGAAAAATGAAGTACACTTTCCAAATAATATGTTTTCTTTGACTCCTTGGAATTTGTTTCTAAAATAGAGTGAAGAAGGATTAAAGTAAAACTTCGTCATTTTTAGCAGAAACTTCATTTCTTGTTTTCGGTTTTAGCAGATCTGCCAGAACAGTAATTTCAAAGACTTTTTTTAAAACTAATTCAAGACCTTTCCGTTAGCAATTCAGTGCTTGCTCTACAACACCACACTAGGACTCCACACCCCTGTGTTTTAGTCATCTGAAAATCTTTTAAAGGCCATGAATTTATTTAAAACTGGTATTGTCGTTGTCATTCTTGTTGTTGTTGTTAGGTGCTGTAGAGTCAATTCTGACTCACAGTGACCTTATGTATTTGAGCCCATTGCTACAGCTTAAGAATAAATCCACTAAGACGTCTGTAGGTAGTAAAACAGTTAAAGTACTTGGCTGCTAACTGAGAAGTTAGAATCTACCCAGAGGCACCTTCAAGAAAGAACTGATGTCAAATGCCAGAAACGCCAGAAAAAATCAGTCATGAAACCTTCTGGAGCCCGGTTCTACTCTGATACACTTGGTGTCCTGAGGAGTTGAATGGACTTGATTGTAACTGGCCTTTTTTCTTCTTCTTTTTCTCTTCCATGTTTATTTTGTGTCTTGGAGAGCTCTGTAGAACACCAGTGCAGTACCAGTTCCAGGCTGAAAGTCATGACATGAGGCACATGCTATGTAATTGTATTAAATGAAGTAATACCAATCTCTTTAAAAATCGTATTCATTTTTTTTTTAAGTTTTTATTGTGAATTAAGTGAAAGTTTACAAGGCAGATCATTAGTTTTACATTCAACAAATTATATACTTTGTTTCATTACAATGATTATAATCCCCTCCATGTACCATCAGTTAACAGTATTTCTCTCTATTCATTTTAGGTCTCTCTCTTTTTTAAAAAAACAACACTCAGGCATACATAATACTTTACACCACCAAAGGGTGCATTCTGCAAGTCTGCCTCCTGGCTGCCAGCTCTCAGTCCCTCACTTCCTCAGCTGCTTCCCTCTCCATGTCCTCATCTCTGCCTCCATCTCTGGTGTCGCTGTTTCTCTGGATAAGGTCCAGTATTCTGCTTGTGCTTTCTCCCTTGATGGTCCTAGGGTCCTCTGTTTCTGGACTGTAGGATTAACTACTCCCCCCTTTTTGTTACAAAACTTCTACCTTTACAATTGTGACAGTTGCAATTAGTCATGATAACAATTACTCATTATTGAATTATAAGAATCTTATCCCCATCTGGACAAGATGAAAACTATTCAGTGAGGATGAAAATTAGCATCACTTTTAATTGCACAAGCAATATATGAGTACATACTCATTGTAAAAACTCAAAACATCCAGAAACAGAGAGTAAAGAAACTACGTTGCTCATTATTACCCTACTCTATTCAGAGGAAACCACTGTAAAAAATTTGGTATTAATTCTTGTTTGCAAAATTAATTATATATTTACTTATAGTTTACTTTTAGTATAAATAGTGGAATGAACACTATCAATTTGCAAATACAAAACATTTTCATTTTTTTAAGTCTTTCTGAAATAGCATATCATCACAAGCAAATGTCTTTCGAAAGTCTAGACTGTCTTACCTTACTTTAGTTTCCAATCACATTTATTACTGAAAATTCACATTCAGTTGTAAAAAAAAGATGAATTCAGGAGCAGGTAGAGTAGTGTTTATGAATTGGACTGCGAACCGCAAGGTCAGCTGTTCGAAACAACCAGCTGTTCTGCGGGAGAAAGATGAGGCGTTCTGCTCCAATAAAGATTTATAGCCTTAGAAACCCTGTACAGGGTCGCTATGAGTCAGGACCGACTCCACGGCACACAACAACAACAACAAACAATAATCCTAGTAGAACATGTGGTAAATTTAATGTAGGTGTGGCATTGAGATTGTTGTTGTTGTTGTCAGGTGCCATCGAGTCGGAACCGACTCAGCAACCCCATGCACAGCAGAACGAAACAATGTCCGATCCTGGGCCAACCTCACTACCGCTGCCACACTTGAGTCCATCAATGATGCCACCTGGCCAATCCATCTCATTAGGGGTCTTTCTCTTTTTCTCTGACCCTCCACCTTACCCAGCATGACATCCTTCTCCAACAATTGTTTCCTCCAGACAATATGTCCAAAGTAGGAGAGACGAAGCTTAGCCATCCTGGCCTCCAAGGAGCACTCTGGCTGCACTTCTTCCAAAACAGATCTATTGGTTCTTTTGGCAGTCCATGGCACTTTCAGTATTCTCCTCCAACACCACATTGAGATTACAAAGTATAAATACTGCCATATTTTGGATTTTATTTGGCTTAATAAGGAGATGTTTAAATGAATCTTTTCAAAATCAGCCCTTAATTGCCTCTGTAGCTTCCCCTTGCTTTTGGTAATAACAAATTCATTATTCCAATAGCAGCAAAGATAATGGGACTACAATTAGAGTCCTGCTTTAGCATTGTGACCAGATTCTGTCCTTGAATGATGACTTCCCACTTTTCCTTGAGGCTATATTTTCAAATATTTATTAGACTCAAAATTGCACATTTGTTGTTGTTGTGTGATGTGGAGTTGGTTCCAACTGTTAGTGACCCTGTACAGGGTTTCTGAGCCTGTAAATCTTTACAGGAGCAGAAAGCCTCATCTTTCACCCGTGGAAAAGCGCACCTGTGAAATCTGGAATCTAGAGACATCAAACACCAAAAGAGGAGGAATTAAACAGCTTGGTGAGAAGTAATTTGCATGAACTGGGGCCTTTGTTGATGTAAATATTGGTCTTCCCTGACTAGGCTTCTTGTTGTTAAGTGTTAAGTCAGTTCCAACCCATAGCAACCCTCTATAGGGTTTCCAAGGAGCAGCTGGTGAGCTTGAACCACCGACCTTGCAGTTCAAATGACTTTGCAATCTGATGTATTAGCCCACAGCACCACACCAGGACTCCTGAGCTTAGATCTGGATTTATCCTGTCCTTTTGACTGTTTCTTAAAATTATCAAGACAAACCTTTTCCCTAGCTGTAACCTAAATCATATTATGCAGGTCATTATGAATGAGAGGTCATAAATAGCAGTGCAGCCATAATAGTTTTTTTGTAAATTTATTTGATCATGTATCTGTGACCCTTGATGGAATGTCCCAACTGTGACCAGTTATTTCATGCATTTTGCCTCATGTTGAAGGAATTTTTCAGGAGCATTGCAATATCTTTGAATATTTTCTTTAAGAAAATAAATAATCTTTTGTTTACAAATGATACATGTCCACTGTTGAAATACAGTCATATACCGCATGGCATTCATTTTCATAATGTCCAACTTTGTATATGTCCATGGTCCCATAAGGATATAATAGAGTTCAGGAATCCTGATTACAGAATGGGATGTAGGAAACGTAACAGCTTTCTGCATACAACACATGTGTCTCATGTTTCTTGTACACAAAGCAATTACACTGCCAGGCATATAATGGTACAGTACATAGATACTTTGTAAGGCACATATGTAGCCTAGGGTCAAAACAATGCCTGTTACTGGTTTGTGTATGAATGTACTGTACTTTCTTAAAACAGTGTACAATATAACAATGCACATTTCAACTCAGGCAGCAGCATCCACTCCCTCAACACTCATTGCATGTCTCTTGAGTGTTGTAGTATTATCTCTGTGCTAAATTTTCTTTAAAAAAAATGTTACCATTAAGTACATCATGGTTCCACAAAGCAGCAACACCAGTGCAAGTGATAGTAGCAGCAAGAAGCAAAAGAAAAGATTCAATTTGGAAGTGAAACAAAATTTTAGTAAACAAAACCAAGGTAGAAAATCAATGAATGCTATTGCCCACAATTGAGGTATGTCAGACTCGACAATCAAGACAGTCCTCAAGAACACAGAAAAAGTTCTCCAAGTTGTTTAAAGATTGCCTCTACTGGAAGTGACAAGGCTAATAATGGAAATGTAAGAGGGACCTGTATCAGATATGAACAAATTGCTAATGGCATGGATTGAGAGGACCAATCACAAAAGCAAATCCCTTTCAGCGTGTTGACAGTTAGTGAGTGGTGAAGCACGAAGCTTGTTTGAAATGCTTAAAGAAAAAGCAGGATCAGACTACAACATGGTATTCTGACACTATCCAAATCTCATAATGTTCTATTTCACAGAGCATATCATGGATATTAGGTGCAAAACTATATATAAATAACCAACTGCTGTCAAGCTGATTCCAACCCCTAGTGATCCTATAGACAGAGTAGACCTGCTTCTTAGGATTTCTGAAACTGTAAATCTTTATGGGAACAGACAGTCTCATCTTTCTTCAGAAGGACAGCTGGTGGGTTTGAACTGCAAACATTGTGATAAGTAGCCCAACACTCAATTGACTACATATAAAGAGACAAAAAGTAAAAATCATACATCATTTTACTGTTCTTAGGTACTGTTGAGTTGGTTCCTACTCATAGGAAGCCTATGCACAACAGAAAGAAACGTACCCCATCCTGCACCAGCCTCACGTAGTTACGTTTGAGCTCATTGCTGCTGCCATTGTATCAATCCATCTTCTTGAGGAGGTCTTCCTCATTCTATCTGACTCTCCATTTTACCAACATGATGTGCTTCTCCAGGGATTAGTCGTTCCTGACACTACATTCAAATATGAGACATGAAGTCTCACCATCCTGCCTTCTGGGGAACATTCTGGCTCTAATTCTTTCTATATGGATTTGTTTGTTCTTCTGGCAGTGATAGTTTCAATATTCTCCTCCAACATCATAATTAAAATGCACTGATTATTCTATAGTCTTCCTTATTGATTGTCCAAATTTCACATGCATATGAGATGATTGAAAATACCTTAGCTTTGGCCAGGCACACCTTAGTCTTCAAACTAATATCTTTGCTCTTGAACACTATCTCAAGAGGTCTTGTGCAGCCGATTTGCTTAATGCAGTATGTCATATGATTTCTTGACTGCTGATTCTATGAGTGTTGATTGTAGATACAAATAAAATGAAGTCTTTGACAACTTCAATTTTTCCTCCATTTGTTGTTGTTTTTATGTGGTGTAGAGTCAGTTCCAACTCATAGTTCATAGAGTTTATAGAGTTTCCAAGAACCAGGTGGTAGATTTGAACAGCCAACCTTGCAGTTAACAGTTCAGTGCTGATCTTACAGCCCCACTTCATAATGTTATTTATTAGTTCAGTTGTGGGGATTTTTGTTTTGATTACATTGAGGGGCAATTCATACAAAAGGCTGTAATCTTTAATCTTCATCAGTAAGTATTTTATGCCTTCTTTGCTTTCAGCAAGCAAGATTATATCATCTGCACATTGTGGGTTGTTAATGAGTCTTCCTCCAATCCTGATGCTATTGTTGTTGTTGCTGTTGTTAAGTGTCATTGAGTCAGTTCGGAAATGTAGCAACCCTGTATATGGTTTCTGAGGAGCAGCTGGTGAGATTGAACTGCTGACCTTGAGGTTGAAACCAACTTTGCAGTCCAGCGCATTTACCCACAATGCCACACCAGTACCCCGATGTTAGGAGCAATCAAGTCAATTTTTGACTCATAGTGATTCCATATGATGGTATAGAACTGCCCCATAGGATTTCCTAGGTTAAGGAGGTGCCCTGTTGAAGCAGTGGTTAAAGCATTTGACTGCTAACCAGAAGGTAGACAGAATGAATCTACCAGATGCCCCACAGGGGAAAGAGTACAACAGTGGGAACCCTGATGGGACAATTCTACTCTCTTACAAGGTCACTCTGAGTTGACATTAACAAGATGGCTGTGGGATTGGGTTTTGGTGTTTGAATGTTTATGCAAACAGATGGCTGGGTCTTTTCTATTGTGGAGTGGCTGGGTTAGTGGAAACCACCAAAATTTGAGCTGGAAGCAGAGCACTTAACTGTTACTCCAACACCTATCTCTTCATAATTCTTCTGCTCAAGATAATTCTTTTTGGGAGACACTGGTGGTTGACATTCCAATAGGTAGTTGGATATTTTTTCTTTCTTTTCCTTTAAAAAAAACACACAACTGATTTTGTTTAACTGTATGTCCGGACTAGAGGATTAATCATAACTGGTCTAAAGCAAGCATGGACAATACCATTGTTTGAGTATGTGATCTATTCCTAGCCTACGACATGTAGGAAAAATAATTTCAGGGTTCTAGGAAGACTTGCTGAAAGTGTTGTTGTTGTTAAGTGCTGTCGAGTCGGTTTCGACCCATAGCGACCCTGTACAGGGTTTCCGAGGGTATAAATCTTTACGGGAGTAGAAAGCCTGATCTTTCTCCCACGGAACAGCTGGTAGTTTCGAACCGCTGACTTTAAGGTTCGCAGCCCGATTCGTAACCACTACGCTACAGAGGACTTAAAACATTTACTGATGAAGATCAAAAAGCACAGCCATCAGTGCAGAATACATCTCAATGTAAAGAAAACAAAAATGCTCACCACTGGACCAATAAACAACATTCTTATCAACAGAGTAAAGATTAAAGTTGTCAATGACTTCATTCTTCTTGGATCAACTATCAACCCTCATGGAATCCGCAGTCAAGAAATCAAATGATTTGTCTTGCATTAGGCAAATCTGCTGCACAAGACCTTTTTAAAGTGTTGAAGAGCAAAGATGTCAGTTTGAGGACTAAGGTGCACCTGACCCAACCCATGGTATTATCAATAACCTCATATGCATACAAAAGCTGGACAGTGAATAAGGAAGACCATAGAAGAATTGATGCTTTTGAGTTATGGTGTTGGAGGAGAATATTGAAAGTGCCATGGGGCTATCAAAAGAACAAACAGATCTGTGTTAAAGGAAGTGCAGCCAGAATGCTTCTTGGAGGCCAGGATGGCCAAATTTCGTCTCTGATATTTTAGACATATAGTCAGGAGGGACCAGTTGCTGGAGAAAGATATCATGTTTGGTAAGGTGGAGGGTCAGAGAAAAAGAGGAAGACCCCCAATGAGATGGATTGGCCAAGTGGCAGCATCAATGGACTCAAGTGTGGCAACATTAGTGAGGTTGGCCCAGGATCGGGCAGTGTTTCGTTCTTCTGTGAATAAAGTTCCTATGAGTCGGTACCACTCAATGGCACCTAACAACAACAACAAGTGAGAAAAATTGCATACATATTAAAAAATTATACTTCTCATTCTTGCTTTAGGAGGTCTTTCTAGAAGTGGATCCTCTGCGTCTTGTTACGTACACAAAACTCTTGCATTCATGCTGAGAGGAAGGATCTGTAAACTAAGAAGGTGATGGATTTGTTGTTTTCTCTCACTCAATACTTCCTCCACTCACATCCTCCTCTTTGAAGCAGCCAGTGCTCATGACCAGTCAGCATCAGCACAGCCCACAGACCTCCATATTCATGTGCACTAGACTTGCTTTCCCAAATACAAGGCAAGCAGTGTGGGTTAGTGTGTCTCATATACCTGCATGATATCACTAG
Organism: Chrysochloris asiatica; assembly: GCF_000296735.1. Taxonomy (NCBI): domain Eukaryota; kingdom Metazoa; phylum Chordata; class Mammalia; order Afrosoricida; family Chrysochloridae; genus Chrysochloris; species Chrysochloris asiatica. The sequence continues at coordinate 18,508,382 of NW_006408550.1, forward strand.
GATGATGTTTACATTTATCGACTGCTCTGTGTTAGCCCTGGTGGGGCATTATGGGTTAATGCACTGGACTGACAGGTTGGTTTGAACTTCAGGGTCAGTAGTACAAGCTCACCAGCCATTCCTTGGAAATCCTATACAGGATCCCTATGGGTTGGAAGCAGAGGGACAGGGACACAACACGGACATCAGCAGTTCTTCCATACATTTACTTTATGTTTATATTTGTGTTATGTGGGACCAGTTAAAGTATGGGGCTCATGGTGAAGTCCCTCTTGTCTATTAGGGCTGTTGTTGTTGTTAAGTGCCATCGAGTTGGTTCTGACTTATAGCAACCCTGTGTCAGGTTTCCAAGGAGTGGCTGGGTTTGAACCGCTGAACCACTGACCTTGTGATTTGCAGTCTAGCGCTAATCCTACAGTGTCACACCAGGAGTCTGCCTATTAGGGCAGGACTTATTTAATAGTGCTCTTAAATGAAAGCCAGTCATTATTTTAAAATGAAAGAATGACAACATTTTAACCTGTATTATTTTCAACCAATATTTAGCCTAGTGGATTTTTTCTTGTGGTCATCATGTGTATAGATGCGCATAGAGTTTGGATTCTTGTTTAGCTTTTGCTTTGCAATGATAGTTGCCTCTTGTGTATGTCTATGTTTATCGAAGTGATGGAGTCCTGGTGTGAAGTGCTAACCCACCAACTACTCCTGTTATTAAGAACCAAAAGCACTTAATAACAACAGTAACAATTGAAATGATGGTCAGGAAAGCCTCATTTTGTCTTTAGTGGAATCTCTTGGTACAGATGTAGAGCAATTTACATACACATATGAGTAAATATCAAAGAAAAGATCTCTGTGGATTCCAACAGCAAATGTATTCAATCTAAAGCTTCATCTCACAAGTGAATTAGTTTCTAGCAATACAATTACCAAAAGCACAGTGCTGTATTCCAATTTCTTTTCTCAAGCTTCCATTTTCAAAGAACTGGTTGGAATCTTTGGTGCTATTCTTCAATACACACAATAGTATTAAATTGATCAAAATGCTGGGACTACTACCTTTATTACTAAGCATTTCATATGAGAATGTAATGCATTTACACATTATTATAGCTATATAATGGCCTGTGTTGATGAAATTTGTGGTTAATTTGTAAAAAAAAAAAAAAAAAATCTGTTCCTATGCAAAAATCAATCATTTCTCTGTGAAGATATTTGTGTTTGCTAATCTTGTGTTGATGACTTTTTCATATTTACTCAGAGCAGGGAAGCAGAATAAAATGGATGGAATTGGGTAAACTAGAAATCAGGGGACTTGATTTTTAATTTTAGTTCTGCCACCAATTATCTGTACAATTTGACTCATCTCTTCATCTCTGTCATCTATGTGATCCAGTAGTTTCTAGATCATTCCAGATAGAATAACCAGGTGTGTGGGAAGGGAATTTAGGAGTATGCAATCAAATCATGTAATACACCTGGGTGATGTGGTATTAAGGTGCTGGTGAAGTCTGGTGAAGAACCATCTGTCCACTGTCATCATTAGTAGATGTCTTACCTGTAAAAGTAGCACAACACACAACGTAATAATAATAGAAAGAAAGAAAAAATCCCCATCAAATCAGAAAGGTCACGTTTATCAGCCTTTACAATGCTCCTAAGAATTCAGTGAGGGGTTCTTTTATATGTAGAACTGTGTTTTTATCTGCAAGATGATTTATTTCATTTCATGTCACATTATAATTACCCTGATGGGGTTAGAATGCAGTATTACCTGGGTTGAAAGACAGATTCTAAAAAATTTGTTCACAGATTGAAGATAAGATAGGAAAATAAAATGGCAGCTGTAACCTCTGGCAGTGAATCAATGAAACAATTCATTTTTTCCAGAGTTGATAGGCAGCAAAAATGACTTAAGAGCACCTCAAGGACAGTAAGCTAATAGGAAACGTTGTGGGACTCACCAGGGAAGCTAGGCGAAGGGTGTGAGATTAGATCTTGGCAGTTGTATACAATTCAGTGAAATGTACCTTTATTCATTTCAAACCATTTCATCATCCCAAACAGAGACCCAGTACTCCTCAACTACAGTTCCCATCCTTCCCTCCCCCAGTCCCTGGTAGCCATGAATAGACTTTTGTCTTTATATATTTGTCTATTCTAAAAATTTTACAAGAGTAGAATTATGCAATATTTGCCCATTTTTATCCAAGTTATACTCTCAGCATAATGTTTTTGTTTGTTTGTTTGTTTTAAGGTTTTTATTGTGGATTGAGTGAAAGTTTACAGGGCACATCATCAGTTTCACATTCAACCATTCATATGACTTGTTTCATTACATTGATTATAATCCCCTCCATACATCATCAGTTAACAGTGTTTCTCTCTATCCTCTTTAGCTTTTTTTGGGGGGGT
>NW_006408550.1:18510896-18580641 GCF_000296735.1 Chrysochloris asiatica
TTACAGTCTCGGCTTTTAGGGAAGGTTTTTACATTTATCTGTGGATATCCAGGGCTCATGTATGCGATTACTAACAAGCATAACTGAATAATCAGATGAGGAACAGTTTGCTATGTCTGCTAGGTGGCTAAAGTCTGATCCTCAGAGCCTATGGTTTGGACGGTCTGCAACCCTTGGGCCCACAGGGACTTGAACTCCTGACCGGGTCTGCATGGTCTGCCACAGATTTCCCCTTATTTATTACTTGTTTAAGGGACGCTGCCTGTCTTAGGCGGTCAGTGTGAATTCCTTCAGCATAATGTTTTAAAGGTTCATAGTATCTTAGCAATGGAGGCACTTACTTGTCTAGGTCTAGAAATACGGAAAACAACTATCTGACAAACTGATTGGATGCTATGTACAAACTAGGTCATGTTCATTGGTACCAGGAGTTAGGACTTCAACATATCTTTTTTGGGGACACAATTCAATCCACAACACCATTACTATATGTTGTTGTTGTTGTGAAGTGCCATCGAGTCGATCCCAACCCACAGCGACCCTGTATAGGGTTTCCAAGGAGCTGCTAGTGGCTTTGAACCATCGACCTCGCAGTTAACAGTCCAGTGCTTATCCTACAGGTCCACACCAGGACTTCTGGGACAGGATAAGTACACAATAAGCATTTATATAGCACAACTGCAAGTAAGGATTTATTAAACTAAGTGTTGCAGTAGTACTTCTCGTCTCATAATTGGGTTTTTTTCCCCTTAGCTGTTATTTGCATTAATTTTAGCCATTGCAGTTATTTCTCAACATATAAACTTCAGTTTTAGTAGAAGATCAAAAGATTGACACTGAGAAAGAATAAGAGGCATAGAAAATATATGAAAAACAGAAGTTGGAAAATTTTGACCTAAGTGAGAACTAATAAATTGACATTAGTTCAAAACATTTCACAGAATAGGCAGAAAATAGGTAATTGATGATACTTTACCCAGAAAAACCGAAGGTTGCTTTACTGAAAACGGCTTTGTAAAACTTTCATCAGAAAATTGCTTTATCATTTATGAATTTGAAATGTTACACCTTAGCTTCAATGTTCCACTTGAGAAATAACTATTTTATCATCCTGTTCAGCAAAGATATTTGCCTTACAGCTTTCATTTTTGTTTCCTGAAAAATTTTTAAAAATTGAATAGTGTTGCAGTCTCTGCCCTCTCTTGGTGATGAAACAAAAGGAGCCTCTTCATGTTTTCATCAGTAATGGAATGGTCCTCAAGATCAGTTAATAACTGAGGTACAATATAAATACAAGAATAATAATTCTGCTGTCTGCCCTGGCCTTGAACTTTTAGACCAGTCTGACTCATGTACCCTCAAGTCCTCTGGAAACTAAAAGCCACTCTGTTTGCAAGTTGTTGCCTTACACCCTTCTGTCTGCTCCTGAACTTGCTCCTCTGTGCCTCCTGCCTCCAGCCCCCACTATGTGTGCCAATCCTTCTGATCCTCAGGCTCGCCTGTTCCCATCTGGTTCCACGCCACGCTTGACCTTTTGGTATGAAAACTGGATAGTTTAAAGGAATTTGGACTTTGGGTGCTCTTTGCAGACTTGGCTCATATTCAATCTTGGGCTTCTCCAACTTTGAGGACAATATCTTGTCCTATTTAATTTCAGGTACCATGATCCAAACTTGCCATTTGTCTCCACGGAAGACCCATTCTGTTCCTCCATGAGGAGAATTCGGCAGTTACTGTACTGGTCAGTATACTCTAGGTACAGAACAATTTTCCTTGTTTTTCCTGAAAAAGGCTAAGCAGAAGTCCTTCTGGTGTGGAAACAGTTCAAGCTATCGAAGCAAGTGAGCCACTAAAAATGCAATTGTTAGTCATACCCAAAGGTCCTTATGGTGAACCCTGTTTGCAGGTAAAGAATATGGCTCATTTTCTAATCTCAAATCAGATTAGAATGCAGTGTGTTGCAGGCAAAGCAGACATACACATTTGCTGAACTAGATTCATCAGAGCAGCGTCTCATGTTTGCCAAGAGATGGCAGATGTGAGCATATCCTTTCAGTTCAAACTACATTTACATAGTTCAGCTAATACATGGTCCCTGAGTTTCCTCTGCTCAAATTCAAGTATTAAAATCAGTCAGGTCAATACTGCTTTTATTCATTCAATTCAGAGAGGACACCTGATTAAGAAGAATCCACAGTGACACATCAAGCAAGGAAGGTCTTTCCTCAGTTTGCCACTGGTAGTGCCAGAAAACCTTGAAATAAATTTCACAAAGTTATATGGTCTCTGTTAAAATTTAAATACTTTTGAAATTTGCAAAATATGGGTCAACCAAAATAGAGGACACACACCTTCCCTGTTCCCAAAGAGAAATTGGGAGACCAAGTTGCTCTGTTGGACTTCCCGTAAATATTGTTCAGGGAAGAGATGCTGCCCCTCTGTATTCACTTTCCTTCAAGAGCATGTACGAAAGCAGCCTCTCCAATGTGGGTGTCCTGTAGCCCCTAAGCGAGCCAACTGGGTTTAGATACGGACTGTTTAGAGGCCTTCTCTGGAAGAGCTAGCTGCCTAGTGGGAAGATGCAGTTCCTTCTGCTGAGAGGTGGAGGCTACCAGTCGCCTAGGAAGTTGAGTTTTAGTTCATTCCCTGTCACTAAGAGCCCAAAGTCTCAGACAGTTCATTATCCAGGGAAACTTGAGAAAGTCTAAGGGACATTTTCAGACAACCCTGAGGAGATATCAGTAATGGTGGTATTTTAGATATGCTAAAGATATGCTAAAGATATGCTAAAGAACGGGAACTTTGGTAGCATAGTGCAAGGTCAACAGTTCGAAACTACCAGCTGTTCCGCAGGAGGAAGATGAGGCTTTCTGCTCCCATAAAAATTTACAGCCTCAGAAACCCTGTTCAGGGTCGCTATGGGTCGGAACTGACTCAATGGCACTTAACAACAACAACAAAGAACTGATTAGCAGACCGTCTCATTTATAACGCATTGGCCAATGAAGGTGCTTGGTTTTTTGTTTTGTTTTGATGTCAATAGTTCTATCATTTTAATAGTGTGTTTACCTCATATAGAGGAGTCCTGGTATGATGCTGCCGGGTAGTGCTCTGGACTGCAAGGTCGGTTTGAACCGCAAGGTCAGTGGTTCAAGCTCACCAGCCACTCCTCGGAAACCCTATACAGGGTCACTATGAGTCAGAACCAACTCAATGGCATCTAACAGCAATAAAAACATGTAGAAGTCAGGATAAGAAAATCATTGCACACATTTGATTCAGGCTATTCTATGAAATCAGTGACTTGGAGAGGATTTTGGATAATGAAGGAAAGATAGTTACTGGGATACAAATAGAATATGCCTTTATTGCAGTAATTCATGGAGCAACTGTGTGGGTCACAAAGGATAAAGTCTATACCAGGTGAGCATGGCACAACTTTTGGGATGTTCATTTATTTTCACTGACCAAACTTTGGCTTGCTTCAATCAATCAGTCAATCAAATACCAAGAATATAGCACAGAATTTTTTTATGACAAAGAATAAAAAGGTTAGCTTAGTTTGACCAAAAAAAGGGTGAATTTTTATCAGTAATTTAAATAAATAGCATTAAAGTCAGGACATCAGAAAAAATAAGAACCCAGAGCTGAATACCACACACTTTCTACTCTGTGTGTTTTGTGTTCATTTCGTTAGCCTTCTCTACCCCTGAAGGCATGGCTGCCTATAGATTTAGAACTCACATCAACCCAAATGTCTCACAATCAGGAAATACATAGTCTCTCTCTTTTTTTGGTTCCAATTGTTAAAACATAAGATTTTTGTTGTTGTTGTGTGCCATGGAGTCGGTTCCAACTCATAGCAACCCTGTACAGGGTTTCTGAGGCTGTAAATCTTTATGGGAGCAGAAAGCCTCATCTTTCTCCTGCAGAACAGCTGGTAGTTTTGAACTGCTGACCCTTAGATTAGCAGCCTGATCTGTAACCACTACGTTACCCGACTCGACATAAGGAGAAGATTCTAATTGATCTACTTTGGCTCTTATGCCATGTGGTCCTGTTGGCAGCATAGCTTCTGTGTGGCAGCAGCTTTCACAGAACTACAAGGCTGGAATGGGGTAGAGAGACACCTTGTAGACAGTTGTTCTTTAAGACCAAGTAGGTGCTATTAACAGACACACCACCCATATGTCAGTTTGTTGTAATGTGGTGCCTTACATGGTGTAATGATGTTGGAAGCTATGCCTTGGATATAACAGCTCTAACAGAGCTTCCAGACTAAGACAAACTAAAAAGAAAGACCTGGAGACCTTCTATTCCAATGAAAACCCTATAAACCGTAACAGAATACAGTGTGATATAAGGATAACTCTGAAAGATCAGTTTTCTAGATTGCAAGCCACTCAAAGTACACAGCGACTGCCCAAATCCACTGGAGTATGCCAAGAATGCTGAGAACAACACAAGATCAAGCGACATTTCCTTCTCTCGTATTTGGGGTCAACATGAGTGTGAGTCGGCTCAAAGGGAACTACCAATAAGTTCTTACTAAAATAAGGACCTCTGGTAGCATAGTGGTTACGAATCAGGCTGTGAACCGCAAGGTCAGCAGTTCGGCAGTTTGAAACTACCAGCTGTTCCGCGGGAGAAAGATGAGGCTTTCTGCTCCCATAAAGATTTACAGCCTCAGAAACCCTGTACAGGGTCACTATGAGTCAGAACCTACTCCACGGCATATAACAATGACAACAACAAAATGAGGTAGGGGGGAAAAAGCCCATCTTCAAGTATGTAAGTATTATTGTTGTTGTTAAATGTCATTGAGTCGCTTCTGATGCATAATGATTCTGTATAGTGTTTCTGAGGAAGGATTGGGCGAGTTTGAACTTCTGACCTTGTGATTCAAACGGATCTTGAATTCCAGTGCTTATCCTACAGCGCCACACCAGGACTCCAACTGTTGTTGTTGTTGTTGTTGTTAAGTGCCGTTGAGTTGCTTCCAACCCATAGCAACCCTGTATAGGGTTTCCCAGGAATGGCTCGTGAACTTGAACCACCGACCTTGAGGTTCAAATCAATTTTTCAGTCCAATGCATTAACTCACAGTGCTACACCAGGACTCCAATTGTTGTTGTTGTTGTCAGGTGTCATCGAGTTGGAACCGACTCACAGTGACCTCATGCACAGCAAAACAAAACAATGTCTGATCCTGGGCCAACCTCACTACCGCTGCCACACTTGAGTCCATCAATGATGTCACCTGGCCAATCCATCTCATTAGGGGTCTTCCTCTTTTTCTCTGACCCTCCACCTTACCCAGCATGACATCCTTCTCCAGCTACTGTTTCCTCCAAGGAGCACTCTGGCTGCACTTCTTCCAAAACAGATCTATTGGTTCTTTTGGCAGTCCATGGCACTTTCAGTATTCTCCTCCAACACCACAACTCAAAGGCATCAATTCTTTTACGATCTTCCTTATTCACTGTCCAGCTTTCGCATCCATATGAGGCTATTGAAAACACCATGGCCTGGGTCAGGCGCACCTTTGTCCTCAAGCTGACATCTCTGCTCTTCAATACTTTAAAAAGTTCCTGTGCAGCAGATTTGCCCAGTGCAATACGTCGTCTGATCTCTTGACCGCTGCTTCCGCAAGTGTTGATAGTTGATCCAAGAAGAATGAAGTCCTTGACAACTTCAATCTTTTCTCCATTGATAAGAATATTGTTTATTGGTCCAGTGGTGAGGATTTTTGTTTTCTTGACATTGAGATGTAATCCATATCGAAGGCTGCGCTCTTTGATCTTCATAAGTAAATGTTTCAAGTCTTCACTTTCAGCAAGCAAGATTTTATCATCTGCATATCGCAGGTTGTTAATGAGTCTTCCTCCAATCCTGATGCCACGTTTTTCTTCATAGAACCCAGCTTCTCGTATTATTTGCTCAGCATACAGGTTGAATAAGTATGGTGAAAAAATACAACCCTGTCTCACACCTTTCCCAATCTTAAAACATTCAGTGTTCCCATGTTCTGTTCGAACAACTGCTTCTTGGTCTAGGTACAGATTTCTCAGGAGTACAATTACATCTCAGAAGTACATCTCAATGTCAAGAAAACAAAAATCCTCACCACTGGACCAATAAACAACATTCTTATCAATGGAGAATACTCATACTTCTCAATGTTGTCCATAGTTTGTCATGATCCACACAATCGAAAACCTTTGCGTAGTCAATAAAGCACAGGTAAACATCCTTCTGGTATTTTCTGCTTTCAGCCAGAGACTCTTTATTAAGCCTTAAACAGGATTAAAGACAAGACAAACAAACATGGATCACCCAGGTAAGGGAAATCACCAACATGATGCCATGGGTAAATCCAAAGTTCAACCTCCACATGGTGACACTTTCTAGGGCACAGAGAACAAAGGAATCTCCTCCCACAGTCAGGACTGATGGCAGCAGTGGATCACATATGCAATCCAGGGCTACGGAAGCAAGGAAGGAACAATTGCAAACAGGAAAGCTTACAGGCTGCCTGTGGGGCTCTAGTGGGGCTCTAGTGGTCTGGCATTATAACCAGGTGACCCCAGTAGCCATTGAGGACATGCCCAGGAAAGCTCCTGTGAGGGAGTCTCTGTTCTTCCTGTGCTGGCTGGAGGTGGTGCCCCAAACCCACTGTCTAACACACTCTGCTTCTGGCTTTGGCAGTTCCCCCTTCAGAGGTGCATGAGGTAGTCAAGATAAATTGGCATTAGAAACTTAAGCCAAGGCATACAGTGGAATTACGCTCATCCTGGCTGGAGTCATCCACAAACAAAAAGTCTTCCAATGTCATGCTCTAAAGCAATAAGAAGGGAGGGGTGCCCAGCAAAAAATCTTAGCTACCCACAGTTCTGGCTCATAGAGACCCTGTATAGGGTTTCCGAGGAGTGGCTGGTGAGTTTGAGTCGGCAAATTTGTTCTTATCCTACAGTGCTACACCATGGCTCCAGCTACCCACTGCACCTACTGTAATTACTAAGCACTTTCATGAGGTCACGATGAGTCAGAACCAATTGACAGCACCTAAAACAACGAAGAGAGAGGGGAAGATTTTGAAAAGTGCACTACTGATTTCATTGTTGTTGCTAAGTACCATTGAGTCGGTTCCAATTCATAGCAACCTTGTCTAAGGTTTCTGAGGAGTAAGTGGTGGGTTTGAAGCACCGGCCTTGTGGTTCAAACAGACTTTGTGGTCAATTACTTATCCTACAGTGCCACAGGACTCTACTACTGATTTTAGGAGTCTACAATTAGCTTTGTTGAAACCTGTCCACCCTAAGTGACCCTGCTGATATTTGAAATATCAGTGGCAGAGCTTCAAACATCACAGGACAACCAGCTGGGTGGCTACTGTTACTTTATGTCTGTTCTCAGTGGCAATGTTCTTTTGTTTCCCCAAGCCCACAAGCCAAAGGTTGATCCACACAGAGCAGACAGTCTCTGCACAAGAAGAGTTTCAAAGCCCGTCTATTGGCAGGACTTTGTCTCTCCTGTTTAAAGGAAGCCCTACATTGGGGGTTAAATATTCTGTATGGTTTTATCCCTAATTTTGTCATTCTGCTGCGTAGTTACTACTTTAATTGTATTTTCTTGGAATTTAGTTAAATGTCTATGAAGTTAGTTCGAGTTTTTTAAAAAATATGTTTCAAAACAAACTTCAATCATGGCTTTACATAATGACAGTTTTCTTAGCAGTTCTCCAAGCTAGCTTCTATTTCTTCACAACAGAATAAAACTGTAGATGAATTGACTACACCATTTTCTGGAATATTGGGCTTTAAAAAAATGATCTTGTGTAAATCTTTTGTGAACTTTTTCTGTTAAAAAGAATGTGCTGATTAGTGAACTGGAGCATGCAACCCATTTCCAATGCTATACCAGTGAATTATCTTTATAGGAGAGGCAATGAGTGCTGATTGAATTTTAAATGGCATATGTATGAAAGAAAAACAATAGGAGACTCCTAAAATCAGGTGCATACTTCTGAAATCTTTCTCTCTGTTATTGTTAGGTTCTGCCTCACAGTGACCTCATTCATGTCTAACAGAACAAAACACCATCCCGTCCTGTGTCATCCTCCCAACAGTCGGTGTGCTTGACCCCACTGTTACAGTTACTGTATAGAGATTTGTAGGAGGCTGTTGCTGTTGTTGTTGTTAAGTGTGTAGAGTTGGTTTCGACTGTAGTGTACTGGTTGCAAATTGGGCCACAAACCTTAAGGTCAACAGTCCGAAACTACCAGCTGTTCTGCGGGAGAAAGATGAGGCTTTCTGCTCCAGTAAAGATTTATAGCCTCGGGAACCCTGTACAGGGTCCCTATGTGTTGGAACCGACTTGACGGCACATAACAACAACATAGGGCTTCTGAGGAGCAGCTGGTGACTGTGATTCAAACGACCTTGCAGTCCAGTGCTTATCCTACAGCACCGCACTCATGGGAGGCTACCAAGTGCAAAAGTCAGGTCACAGGCTAGAAGCTCATTAAGGATTGAGTCCGAGTTCTGCAGGTCAGGTCTCCAAATCTCTAGGTCAGACTACAGGAAGAACCACAATGAGAGCTCTATCACAATTTCTATTTATGATCTGGAGACAGAACATATGCTATGAAATCTCTCATTTTTCTCTTATGACCTTCATTGATTACATTATATTATGGAAGCTTTTCTTAAGTCGTTCCATCTAATCACATATAACTAACTCTGTGACTATTCCTAGAAGCACATGTAACTACTCCATGACAGCAATTAGTGTTTGGCTAAACAACTAGTTAGTATATAAGAGTAACCATCACAGGTAGTATCAGGAACCCCCAGTATTACTTAGGCCTGAATTAGACCTTTCCTAACTAATTTTGAGCATCATGCTTACACTCTGAATTTATCTGTAAGTATCCAAGAATAGGCGTGGCACTGGTCTGCATGAAGATTGAATCTAGACACATATGGACTGCAAACAAAAATGATGAAATTCAGGAACACTGCCACAATGACTAACTTTGAGAGTGAAAGTTTTCTGTTTCTTTCTCTCTTTCTTAAGTTTAAAAGGATGCATTACAAGGAATTACAAAGAATCCTGGTGGTACAATGTTTAAGCACATGGGTGCTAACTATAGAGTTAGTGGTTCAAAACTATCAGCTGCTCTGTAGGAGGAAAGGACTTAATCTGCTTCTGCAAAAGACTTATTATGTTAATTACCATGCAGTCAATTCCAATTCATAATCCCTCTATGTTGTTGTGAAGTGCTGTTGAGCCGATTTCGACCCATAGCAACCCTGTATAGGGTTTCTGCGGAGCAGCAGGTGAGCTTAAACCGCCAACCTTGCAGTTCAAACAACTTTGCAGTCTGGCACATTAACCCACAGCACCACACCAGGACTCCTTAGGGTTTCTCAAACAGACCTTTAGGTCCAGTGCATTGTCCTGCAGCGCTACACCAGGATTACAGCCTAGAACAGCCTAGGAAACCTTATAGCACAGTTCTACTCTGCCCTACATGTTTCTAAGAGACTCACAATTGACTTGGTTGGTTGGTTAGTTGGTGATGTGCTGTGGAGTCGATTCTTACTCATAGTGACCCTGTTCAGGGTTTCCGAGGCTGTAAATCTTTATGGGAACACTAAGCCTCATCTTTTTCCCCACAAGAACAGCTGATAGTTTTGAACTGCTGACCTTGAGGTTCACAGCCCGAATCGTAATCACTGTGCTACCAGAGCTCCTGTAATAATAATAATATCAGTCATCATTAGGGTCCCTGGATGATACTGACACTTTACACTCAATTATTAACCTAAAGAGTCCTGGTGTAGCACTGTAGGTTAATGAACTGGACTGCAAATCAATTTGATCTACAAGGTCGGCGGTTCAAATTTACCAGCCGCTCCTTGGAAATCCTATATTGGGTCACTATGAGTTGGAACCAACTAGACGGCACTTAACAATAACAATAACTGACCTAAGTAGGAGCTGGAAATAGTTGTCCTGGGTCTATAAGGTCTTTATTCAAGAACTTATTTCTGAGGAGCATTAGAAGGAAAAAGGAACCCTTCCCCCATCCCTGTCTGGCATCCATGGATTTGAATATAATACATTGGTGTGGAGGGTGGTTTTGAGAAGCACTGTTTGCTCCCAAACTGACATACCAAAGATCTGGTAATATTTGCATGACATGCATGTTCTATCTTTGAAACCTACAAAGAACTTCCTGCATAAGAGTAGTCTTCAGGGACGTCATGGTGACTCTGCTCTGTCATTTCTGATTCATTCTTCAAGTTTTCAACTCTTCCCAGTGAGTAGTCTTTGTAGACTAGTCTTTCTTCTATAGATGCTTTACTTCAACATTGCTATGTAGCGTCCAATACATAACACATGACAAGTACCTTTTGATTATTTGGAACAGTTGGAATGTGACTAGAGAACATGATATTTTATTTATATTACCTAATGAACAGATGCTATCATTTCCCTATTTAGATCCCTGTTGTTGTTAGCTGCTGTTGAGAAGGTTCCGACTCATAACAACCTTATGCACAACAGAATGAAATGCTCACTGTCTGGTCCTGCATCAGCCTCCCAACTGGTCCACTTGAGGTCGTTGTTGTTGTTGCCACAGTGTCAATTCATTTTGTTGGGGAGATTTTGTCTTTTTTTTGACCCTCCACTTTACAAAGCTTGGTGTCCTTCTCTGAGGACTGGTCCCTCCTGATAACATGTCCAAAGTATGAGAGACAAAGTCTCACCATCCTTGCTGTAGGGATACAAACTGACCACTCCAAAAATGGCCAAGCAAGCTAATCTCACGGTTAGCAGTTTGAAACTACCAGCTGTTCCATGGGAGAAAGATGAAGCTTTCTGCTTCCATAAAGATTTACAGCCTCAGAAACCCTGTACAGGATCGCTATGAGTTGGAATGGACTCCAGGGCACATAACAACAACAAAGTCAACTCTGACCATACCTCCTATCTCTGCCCCCTGCTACTGCTATCTAGGAAGAAGGCAGGCGATAAACTGCCTCCCTGCTATGTATACCTAAACTTCTTCCTCCCATGCTGTATCTATGCAAATTCTAGAAAAGAGCAGACAGCCCCTCCTGCTATGTTGTTGTTTTTAAGTGCTATCAAGTTGGTTCCAACCCATAGCGACTCTGTCTAGGGTTTCTGAGGAGCAGCCGGTGAGCTTGAACTGCTGAACTTGCAGTTCAAATGGCTTTGCAGTCTGGTGCATTAACCCACAGGGCCACACCAAGACTCCTGTTAAGTGCCTAGCGACCCTGAATAGCGTTTTTGAGTAGCGACTCACAGACTTTGCAATTCACAGAGATCTTGCAGTCCAGCACAGAAGCCCACAGCTCCACACCAGAACTCAAGCTATGGATACCAAAACCCTCTGCTCTCAAAGATGGGGTAGGTAGCCCTTGTGATTTTCCTTCCTCTTTTTGTTCCGCATACTACTCTTAACTGTCTTTACTCCAGTGAAGTTTGTATGTTGTTGTAGTTAAATGCCTTCAAGTTGGTTCTGACTCAGAGCGACCCTGTATAGTGTTTCCAAGGAGTGACTGGTGAGCTTGAACCATGGACCTTACTGTTCAAACGGACCTTGCTGTCCAGCACATTAACCTACTTCACACATGCTTCATGATATAACCCATGAGCCTTGTGCAAAAAAACTTCCCTGTCCAGCCGGCCGCCACAGGAAACAGCTGTGCTTTTGTCTCTTGTATGTAAGTTCTCTTGTCAGCATACCACCTCTTTTATATTCTTCCTGTAATAAACTAATAACTCTCTTTCTGTAATAACTAATAACTCCTCGTTGTCTTTAGCTCGCTTGGCAGCTAACTATGGATAAAGAAGACTTTTCCCTTTTGGGCCTAAACCCCAACACTCACCTCAAAGGAGCACTCTAGCTGTATTTCTTTCAAGACAGTTTTTTTTTTTCCAGCAGGGATTGGCAGTTTCAATATTCTTTGCAACACCAGAATTCAAATGCATCAATTCTTCTCTGCTCCTCCTTATTCATTGTCCAATTTTCACATGCATATGAGGAAGTTGAAAATACCATGGCTTCGTTCAGGCACACCTTAGTCCTTAAACTGACATCTTTTATCTTTAAAACTTTAAAGAAGTCCTTTTCAGCAAACTGAATTTAATAGAATGCATTGTTTGATTTTTTAATTGCTACTTCCATGAGTGTTGATTGTGGATTCAAGCTAAATGAAGTGTTTGACAGCTTCAGTCTTTTCTCCATTTTTTATGATGTTAGTTATTGGTCCAGATATTAGGATTTTTGTTTTATTTGTATTTTAGTATAATCCACACTGAATGCTGTGCTCTTTGATCTTCATCAGTAAGCCTTTTAAATTTTCTTTGCTTTCAGCAAGCAAGGCTGCATCATCTGCATATTTCAGGTTGTTAATGAGTCTTCCTCCAAATCTGATTACACATTCTTTTACATAAATGGATATACCTAGACTTGTTGTTAGGTGCCATTAAAATGGTACTGACTCATAATGACCTTGTGCACTACCGAATAGAACTCCAAAGAGAGGTGACCCAGTGCAGTGTGGAAATCATAGGATAACATCATTAATATCACATGCAAGTTAAATTTTGCTGAGGGTATTTCAAAAGCAGTTGCAACAGTACATCAGGGACCTGCCAGAAGTTCAGGCTGGCTTCAGACAATGATGTGACACAAGGGATATGATTGCTGATATCAGATAGATCTTGGTTGAAAGCAGAGAATACCAGAAAGATGTTTATTTATTTAATAACAATGTAAAGGGTTTTGACTGTGTGGATCATGTTAAACTATGGGCAACATTTTGAAGAATGGTTATTCCAGAACACTTCATTGTGCTCATGAGAAATCTGTACACAAACCAAGAGGTAGTCTTTTGAAAAGAACAAGAAGATACGGAATATTTTTTAAATCAGGAAAGGTGTGTACCAGGGTTTTATTCTTTCACCATACTTATTTAATCAGTATGCTGAGCAAATAATCTGAGAAGCTGCATTAAAAACTGAAGAACATGGCATCAGGATTGGAGGAAGACTCTTTAAAACCTGTGATATGCAGATGATAAAACCTTGTTTCTGGAAGTGAAGACTTGAAGAACTTAAGGATGAAGATCAAATATCACAGCCTTCAGCATGGGTTGCACCTCAATAGAAAGAAAACAAAAATTTTCACCACTGGACCAATAATAACATCATGATCAATGGAGAAAAGATTGAAGTTGTCAAAGACTTCATTTTTCTTGGATCAACTACCAACACTCATGGAAGCAGCAGATAGGAAACCAAACAATGAATTGCATTAGACAAATCTGCTGGATGAGACCTCTTTAAAGTGCTTGACAGCAAAGATTTTTAAAGTGTTCAAGAGCAAAGTTTTAGGGCTAAAGTGTGCCTGATCCAAGTCATGGAATTTTCAATAGACACATGTGTATATGAAAGCTGGACAATGAATAAGGAAGACCATAAACTAATTGATTGATGGTGTTGGAGAAGAATGTTGAAAGTACCATGGACTGCCAGAAGAACAAACAAATCTGTGATGGAAGAAGTACAGCCAGAATGATCCTTAGAAGCCAGGATTATGCAACTTAACTTTCTCATACTTTAGATATGTTTTCAGTAAGGATCAGTCCATGGAGAAGGAAATCATGCTTAGTAAAGTGGAGGGTCAGCAAAAAAGAGGAAGACCCCCCCTCCAATGAGATGGATTGGAACAACAGTATCAGCAATTGTGGCACCCTGACAATTGTGAGAAGGATGCAGTTTGGGGTAGTATAAGTGTACAACTTCCAGAATCACAGCAACAGGCAAGCCACCACAGCATGACAAAGTGATGGATGAGTGAACATACAGAATGAATAAGTGTGGTGAAAGATACAACCTGGATGCACACCTCTTCTGATATTATACCACAAAATATCCCTTTTTCTGTTCAGATGACTGCCTACTAGTCTTATGTACAGTTTCCACAGGAATACAATGAAGTGTTCTGTAGCTCCCATTCTTGGAAACGTTATCTGTAATTTGTTATGATCAGTGCTGTTGAGTGGCTTTGCATAATTTATAAAACATTGGTTAATATTTTTTTGGTGTCTCTTTTTTCAGCCAATAGCAGCAAGATGCTCTTTCTGCCTTCCAGGTGTTCTGGTATAGTAGGGAGTTAGACATGTAATGAATCACCATCTTAATTAAAAATATACACCACGTATCATGAAAACACAAAAGAAAAATCACTTATCTTTGGATGAACCAGCTTGTTTGTGGACTGAAAGTGAGACTAAGAATTAGATAAAGGAGAAGTAAGTTTGCATTAAACAGTTCTAGTGACACTATGCGCTAGGCTTTAGATCGCAGGTTGGCAGTTCAAATCCCCAGGGTTCTGAGAGGGCAAAGACATGACTGTCAGATCCTGTGAAGATTTACAGTCTGGGCAATCCTATATAAGATCACTATGAGTTGAAATCATCTCAATGGCCATAGGGTGGTTTTTGAGTTCAGTAAGTATACATTTGGTGTCTTGCTGTGGTGTTGTGGGTTAATATGCCGAACTGCAAAGTTGTTTGAACTGGAAGGACAGTGGTTGAGGCTCACTACCCTCTCCTCGGAAATCCTATACAGGGTCGCTATGGGTTGGAATCGACTCGATGGCACTTCACAACAACAACAACTAATCAAAAGGTCAATTGTTTGAGCCCATGAGTCCCCCTGAGACAGAAAACTGTGGCAGTCTGCTTCTGTAAAGATTTTTGGCCTTGCCATCTGAGGCAGTTCTCAGTTCCTATAGAATAGGATTGCTATCAGTCAGATTCGACTCAACAAGGCTTGATTTAATTTAGTAAGTGTGCATTTAGGAGCCCTTGTGGCATAGTGGTCTTATGTCCGGCTGCTAAGCAAAGTCTGGGAATTGAACTAGGACTTTGAATTGGTTCTGTCCAGTTCTAATCCCTGCTCAGAAGTTGCATTTCCACCTCAGATATACTGAATCCGATTCTAAATTTTAATGAGCTCCCTAGGTGATCTTTTTCTGTATATACAACACATTTTGAGAACCACTGCTATTTTAGCATTTATCAGAACTGGTCTTAACCAGCAGCATCAGCATTGCTTGGGAACTTGTTCAAAATGCATATTCTCAGCAGGAGTTCTAACTAGTTCTAAGCAATGGCTCAAACCCACCAGCTGTTCCACAGGATGAAAGATATAAGAGTCTGTTTTTGCAAAGATTGTAGCCTTGGAAACTCTATGGGACAGTTCTACTGTGTCTTATAGGCTTGCTATGAGTCAGAACCAATTTGACAGCAATACGTTTGGTTTTGAAAGTACACATTCCAAACAGAAGGAATAACTTGTCAGGGACAGGTGGGTCTGAGAGAATACGATGTATTTGTGGAAGAGTAAATTACTCATACACAGAGAGTGTGATCTGAATCCTGGTTTCTAGAGTGTGGACTGTGACCTGCTGGAAAACATGTAGGTGTTTGGTTGATGCAGGAAAAGTTTATTCAAAGGATCGTGGGTAGATGTTTATAGTCAAAGAAAAAAAAAGGAGAAAGGATGACTAGGAAAAAATTAGATCATAGATACACTCAGCGATATTTATAAAAACTCCTTAAAGAAATTCTGTTAGACTAAATAATGTATTGCCGAGAACTGGCACAAACAGCTTCTCCACAAATATTTGTTTGGAGAGTGTGGTGGCTCTGTAGGATAAGCATTGGACTGCGAGCCACAAGGTCAGTGGTTTGAGCCCACCAGTCACTGTGGGGAAAAAAGATGAGGCTTTCTGCTCCCACAAAGATTTAAAGTCTCAGAAACTCTATCCAGAATTGACAGCCTCAGAAACCCATACAGGGTCACTATAAGGTAAAACCTATTCAACATCACTTAACAATAGCAAATATTTGTTTTACATGAATAAGTGAAAATAAAGAATAGGAAAATTGGGGACTGGGTATACAAGTTCAACAATCACTGGTGTTTGGAAATAGACCTCCTTTGAAATTTACAGGGACTATTGTTGCTATTGTTAAGTGCCATCAAGTCTGTTCTAACTTATAGCAACCGTATGTAGGGTTTGCAAGGAGTGGCCAGTGAGTTTGAACCGCCAACCTTGCATTCAAACAGTGCTTATGCTATAGCGCCATACCAAAGACATTAGAATTACGTTTTATTTTTCTGATATAAATTATAGCATCGTGGTCAAACAAAATATATGCCCTAACCAGGAGTGGTATTAAACCAATGGGGGCTCTGGTGTGCCAGTATGATGAGCATTGGACTGCCAACTACAATATCTTCAGTTCAAACCCAGCAGGGTCAGAACTGACACATGGCACAAAAAAGTCTTGTCCAACAAAATGGATGTTGAATGCTAAGTGTAAGCAGATATTTTGGTTGAATGTCAGTTCTGCATCTATTGGAACCACCCCAGAAATGATGATTTCATTTCTCTTTGATAGGGTTCAGTATCACTAATTTTAAAGAATCCACCAGATGGATCTCCTGTTTAGCCAGGGTTGAGACCCTAGTTGATAAGGATCAACTTTGAAAATTTCCCTGCCTTCTGCTTGTGCTATCTCTACTATATGTCAACCAGCTGGGTTTCATCCAAAAGTTTATGAGGGGGCTGAATAGTTGTTCTTCTCCCCACAAGAGTTTTTGTTTTTATCCAAATGCACGTAAGTGTTGAGGTGCCCTGATAATGAAAAGAAATGCGATTTTCTAAGTATTTTTAATTTATGTGAAGTCAGGAAAATTCTCCAAAGCTGAAGTCAAAAGTTGTCTGAAGCAAATATATTAATAAAAAAGCAGGATATCACCCATATTTAATTAAATTATATATTCTTTTAGTGAACACACATTGTTGTTGTTAAGTACTGTCAAGTTGGTTCCAACTCATAGCAACCCTTTATAGAGTTTCCAGGGAGCAGCTGGTGAGATTGAACCGTTATGCTTGTGGTTCAAACAGACCTTACAGTCCAGTGCTTTATCCTACAGTGCCACACCAGGACTACAAACACACATTAGGTGGCTATTCATCAACTTGGAGGAATCTCTAGGGAATTAAGCTGACTGGGGACTTAGGAGCAAGTTCCTAAAGGCTACATACACTATAGTGCTATTTCTACAATATTTTTTAAATGACAAAATTTTAGAAATAGAGTTAGGGATGAAGATAAGGAAAGAAGGTGGTGAGTGTAATAATAAATGGTCAACATGAGGGATTTTTATCAATCTAATCAATGATTAGGTCACAACAATGTCAATATCCTGGGCATGATATTATAATGTAATTTTGCAAAATGTTACCTTTGGGAAATATTGGACAAAGGATACAAGAGCTCTACCTGTATTATTTCTTAACACTACATAGAAGTTAATAATTATCTCCCTATAAATGAATAAAAATACTAAATAAATATGTTGGGTAGGAAGACTGGACATGAGCAAAGCAAAGCAAAGCATTGAGTCATTTTTGAGGCACAGTGAGCACACAGTAGAATAGAGAGAAACAGACTCATTGCTTAGAAGATACTAATCTTCTGTAAAGGTGGTGGGAAAATTTGGATACAGATAATGATAGTGATCGAACAACAGAATGAACATAGCTAACGTCATTGAATTGTACGGGAGACTAATTTAATACGGTAAACAATTGGTCACATATATATTTACCACACCCATAAAAAAATGTGGAGTAGTGGATCTGAGGAGCCCTAATAGTATAGTGGGTTACGTGTTGGGGTGCTTGGTTTGCACAAGATCAGCAGTTTGAATCCATCAGCTTTGTCACAGGAGAAAGATGAGGCTTACTGTTCCTGTAAAGATTTACAGCCTCAGAAACCCTACCCATGGCACAGGGTTGCTGTGAGTCAGAACTGGCTTATGACATGCAGCAGTGGGATTTAGCGTGGGTTGTTATGTTGTTGCTTTTGTGTGCTGCCAAGTTAATGCTAACTCAGTGACTCTGAAGGACAGAGGAGACCCACCAATGAAATTTCTTACCTGTGAGTCCTGTTGTGGCACTGCAGGGTAATGCACTGGGCTGAAAGGTCAGTTTGAATTGCAAGGTTGGCTTTTCAAACCCACCAGTCATTCTTTGGAAACCTTATACAGGGTTGCTATGAGTTGGAATTGACTCAACAACACTTAACAACAAGAGCAACCATCTTCTCAACCATCTTCCAAGTCTTTCTTCCCACAGAGTCGTTGATGGGTTCAAACCGCCAATCTTTCAATTAACAGCTGAGTACCTAACCAATGTACCACCACCAGGGTTCCTTTCTACAGCGGGAGAAGGAAGGAAGTATACTAGTCTTACCAGGAACCACTGAAACTCTGAGTGAGACTGTCATAATGAAGCTAGATGTTTAAGAATTCCTAAGAGGGTCTCCAACTCTCAAAGTATGTGTCTTGAATAAGATCATCTAAGGTGTACGGATAGTCCTGGTGTGGTGTTGTAGGAGAAGCACTGTTCTGTTAACAGCAAGTTAGGGGGTTTCAAACCCACCAGCTACTCTTTGAAAATCTATATATTGTTACTATGAGTTGAAACCCACTCAATGGCACTTAACAACAACAACAACACAATAGACTTGGAATCAACTTTCTTTGTCTCTGTATTTTCCAACGGAGTCCTGGTGTGGTGCTGTTGGATAAAGTACTGGACCAAAAGGTCAGTTTGAACAGCAAGATCAGTGGTTCAAACCCACCAGCTGCTCCTTGAAAACCCTATACAGTGCGGCTATGAGGTAAAACTGACTAGACGTCACTTAACAACAACAAAAATATTTTCTATAAGTGCTTTACTAATCGAAGGATTATTGGCATCTGGTGATTTTTTTTTTTTTTGCACATTAAGGATAGCATTCTATGGTGACCATTATACCTTCAGATAAAATTGGACTAAAACTTTCACATTTCTATAAGTCATTCAATAGCCAATTCCATTTCTGAACAATAATTCCAATAGACACTTTCCACATAAGTGGAAACTGCTGAAATATGCAGAGCTGAATAAGAATAAAACCCTGTGGAACACCTTTCTTAATTTTAAACCATTCAGTGTTCCCATGTTCTGTTCGAACAACTGCCTCTTGGTCCATGTACAGATTCCTCATGAGCTCAATTAAGTGTTCAGGAATACTCATACTTTGCAGTGTTGTCCATAGCTTGTCATGATCCACACAATCGAAAGCTTTTTCTCAACTGTGTGATGCAGAACCTAGTTATTCCTCAAGTTATTTCTGTGGATGTTAATTTTTATGAAGATTTCTGTGGTCAAGTACAGTTTTAAAAAGTGACACATATTCTCTCATACTGTCACATAGACAATTGGCATACTAAAAGCATGTAGGGGTCCTGCAGCAAAGCTCTCTTTTACCCAGTGTTTGACCATAGAACCTTCCTTTCCCTAATAAATATGAACATGTCCCATGGAATGCCATATATGCATCTGACTTGGATCTTTTTAAAAAATGGTGGTGACTCAGTTAAATATTTTGGGTATAGCCTAATGAGGTCATTTAACTAGCAAAGAAGTGAGTAGCTTAATTAACACAGTATTAATATTAATGTAGCAAAATAATATAAAGCTACTGTTGACTTGTACTCTTTACCATGTAATATAACACCTGTCTTTTTTTTCTTCACAAGTTTTACAGTGAAGTTATTGTTAAATATTTATCAAAATACTAGGAGAAAATGTGGCATTTATTTGTGTCACTGTGGGTACTGATCTGGACTAAACAGTCAGTTTGAACTGCAGGATCGGAGGTTCAAGATCACCAACTGCTCCTTGGAAACATTATACAGGGTTGCTATGGGTCAGAACCAACTCAACGGCACTTAACAACAATTACTGCTAAAGTCCATTCTATTTAACTCTGCTTTGATATCTTGCCTCAGTCAAAGACCACCATTATAACAAGAATGGAAAAAATGCATTTGTTTTATGGTAATTTAATTATATCACAAAAACTTTTCCCTTTAATTTTTCAGTCAAAAAATATACTTCTTTTTTAAAATGTCATTAACTAGCTTAGAACATTAAAAGATACCAGACTTTTCTCATTAAAAAAGAAAGTTATGTCCCAGAAAATTACCTTTGTTAAGAATTTTATACTTTGCAATCACTTTCATGAAAGATAAAAGTCAGACCCCCAGACAAAATTTGAAGGAACAGCAGAAATGGAAATGATAACACTGGTTTATTGATAAACTGGCTCTTTAGTTTCCAGTCTGTTACCAGACAGTACATTCCAATTAACCCTAAATGCTGTGTAAGAGCCACACACTGTTAAAGCTAAAACAGTGCTGACATTCTTATTTGGAAAGTGACATGGAAAACAGGATGTAAAATCAAAAGGTGAAACGACATTTGAATGGGAATTAAGGACTCAAGGAAAAGGATTTGTAATCATTTTATCTATTTTTGCTATAATTTGCTGACATAAACAAATCATTTCATGGGACGTCCTTATATTTAAATAGACTAAGTATTGTATATAAATTTAGAATATTTCCCAAAACACATTTGAGACAATATTTCCAAGTTTAAGCACTATGAAAATTCTTCATTGTCCAAAACTGTATAGATCTGTCTGCTGTTTAGTGATGAACTATATTCTATTGTTAATAATCTGAAAAACTCAACTTCGTTTTAATCATAAAATAAACATTCCTTTGATTAACTTAGTACTATTTTCAGCCTCTTTAAGCTATAAATTAGGATGAATATGCAGGCATATTATATATATATATACATACATACATATATACATAAGGAGCTCTGGTAGCATAGTGGTTACAAATTGGGCTGCAAACCGCAAGGTCAGCAGTTCAAAACTACCAGCTGTTCTGTGGGAGGCTTTCTGCTCCTGTAAAGATTTACAGCCTCGAAAACCCTGTACAGGGTCGCTATGAGTTGGAACCGATTCCACGGCACATCACCACCACCACCACCATCTGGTGTGGCACTGTGAGCTAATGCATTAGACTGCAAAGTCATTTAAACTGCAAGGTTGGTGGTTCAAGCTCACCAGCTGCTCCTTGCAAACCCTATACAGGGTTGCTACGGGTTGGAATCGACTCAACGGCACTTAACAGCAACATCAAATATATATTAAATGAAGTTTTAAAAAGAGGTTAAATTTATAGGTTCCATATGAATATTATTTCTAGTTAATTATCTACATTTTTTCTAGTTAATTATCTACATTTTAAAAAATAAGAACTTTCTTTGATAGCTATGTTAACCGCAAGGTGGGCAGTTCAAACCTACCAGCCTCTCTCAGAAACTACATACAGAATCACTACGAGTTGGTACCAACTCAACAGCACACAAAATCACAATTCTGGTTCATTTTGGCTGTACTTCTTCCAAGACAGATTTGTTTGTACTTTGAATATTCTTCTCCAACACTGTAATTCAAATGCATCAATCCTTCTATGGTATTCCTTATGCATTGAGCAACTTTCACATGCAAATGAGGCTATGAAAAACTATGGCTAGGGTCAGATGCACCTTAGTCCTCAAACTGTCATCTTTGCTCTTGAACATATTAAAGAGTTCTTGTGCAGCAGATTTTCCCAATGCAATACATCATTCAACTTCTTGACTGCTGCTTGCGTGAGTGTTCATAGTGGATCCAAGCAAAATGAAGTCTTTGACAACCTCAAAGTTTTCTCCATTTATCATATTATTTGTTGGTCCAGTGGTGAGAATTTTTGTTTTCTTTACATTGAAGTACAATCCATATTGGAGGATGTGGTCTTTGATTTTCATCAGTAAGTAATTTAAGTCGTCTTTGCTTTCAGCAAGCAAAGTTGTGTCATCTGCATACCATATTCTTCTTCATAAGCCAGTTTCTCAGATTATTTGCTCAGCATGCAGATTGAATAAGTGTGATTAAAGGATACTATTTTGGAACACACCTTTCAGGACTTTAAACCATTCAGTATCTTCTTGCTCAGTTCTAACAACTGCCTCTTTTTCTATGTACAGGTTCCTCATGAATACAATGAAGTGTTCTGAATACCCATTCTCCACAATGTAGTCCAGAGCTGGTCATGATCCACACAGTCAAAAGTCTTTGCATAGAAAATAAAGTATAGGTAAACATCTTTCTGGAGTCCTGGTGTGGCACTGTGTGTTAATGTGCCAGGCTGCAAAGCCTTTTGAACTGCAAGGTTGGTGCTTCAAGCTCACCAGCTTCTCCTTGGAAACCCTATACAGGGTCACTATGGGTCAGAACCAACTCGACAGCACTTAACAACAACAACAAACATCTTTCTGGTGTGGTACTGTGTGTTAATGTGCCAGACAGCAAAGCCATTTGAACTGCAAGGTCGGTGGTTCAGGCTCACCAGTCACTCCTCGAAAACTCTATATAGGGTTGCTATGGGTCGAAACCGACTCGACGGCACTTAACAACAACAACAAATATCTTTCTGATATTCTTTGCTTTCAGCCAAGATTCACCTGATGTTAGCAATGATATCCCTCATTCCACGTTCTCATCTGAATTTGGCTTGACCTCTGACAGTTTCCTGTCAATGTACTATTGTAGCCATTTTTGAAATATCTTAAGCAAAATTTTACTTGCATGTGATATTAATGATATTGTCAGATGATTTCCGCATTCCATTAGGTCACCTCTCTTTGGAACTGGCACAAATATGGATCTCTTCCAATCAGTTGGCCAGGTTCTTCCAAAATTCTTAGCACAGATGAGTGAGTGACTCCAGTGTTGTATAAATTTGTTGATATATTTCAATTTGTATTACATCAATGCCCTGATCCTTGCTCTTTGCCCATGCCTTTAATGTAGCTTGGACTTCTTCCACAAATATCATTTACTTTTGATCATATGCTAACTCTTGAAATGATTGAACATTGACCATTTCTTTTTGGTACAGTGACTCTGTATTCCTTCCATCTTCTTTTAATGTTTTCTGCATCATTCGATCGTTTTCCCAAAAAATCCTTCAATATTGCAACTCGAAGTTTGAATTTTTTCTTCAGTTCTTTCAGCATGAGAAATGCTGAGTATTTTCTAACTGCAGATCTTTGCACATAATACTTGACTTTTCTACTCAAGCTATCCTTTGAAATTTTCTATTCACTTATTTTATTTCCCTCCTTTTTCCATTTACTTTAGCATCTTTACACTGGAGAGCATCCATTTTGGTCTTTTCCTTTATTCTTGTCTTCTTAATTACCTTTTGTTTTCTTCCTGTTTGATGTTCTTGATGTTTTCATACAGCTCTTCTGGTCTTCAATCATTAGTGTCTAATGCATCAAATCTGCTCTTGAGGTGATCTATAAATTCATTTGTGATATATTCAAGGTCATATTTTGATTCTTGTGGACTTGTTTCAATTTTCTTCAGCTTCAGCCTGAACTTGCATATGAGCAATTGCTGGTCTGTTCCAAAGGCTGCCCTTGGCCTTGTTTTGAATGATGATATGGAGCTTATCTATTGTCTCTCTCCACAGATATAGTCAATTTGATTTCTGTGTATTCCATCTGATGATGGCCATGTGTATAATTATGTTTTATATTGTTTAAAAGGGTCTTTTCAACGAGTAATTAAATGGTCTTGCAAAATTCTATCATGCAATCTCCAGCATCAATTTTATTGCCAATGCCATATTTTCAAACTGTTGATCCTTCTACTTTGTTTCCAACCTTTGCATTCCAATAACTAGTAATTATCAATGCATCTTGATTGCATGTTTGATCAGACTGAAGATGTTGGTAAAATTCTTCAGTTTCATCATCACTGGTGTTAGTGCTTCATTTGTAAGTTTGAATAATAGTGGTAATAACTAGTCTTCCTTGTAGCATATGGATATTATCCTATCACAGCACTATAATTCAAGATAAATCTTAAAATGTTCTTTTTGATGATGAACAATTTGACATACTCAGAATAATAAACCATATGGTTGTCAGATTAGAAATGGCCAATACCAGACTGTTTCAGCTCATAAATACTTGGGATATTGATCTTTATGCATACCATTTCATTTTTTACAAACTCCAATTTAACTAAATTCATACTTTGCTCATTGTATGTTCCAAATATTATTAGATGTGTGCAGCTGTTTATTTCCTTTTGAGCTGTGCCCAATAGCAAGTGAACGTCCTGAAACTTTTACTCTATTCATGTCACATGGCTGACTACTTTGAGAGGACACTTCATCCCCAGTAATATTTTGAGTGCCTTCAAATCTGAGGGGCTCATCTTCTGGCATTATATCTGACAATATTTTGGTCCTATTGCTCTGTGGGCTAATGTGTCAGACCACAAAGTCATTTGCACTGCAAGGTCAGTGGCTCAAGCTCACAAGCTGCTCCTTGGAAACCCTATACAGGGTTGCTATGCATCAGAATCAACTCGACGGCACTTAACAATAGCAACATTCATCATGCTTCTGTATTCAATATTCTGGCACCATAGGATCAGTATTGAACTGAGATACACCAGGTTGGCAGTTCAAACCTACCAGCTAATCTTCGGAAACCCTATAGAGGGTCACTATGAGTCAGAAACTGACTCAGCGGCACTTCACCACAACAACAACTATCATTTGGAGTTCGTGTGTGACGCTGTGGGATAAAGCGCTGGACTGCAATGTTGGTTTGAACCACAAGGTCAGTGGTTCAAACGCACCAGCCGCTCCTTTGAAATCCTATAAAGGGTGCTTATGAGTCAGAACTGACTCGAAAGCACTTAACAACATCAACAAACATTTTATTTGGATATGAAGTTTTGGGGAATGTGTTAGGTGTTCTTATGTAGGAACATGGAGGGCAAAATAAGTCTGTAAGTCCTGCTGCTAGACTATCTGGCTACAGCCTGTCCTCCTCCCTTCTCTCAGATGTGAAGCCACACTTGGCCCAGCCACTGAAGATAGAGTTTTGGGGAACTTCTTAGAGACACATGTACCTGAAGCTGTGCCTACCTTAGTTAATTGTCCCTTCGACCCAACATTTATCTGCCACCAGATTAGCCTCTTGGAGGTCCTTCTTCTTGCAGCTTCAGATATTAAACTACATACAGTGATCACAATAGACATGCAGACCAACCCAGAACTGCTGGAAGAACAGAAGACACTTATTGAAAGAAAGACCTGCATTAAAAAAAAAAAAAAAAAAAAACCAGACTGATCAGTATATGGTTTTCAAGCAAGCAGTTTGCTTTGGAGGCATCAAGGCAAGAAAAGTCAGTCCATTAGGGAAACCTCCATTGTGGGACTGAATTTAAAGGGAACCTGAGAGCAGTGTAACATACTTGCTGATGACCACCTGCATGAACAGTCTAATATGTTCACTGGTGACCATCTGAGTCTACTTGTGAGTGGAAATGGAGGAAATACAGTAATGAAAACATGAGTTGAGTTTGACCATGTTCCAGTGACACCCGTTGACCTTGAAATGAGAGAGAAGAGGAAGGGCTAGCTGGTTTGAAGTTTAGGAAAAGGAGTGAACTTTTGAGCCAAGGGGCAGTGACCTAGCTCCTGGAGGCTAAGGCTGGGCGTGCACTGGACAGCTGGTCCCAAGTGCAGAGAGGTGTGTGGGAATGTCCAGACTTGCAGTTAGTACCTACTTGACCTAGCTTAGACCACTAGGTGATCAGAATTAGACCAGATGAAGATAAAGAAGTTTGATACTATGAGTAAATTGCTGCAATTTGAACTAGACTTTTGCTTATGGATGCAGTTGCTCATAATTCCAACTGGAACAGAAGGATTATTCATAGCAAGGAACAAGCTTATTTCCTCAGTATACTGGGTGGATGTTGTTGTTGGTTGTCAATTGCTGTTGAATCTGTTTCAACGCACAGTGACCTTATATGGGATTTCCGAGGATCAGTTGGTGGGTTTGAACTGCTGAGCTTTTGGTTTAAACTGACCTTGCAATCCAGGGCTTTATTGTACAGTGCCACACCAGAATGGGTAACTTAGACATTGGGTATAAAAAATGGGGATGGAGAGGTGTAAAGGCACACAGTGGATGTCTTATAAGCTTTCATGATTGTGCTTAATTTCAGAATGAGGGGGTAAGGAAGAATCCCCACCGACTAGTTTCTCTCTTTTCCAGAAGCATCTAGTGAAAGGAGATAGGGTATGATGGTAATAGGATTTTATGGTTCCATTTGTGTAATTGTTAGCAGAGTTAATTGTGATTATTGCAACTGTAATTGTGGAAGAGTGTAACCAAAAGGGGGAGTGATTAATCTTTCATTTCAATTACAGATGAACTCAAGACCATCAAGAAGGAAAAGCATGAGTGGAGTGTTGAGTTTCCTACCTAGAAAAGCAGCAACAGCAGAGATGGTGGCAGAAGTGGTGATATGGAGGGAGAGTCATAACAGCTGTGGGCTCCAGGCCCATGGACTGAGTAAAGCTGTGTGCCTGTGGGCAGAAGGCTGCCTTAAAGAATGTGCCCTTTGGACATTTAAATGAATACATATTTTTTTGTTTTTTATGTGTGCATCAAATATTTTTGCTTTGTTAACTTGTGAAATATATGATGTAAATGGGAGCCACAAGGTAGAAGTACAATAACTTGTTCAGGGAGGGGATTGTAATCTTTGAGATGAAACAAAGTGTATAATTTGTTGAATGACAAGTTGGTGATCATGTCTGCAAACCTTCACTCAATTCACAAGAAAAAGTTAAAAAAAAAAAAAAGGAAAAGAAATTAGATCTGAAAAACCCATGGAAGCGAACAGTTATAAGTTAGTGATATTTTAACAAAGACTTGATGGAGATCAGAAAATTACCATAAGCTATCTAGGGGATGATGGTAAGTATAGCAAGATGAGAGCCAGATGGTAAGACTAGATTCACTGAGTTCCTGGACTGGTGAGGAGGACGAGTGTGAAGGAGGATGGTGGGGTGTAGTAGATGACAATGACAGAAAGGTGACATGGGGGCTCTAGATCCTGTCAGGTCTTGTAGAGCACAATAAGACCTGGAGATTTCACTTTAACTAATAGGAAGGTTGAGGCCAAGAAGGGACACAATCTGACTCAGGGTGTATATGAATCACCCTGATGGCTGTGTTGAGAATCCACAAGATGACAAGAATAGAAGCAGGAGAGCAGTTAGACAGTTAATTCCTGAGTGCTCACTTCTCTCCACCAGCCTCTGAGGAAAGTCCCATCATGAGCCTTTATGGATCAATGGGATAAACTGGATGCTAACCACAAGGTTGGTAGTTTGGACCTACCTAAATACACCAACAAATAAAAAGCATTTGGGAAATGATTGTTGTTGTTAAGTGCTATCGAGTCAGTTTCAACTCATAGCAACCCTGTATAGGGTTTCCGAGGAGCAGCTGGTGAGCTTGAACCTCTGACCTTGCAGTTCAAACCAACCTTGCAATCCAGCATTAACCCACAGCGCCACACTAGGACTCTTTAGGAAATGATAGAAAACCTGAAATGAAGCAATTGAACATGTTACAAAGGTGATCTGTTTAGGGAATACCGTCATTTCAAATGGTGTTTATGAAATAGAATCATTTTTCAAAATGAAAGAAAAAAATGAGATCAAATGACTGTGCTGTTAATGCTGACTCTATATGAACATATTTTGATGCTGTACAAAGAGTTGAGAGGAAGAAGTATTCTTGTATTTTGGGAAGAAAATTGTTGACAATATTCCTAGGTGTATGAAATGGTTATGGTAGTGTTGGGTGCACTCAGGTGAATGTGGAGAGAGCTTCCTCAGCTTAGAAATTCATCTGGTAGGTTGATGTTGTTGTTGTTGTTGTTAAGTGCCGTCGAGTCGGTTCCGACCCATAGCGACCCTGTACAGGGTTTCCGAGGGTGTAAATCCTTACGGGAGTAGAAAGCCTCATCTTTCTCCCGCGGAGCGGCTGGTAGTTTCGAACTGCTGACCTTAAGGTTCGCAGTCCGATTCGTAACCACTACGCTACCAGAGCTCCTCTTAAATGAAAAAAAAATGTCAGTGGGAAATCCTTTAATTAGGGGTAGTTATTATTTATTGCAGTCATGTTTTCTTTGTTGTTGTTAAGTGCTGTCGAATTGGTTCCACTCCATAGCAACCCTATATAGAGCTTCCGAAGAGCAGCTGGTGAGCTTGAACTGCTAACCTTGCAGTTCCAAAGGCTTTCAAGTCTGGCACATTAACCCACAGTGCCACACCAGGACTCCTTAAAGAACTATATAATTGTGCAATGATCAAATCTATATTTGTAGTAAAATATTTATTTTATGTAATATTATGGCAACTCTTCATCTTAGAACTGGCATCAATATTAAAAGTATTGGGTATTATATTGTGCTTTGCTTTTATGTATTGACAGATTTGGTATGGTAGCACACTTTGTATTTCTAGAATTTCATGAGTAATTTTTTATAAATTTTAGGTGACTATGTAGCACTGTGGGTTAATGCGCTGGATTGCAAAGTCGGTTTGAACAGCAAGGTCGATGGTTCAAGCTCACCAGTCGCTCCTCGGAAACACTGTCCAGGGTTGCTATGGGTCGGAAACGACTTGATGGCATTTAAAAACAACAACCACAATTGAGTTTTAGTAGTGCAATGTCACCTACATTAAAGTTAAATTTGTTTTCAGTTCACTTTACAGTATTAAGTTGAGAATTTCCTATTAAAAAAGTATTTTGAACCTTCAATTTAATATTTATATAGTGTGTTATTAGTGTTTTCACCACAATATTACTTTGAAAGTGACTCAGTACTACAGTGAATTCTAATGTATTAAAAATAGATTAAAAAATAAATGTCTTATACTCATGTTTTTCTTTGTACTGAAATGTTTTGAGACATTGTCACTTTAGTCTTAATGAATGTGTAGAAAGCAATAATTTAATATTGCTTCTTTAAAATCTAATTACAAATCTTAGGATGAACAAAATTGAAATTAATATCAAACACAACATTATTTGTAATATAGGAAATATGTTTGGTAAGTATATTTCCTCAGGTGAAATGGATTCACATTATTCATTTAAAATATATAAATTTGAGATCAGAGGTTAAAAAAAAAAATAAGCCAGTTTTAACTGGGTCAGTAATGTTTGATGAAGCAAAACCAGAACAGAACCAAATTTCTGAAATTTTGATGAACCAGAATGATAACTGGAATAGAAAAAATTACAGTTTGAAGTCTTGATATAATCTTATTTTCAACCTGTATAAATAAATTATATATGAACAGGCTTCAAAAATTTTGTGGAAAATGGAATAAAAAGATATTGGAAATTGCCCATGACGTTTCAAAACCCCTTGGCTATATAAAGATTTTTATAATTGTATAAAGAAACTTACAACTAATATTATGATTAAAATTGTTTTGTGGAAAACAGTAAAGCGAAAGACTTTATGGCAAACTAGAAATGAGATGGGGAAATGGCTAGAATTAGGGAAATTCTATTTCAACTCTTGTGCATCTGATGTGGAAAGACTATGGTAAATAGAATAGGATTGTTGCACAGAAAGCAATGAGCAGCAGTTATTGTCCAAAGGTTAGCTATAAATATCAGCAGCCGGTATACAGAAATAGAATGCATGTTACACATTAGTCCATTCATTCCCATTTGGGTATAAAGGAAGTGAGAGAAATTGCTTCATCATGATGAACACTGTTAAATATTATTAGGACTATGCATTTGACTGGGAATAAAACCATTATTCAATATCTGTACTGCATTTATCTGGTGCTTCATGTCTGAATAGTAGACTTTGCGGGGAATAAAAGAGTATGTGTACAGTTTTAAGGGAGAGTGGAGTAATAAGAGATATAAAGAGAGTCAATTTGTGACTTTTACTTTCTCCCTAGACTGATTAAAAATATATAAGTATAGAGAAAAATTTCACTTGTGCTCCAGATACAAAAACAAATATCAAATATTCCAAAATTTTCATGCTGCTTTCTAGGAAAGCCCATTCTTTACCTTACTGCTCCTTCAGGAATACAATCTGTTGGAACATATCCCCCAGAACACTTCTCAAAGTTGATCAAAATTTGTACCTCAGTCTTAAGTTTATTCTTCAAAATGCATGGATTACGAATTTATTAGCTCTATGAGGATTATGAACTCTATCAAGTATTCTCAATCTTGGCTGTATATTAGAATCACTTGGAGTGAGATTTTAGAAAATGTTGCATCTTGTTCCTATAGATTCTTATTTAATTGGCCTGGCTTGAGGCTCTAGCCTTGGACAGTTTATAAAACTCCCTGGATGACTTAATAGTCAGGGTTGAGAACCACTGAACTCAATTATTTCTAATGACCCTATGGAGAGAGGGAAAAAGATAAGGAAGGAAGGAGACTGGGGAGAAGGAGAGGGAGAAGATATGAATGTGTGAGTATGTATGCTTAAATTAAATGAATCTCTAATTGATGGAATAGATGTTGTTGTTGTTGTAAGGTACCATAGAGTCAGCACTGACTCATAGTGACCCTATTCACAACAGAACAAACCATTGCCCAGTCCAGCAACACCTCACAATAGTTGCTACGTCTGAGTCCATTGCTGCTATCACTATGCCAACCCATCTCATTGGAGGCCATCCTCTTTTGTTCTGACCCTCCACCTTACCAAACATGACATCCTTCTCCAGCGACTGGTCCCTCCTGACAACATGCCGGAAAGTATGAGAGACAAAGTCTGCCCATCCTGGCCTCCAAGGAGCAGTCTGGCTGTACTTCTAACACAGATTGCTTTGTTCTTTTGGCAGTCCATGGTATTTTTAATATTTTCTCCAACACCATACGTAACTCAAATGCATCAATGCTTCTACTGTCTTTCTTATTCACTGTCCAACTTTCACACACATATGCAATTATTGACCGAGCTCCTCACTACACGTCTACCCGATCCGCCATCTTGAAGGTGGAAGGCCTGGTAGTGTAGTGGTTAAAAATCACATATTGTCCAGAGGAAACAGTCGCTGGAGAAGGATGTCATGCTGGGTAAGGTGGAGGGTCAGAGAAAAAGAGGAAGACCCCTAACAAGATGGATTGGCCAGGTGGCATCATTGATGGACTCAAGTGTGGCAGCGGTAGTGAGGTTGGCCCAGGATCGGACATTGTTTCATTCTGCTGTGCATGGGGTCGCTATGAGTCAGTTCCGACTCGATGGCACCTGACAACAACAACAACATGAAATTATTGAAAATACCATGGCTTAGGTCAGGCACACCTTAGTCCTCAAACTGACATCTTTGCACTTCAACACTTCAAAGAGGTCTTATGTAGCAGATATGCCTAATGCTGTACATCATTTGATTTCTTGACTGCTGCTTCCATGAATGTTGATGGTTGATTCAAGCAAAATGAAGTCTTTGATAGCTTCAAACTTTTCTCCACTTATATAAATACCATTTATTGGTCCAGTGGTAGGGGTTTTTTGTTTTCTTTACATTGAGATGCAATCCATATTGAAGGCCATGGTCTTTGATCTTCATCAGTAAGTATTTTAAGTCCTCTATACTTTCAGTAAGCAAGGTTGTATCATCTGCATATCACAGTTTGTTAATGAGTTTTCCTCCTCTTCTGATGCCAGTTTTTCTTCCTATAACCTGGGCTCTTGATTTATGTGCTCAGCATACAGAATCAATAAGTATGTTGAAAGAATACAACCTTGACGCACACCTTTCTTAATTTTAAACCATATAGTGTTTTCTTGTTCTGTTCGAAAAATTTCATCATGGTCTACATGCATGTTCCTCATGAGCACAATCAAGTGTTCTGGAATATTCATTGTCCACAATGTCATCTATAGCTTGCTATGAGCCACACAATCAAAAGCTTTTGCATAGTCAATAAAGCACAGGTAAACGTCTTTCTGGTATTCTTTGTTTTTATCCAAAATCCACCCGACGTCAGCAATGATATCCCTCATTCCACATCCTAGTCTGAATCCAGTCTGACCCTCTGGAAGTTCTCTTTCAGTTTATGTTTGCAGCTTCTTTTGGAATTATCTTTAGCAACATTTTATTTGCATGAGATATTAGTGATATTGTCTGATGATTTCTGCATTCCATTGTTTCACCTGTCTTTGAAATGGGCACAAATATGGATCTCTTCCAGTTAGTTGGCCGTTCTTGCGATGGAAGAGTGAGTGCTTCCAGTGATTCCTCTGCTTGTTGAAAGATTTCAATTTGTGTTCTATCAATTCCCAGAGCCTTATTATTTGCCAATGCTTTCAATTGGAATTCTTCCTTCAGTATAAGTGTCTCTTGATCATATGCTACTTATTAAAATGGCTTAACATTGACCTTTTTTTGTTTTCAGCACAGTTACTCTGTGTACTCCTTCCACTTTCTTTTGATGCTTTCTGGATCATTCAATATTTTGCTTATAGAATCCATCAATATTGCAAGTCGAGGCTTGAATTCAGTGCCTTCTGACATTTATTTGGTCTTTTCTATCCTTTCTGTCTTTTTAATGACTGTTTGCTTTCTAGGTATTAATGAGGTGAAATGGACTGGTATTGGCCTTTTTGAATCTGACAGTCACGTGGTTTACTATGCAGGGAATAACAAATTGAAGAGGAATGGTGTTGCATTTATCATGAAAAAGAGCATATCAAGCTTCAGGAATTCTAACCTTGGAATGGGAAAGGGTCTTCTGACAGTATTAAACATTCAGAAACTATTAAAAATAAGTTTATTTAAATGTTATTCATATATGGATTAAAAATTTCAAAGGACAAATGACAAAATGGGAAAAAAATAAAAAGAGCAAAAACCCATGGCAAAATGAGTCAATGAGATGAATAGATAATTTACAGAAAAGAATATGTATATGCTCTTAAAAATATGACCATATGTTAAACTCCTCACATAATAAGGTCATTTGAAACTAGCAATACACTTAAATATTACTCAAAGGTCAAAAATTCAAAGGTCAAAAATTCCAAAATGTGATAATACGCTATGTTGGCTAAGCTTCAATGAAACAGGCAACAATTATATTGTGTTTTTGGGAATAGAAATTGATACAACTTCTATGAAGAATAACATCAATTAATATTGTCAATCCATATATCCTTTGACTCAGTCAGTCCTTGTCTAGGAATGTTTATGTTTTTTCTTTCAGAAAGGTTTATATTTTCTTTCTTGTTTTGTTACTTTTTAGTAATATGTCTGGATGTGAGATTTCCCTCATCTCTGCTGTTACTTTTTGAGACTTGTCAATTTAAAATTTTCCAACTGTAATTTTTGTAAATTAGTTTTTATTGTTTCTTCAAATATTTCCTTTTTGCCTTTGTCTTTTCTATAACTCACATTATCCTGATTTGGTACTTTTAATTTTTCTCCTTATCTCTTAGCGTTCTATTTGTATTTTCTTTTTAAAAATTTCAATAAAACTCACAGAGAACTCTTCATGTTGATCTTTCAACCATTCATTTATTCTCCAGTTAGAGTCATCCTATTTATTCTTCTCTTGAGTTCTTGTTTTAATCATTATGTATTGCATGTTTTCTGTATCTGTTTGATTATCTTACAACTATTTGTTCTATTTCATATTACTAATATACTCTGGTATCTGTTCTATGATATGGATGATGCTTATTTTAATTTAAATCTATTTAGTATCCTCTTCTCATAGTTTTGATCCATGGAGTTTAGTTTATTTTTCTTTTGAAGCAGTTGCGTTACCAGGGTAGGGTGTCTGTGATGTCAGCCATGTTTTCCTGAGAGTATTAGCTTCTCTGACCAGAACTGTGTCTTGGGGGAAAACTGAAGACCAGGGCCTAGTTAGTCACATTTATGATGCATTTTTGGATTAGGAAAATGAAGAGCATGAATACAGAGACCCTAGACATGAGTACATCTCTCCTGTAATCATGGATTTAATAACTAAACATGCATTTAATAACTGACAGGAGTCATGATAGTCATGATAGAGAAATTTACAAGCCTGAGGAGTTAAAGGAAAAGGAGTTAAAGGAACTGAATGCCAGAGTGTGATAGGTCAATCAAGACTGCCTTCACTTGTTTTTATCAAAAAGTTACACCAACAGGCTTTTTGCACTGCTATGTTGGACTGCCAGAGGAACAAACAAATTTGTTTTGAAAAAAGTACAACTAGAATGCTCCTTAGAAGCCAAGATGGCCAGACTTCTCTCATACTTCAGACATGTTACTATGAGGGACCCAGCCCTGGAGAAGGACATCATGCTTGGAAAAGTAGAGGGACAGCGAAAAAGAGGGAGACCCCCCCAATGACATGGATTGGCAAAAATGGCAGCAACAATGGGCTCAAACATAGCAGCAATTGTGAGGTAGGCACAGGATTGGGCGATGTTTGTTCTGTTGTATGTAGAATAGCTGCAAACGTATTTCCTCACTGATACACACTGGGTGTCCTGGCTGTTTGTTGAAGCTCTTTGTGGTGATAAGACAGGTCATTCCAAAGCAGTTTATGGTCAGCATTTCAAAGCTCTTATCCAACCTATTTTACTATTGCAAAAATAGTAAATGCAACGCACCTTGTTTTCTCAAGTGTGCCACAAGTTTTGATTAAATTTTCAGATCCGTTTTCCCCTTTCTTCTACTTTGTTTTCTCTATCATTTCACCATGAGTGATCTTGAGGTAGGGGAAGGATTAGTAGTTTAGACTACTCATTTCCTAGGAAGGATCCCTGATGATTCCTAAATGCATGGAAGTTCAAAAATCACTATTCTAAACTAATACATGGTCATTGTATCATGTATTCCTTGATCATTGAGTGGATCCATATTCAAATCCTAGCTCTATTACTGACTAACTGTTGAGCTTGTCATGATCTGTAGAGATTCCGGCACCTCTTTATTCATCCGTTTAGAATAAGATTATCTAGCTCATCTACTCATGTACACACCTAGTTGCTGGATGAACAATAATTTCTGTAAAACATAAACAAAATTAAGTTTGGTGGTGATGGCTGCTGAAACTAAGACTGAAGCAAAACCAAAAACCAAGTCAACTGCCATCAAATGGATTCCGACTCATCTCAACCCCATAAATCTTTATGGGAGAAAAAAAAATCTCATTCTTTCTCCCGCAGAGTGGCTGGTGAGTTTGAACTCTTGACCTTGCAATTAGCATTCCTACAGTGCCACCAGGGGTCCTTCACAACAATAACAAGGAATTTAATATTTTTTCCATATGGACATTCTGAGAATCTGAGAAAACTCTGCTGAGCAGTCTCTCTTAATGGTTCTTAATGTGAATAAAATGGGCCATTTTCACATGCAGACAGCTAGACTGGATCATTAACTAGCTGACATCCCTGAGCGTTTGTAGTGTTGGATGTGGATGAAAGTATAGTTCTAGTGGCTTGGTGAGCTATTCAGTGGTCTTGTACAGTGACTATAGAAATGAGCGTCTGAGTGACCATTTTCTATAATATAAGATTAGCAGCCACCAGGTGTGTGGCAAATTACCTTTCACAAGCCAGAAATCAAATCTATGTCTGAGGAGTAAGAAGCCAAATGATACAAAATGCAGCAGCGTTAATGTATTTCTGAGAAATAACTTAATGTGTGCTGAGTATAGGTAAGCCACGCGGCTGAGGAGCACGTGGTCATCTGGAGAAACAGAAACAGACTGTGTTCCCGGAGACCTCACCAGATCGCTACAATTCATTTTCTCACACTTGGAGCCTCTGCAACTTGGCTTCATTTATTTGTTGTTGTAAGTATTCCTACCCAATACTGGGGACAAACTCATATTAAATATAAAATCTGATCTATAAAGTCAGATGTTGATTTGTTTATTTATGGGGAGAAATAACTAATACAGAAACCAAAATGAATTAAAGCCATGTATGAGCACCATATTATTTTCTTGTTTTGTTGTTGGTGGTGGTGGTGATGCTGTCAAGCCAGTTTCCACTCACAAAAACCCTTGGTATAACAGAATGAAACTCTGCCAGCCCTGCCCCATCCTCCCAATTGTTGTTACGTTGGAACCCATTGCTGGTACCACTGTGCCAATCCATCTCATTGGAGGTCTTCCTTGTTTTCACTGACCCTCCATTTTACCAAGCATGATGTCCTTCTCCAGGGATTAGTTCTTCCTGATAATATCATTAGGAGCATTCTGGCTGTGCTTCTTCCAACACAGATTTGTTTGTTCTTTTGGAAGTCCATGGTACTTTGAATATTCTCCTCCAGCACCACAATTCAAATGCATCAACACTTCTATGGTCTTCCTTATACATTGTCCAACTTCCACATGCATATGAAGCTATTGAAAATACCATGGCTTGGATCAGGCACACCTTAGCCCTGATAGAAAGCTAAATAATAATTTTAAAACATCTTAGTTAGTGTAGAATCGGAGCAAAGAAAGTTAGCCAGGTGAATTGACTTGGGCTCAAGTAGCTTAATGCATTTAATTCCGTAGTAGAGATGGTTAGAGGAATAAAGCAGAATGCTTGGAGACCTTTGCCTATGTTTGCCTCCGATACTGGATGGCTGGGCATTATTGATGTTTGACACAGTGCCTCTCAGACTCTAGCTACTATCCCTCACAAGCAAGCATGACTTAGAGAAGATCATTGATGAATCAAAAGGTAACATTTCTAGGAAGACCAAAAAAGGGGCTGTGATGCAACTCCAGAGGACAGGAAATAATGTACTCCCCCTCGATGACCAATTTCCTGAGGTGTCAGAAACTAATGAATGAAGTAAAAGAATATATTTTGTGAGCAATTGGACCGTTGTGACTTGTCAGGCATCATGTGCCAAGTGTTCTCAATAAAGAATATTGAAAACAAACGTCGACCTTCAAGTACTTTAAAGTCAAATTGGGATGTAGATCATTGCAACAAAGTGCTTCCTGAAAGTGAGTACATCAAAATAATGAAATAGCAATCGTCTATAAGATAAGCACTAGACTGTGAACCAGAAGATTGGCAGTTCAAGCCCACCACTCACTCTATGGGACAAAGATGAGGTTTTCTGCTCCCGTAACATTTAAGTCCTCAGAAACCTTACACAGGGTCGCTTTGAGTTGGAACCGACTTGGCAGTACTCAACAACATACACTATTGTAGAAGTATTCTTACTCTTTTTATCCACTAAATCCAAAATCCTCTTCCTTCTCCAATTGAAATCAAGTTTTGGATTCTATGTAATCTACTGAGTTTATCTTCAATCAGTCTTCAAGTTAGCAATCTAGGGAAGGGAAAAAAGCAACTCGGACAGGTCATTAGCTGTATGTGTAATGCACCAGGGTGTTGGTCACAAATGAACCCCCGTAGTGTTGTGGCCTCTGCTTCTCACTCAGAGCTTCTTGTTGGGCTTCATCTCCATCACAACAGAGGCACACCTTTGCAAGATATGATGCCCTAAACCCTGTTGTCTGTCTCATTAAATTCCTGTCTTGAGAACTACATGACTAAGTACAGTATAAGCTTGACCTAGAAAGCAAAGATAAAATCTATTTCTGCTTTGGAAAAAATATTATCTTGGGACTGTTTGAGAGAAATCATGGATACTACCAGATTGACTCAGTAGGGTTGGCTTATTTTGTAGACAGAGGGGGCAGAGTTGTTACTCCTCCCCACCTTTTCCCTACATTGTGGGAATGTTGTTAAGGCCCAGCAGGACCCACTGCCTCAGATATCTGCCCAGTGGACTGACATGATGAGAATTCGCTGAGCCTGTTTTGTGGAGGTCATCTAATTCTCAGCAGAAGGATTCTAGGCAGGAGACATCTATATTTCTTTGATAATGAAATAAAAATCACCAGTCTAAGAAAATGAGACTGTATTTCATTAACACAGCTTTCTCAAAAAATAGCCTGATGCCAGGCAACCACTAGTATTGTTTTTACGGTCTAAGCTAGGTCATACCACCTCACTGAAGTTTGGTCTCAAGTGTGTTATTATTGAAAGCACATAGCACTTAACTCACTGTTTTGAGCAGTTTTTGAATTCCTTCCTAGCAAAAGGTTGCTGTTTCTATATCCACGGTATATTGCTTCTAAACCCATGAAAGAAAAAAAAAAAAAAAAAGAATTATGAATCCTATGAGAAATACTCAGATGTTGGCTGCGTCAGGTACAATGAAAATTGTGACTTATTGGGGAAACTTTGAGTGTGTTAGTAGCCATGGATTTAGAATATATCATTATTACTGTGGAGTGCTGGTATGGTTCTGTAGGATACACACTGGATGCCAACTATAAGGTTGGTGGTTCAAACCCACCAGCTACTTCTTGGAAATTCTATACAGAGTCATTATGAGTCAGAACCAACTTGAAGGCACTTAACAATAACAACAATATCAATATCATTACTGTATTATTATACTTATGACTATATTTTGATAGCATATTGCAGTAAATTTGCAATAATAACTCAAAATTCTGAATAATAACTAATACGTAATTGGAGTCTTGATGTGGAGCTATAGGATAAGCACTAGCTGAAACTTATCAGCAACTCCCTATAAGTTGAAACAAACTGGATGGCACTTAACAACAGTAATAATAATATGTATTTGCCAATTGAAATGAGCCAGTTCATATTGTAAGGTTTTATGTATATTAAATTATTTTATTAACTTGGTTTAATTTTTTTTTTTAATAAATGAGGAAACTGCAAAATGGAGTGGTTACAGATAGTAAGTAGCAGAGCTAGAATTTGAACCCAAGTATTATTGTAGATTTTGTACTCTTTAATCTTTTCTATAATACTGAGTCAAAGTTCAACATATACATATATTTGATATAAAAGAAATTTGTGTCTGTTAGGTGCCATCAAGTTGGTTCTGACTCATAGCAACTGTATGCTCAACAGAA
The DNA here is from genome assembly GCF_000296735.1 of Chrysochloris asiatica. NCBI lineage: Eukaryota > Metazoa > Chordata > Mammalia > Afrosoricida > Chrysochloridae > Chrysochloris > Chrysochloris asiatica. The sequence goes on from NW_006408550.1 coordinate 18,549,760, forward strand.
CGAATATTAAATATCAAAACGGATCTGCCTGGTCCTGTGCTAACCTCACAAGTGTTAAATTTGAGCCTATTACTGCTGCCACTGTGTCAGTCCATCTCTTTGGGGGTCTTCCTCTTTTTTACTGAACCTTCACTTTACCAAGCATACTGTCCTTCTCCAGGAACTGGCCCCTTCTGATAATATGTCCAAAATATGAGAGATGAAGTCTTGCCACTCTGGCTTCTAAGGAGTATTCTGACTGTTCTTCTTCCAACACAGATTTGTTACTTTTTCTGGCAAACCATAGCACCTATATAGGATTTTTTTTTTTTTCCTGCCTCATATTTATTTGTACAAACAGCACAGGAGGACACCAGCTCCATACATATGGTAGCCCAAAGGGTCATGCTTCTGTCCTCAGATGGAGAACTCTATTCCATCTTTGTGGGGGCCTGGGCACCTTTGGGAGCCTGAGGTGAGGCCTTGGCTGGGGCTACTGTTGAAGCCTTGGCTGGGGTTTGAGTTGAGGCCTTGGCTGGGGCTTGAGTTGAGGCCTTGGCTAGGGTTTTAGTTGAGGCCTTGGCTGGGGCTTTAGTTGAGGCCTTGGCTAGAGCTTTAGCTGAGGCCTTGACTGGAGCTTTAGTTGAAACCTTGGTTGAAGCTTCAGCCTTAGTTTTAACACTGGCCTTGGACTTTGGCCGACAGAGCCTCAGACCCTTGGCAATGCGTGCCCGAGCACACTTCCCCTGCTTGGGATGGGCAATGTAGGCCAGTCGACTGAGCTTGCAGTTGACACCCCTTGGGATCTTAGGCTTGATCTCCTTGGGCTTTATGAGAGCCTTGCTAGCCTCGGCACGTGCATCTATGGCCTTGGCATTGTTGGCCTGCATCTTCTTCAGGCCCTTCTTGTTGTGCTTCTTGGCAAAGCGCATGTTCCTCAGAAACTTGGGGTCCACCCCCTTGAGAGACTCATATCGTTGTGATCAGGGTTTCTTGATACCATTTCTGTGCCATTTTCGGGACTGGTTGTGTGTGGTGTGGTTCTTGGACTTGGCCATGTCTGCATTGAGGCCCGCAACTCCTGGCATGCCAGGGACCGGAAGAGCTATATAGGATTTTTGAGACTGTAAATCTTTATAGAAACAGAAAGCCTCATTTTCCTCCTGGGAGTGGCTGGTGGGCTCGAATTGCTGACCTTCTGGTTCACAGTCCAATGCTTATCCAATAGCACCACATAGCTTATTTCAACTTTAACTTCATTTAAAAAATAAATGCACTTGTGATTATAAATTTACCTGTAAGCACCACTTTAGTTGCATCTCCTATAGCCTACACCTTGAAATGTTTACTTTCATTGCTTAGAGTCCTGCTGTAGAGCTATAGGATAGGCAATGGACCACTATCCCAAAGGTCAGCACTTCAAACCCACCAGCCGCTCCTTGGAAACCCTATACAGGGTCACTCTGTGTTGGAACCGACTCAACAGCACTTAACAAACAGCAGCACTTTCATTGTTATTGCGTCCTAAATGTTTCATGATTTTAATGGACTCTGCTAGAACAGTGGTTATGAGTCAGGCTGTTAGCCTCAAGGTCACCAATTTGAAACAACCAGCCTTTCCGCAGGAGAAAGAGGAGATTATCTGCTCCCATAAAGATTTATAGCTTTGGAAACCCTATGCAAGCTCGCTATGAATCACAAGTCACTCCACTGCACACCACCACCACCACCACCAAGCTTTAAATCCTAAATTACTTAGGAGTGTACTTATGTTCAGCAAGTTACATGAAGACCACAGTCTTGGGGTTGATTCCACCTATACCCACTCTGCTGGACAAAGTCGAATTCCTCTTGAAGTTTTCCTAAGACTGTAAATCTTCACAAGAGCAGACAGCCTAATCTTTCTACTGTGGAGTACCTGGTGGGTTAGAACTGGCAACCCTGAGATTAATAGCCCAGCACTTAAACCACTGAGCCACCAGGGACCTATAAGAGGTCATATTGTTAAGTGCCATCGAGTCATTTTTGACTCATAGTGACTCTGTATAGGGTTTCCAAGGAACAGCTGGCGGGTTTGAACTGTTGGCCTTGTGGTTCACAGTCCAATTCTATCCTACAGTATGTGTTGTGGTGGTGGTGGTGATTGTTAAGTGCCTTTGAGCCAGTTCCAACTCACAGCGACCTTGTGTAAGGTTTCCCAGGAACAGCTGATGGCTTTGAAATGATGACTTTGTGGTTAGATGTCCAATTCTATCCTATGGCACAGAGGTCATCTAAAAACACCATCCCTGTCAACTTGTTGTTGTTGCTGTTAGGTGCTGTTGAGTTAATTCTGACAAATAGACTCTTGGTGTGGCAATGCAGGATCCACATTGAATAGAAAACCACAAGGTTGGTAGTTCAAACCCACAAGCTGTAAGAAAGAAATCCTATAAAGCATCGTTGTAAGTCAGAACACACTCGAAGGTACTTAATAACAACATTGAGTTTATGAGGGTACTGGTGTGGTACTGTAAGGTAAGCAGTAGACAGCTAACCTTAAGGTCAGTGGTTCAAACTCACCTGCTGCTCCTTGTAAACCCTGTACAAGATTGCTCTGAGTCAAAGCCAACTCAAAGGTATTTAGCAACAGCAACAGAGGGCAATTGGTAGGTTTGAACTGCTGACTTTGTGATTAACAGTCCATGTTATCTATTATTTACTGTAGAATGACATATTACCCATTTAAGGTCACATAATCAAATTTTGAGCAGAGTTTTGTAAAGATAATACTGATAAAAATGTGGAAGAATAGTAATGGAACTAATTTTTACTGTAACAGGGATATTTTAAGGCGACGAACTATTTTGTGCCCTCTAATTTCAAGGAAACCCTATACAGGGTCGCTATGGGTGGGAATTGACTCGATGGCACTTAACAACGATTTCATTAAAGAGCTATTTCTTCATAGACTACTTCAATATTAAAGATATGATCCTTAACTCTTCCAATTTAAAGATGGCAAATATTCTTGAACGCAGTACAGAATTCCTAACAGTATTCTAAGAGAGGAAAAATGAAACAAATCCTAGTGAAATTAAAAAACAAAAACATTAACTGCTGTTGAGTTGATTTGGACTCACAGTCCCTTATAGGGCAGAGGAGACCTGCTCCGGAGGGTTTCTGAGACTGTGAGTACTTATGGGGGCAGATAGCCTCATCTTCTCCTGCAGTACAGCTGGTGGGTTTGAAGAGCCAACCTTGCACTTAACAGCCCAACAGTTAACCCATTATATCACCAAGGCTCATTAAAACAAAAGGGAGGTGGTAAAACACAGCACATTCATTAATGATGCTTTTGCTTAGGGAACTTGTGACATAACATTCTTTAGTCTTAGATGTTGTTGTTGTTGTTAGGTGCCATCAAGTTGGTACCGACTCATAGTGACCCTATGCACACAGAATGAAATACTGCCTGGTCCTGGGCCAACCTCACAATTGTTGCCATGCTTGAGCCCATTGATACTACCATTTTGCAATCCCTTTTGCTGGGGGTCTTCCTCTCTTTCTCTGACCCTCCACCCTACCAAACATGATATCCTTCTCCAGCAACTGGTCCCTCCTGACAATACATCTGAAGTATGAGAGATGAAGTTTGGCCATCCTGGCCTCTAAGGAGCACTCTGGCTGCACTTCTTCCATCCCAGATCTGTTTGTTCTTCTGGAAGCCCTGGGCGCTTTCAATATTCTCCTCTAACACCATAACTCAAAAGCATCAATTCTTCTATGGTCTTCCTTATTCACTGTCCAGCTTTCACATGCATATGAGGTTATTGAAAATGCAATGGCTTGGGTCAGGTGCACTTAGTTCTCAAGCTGACATCTTTGCTCTTCAACACTTTAAAAAGGTCTTGTGCAGCAGATTTGCCTAATGTGATACACTGTTTGATTTCTTGGCTGCTGCTTCCGTGAGTGTTGATAGTTGATCCAAGAAAAATGAAGTCCTTAACAACTTCAATCTTTTCTCCGTTGATAGGAATGTCGTTTATTTGTTTTCTTTACAGTTTCATATAAAAAAGTTGCATTGGTTTTATTTTTTCTAAACTAGCCAATGACACTGTGCTCCACTCAACACTGCCTTGTCAGAGTGGGAACGACTAGATACCAGCTAGAAAATCAGAACTTTAATATAATCCTATCATTCTGTCCTCCAGGAGAAACAGATTTTATGTGATGAGTAGGATGAGTATATTTAGTATCTTCAGAGCTCATTTCTGTAGGTGGCCTGAAAATTTTGTCAAAATCAGAAATGCATATTAATACCTGGTATTAATGTCTATCAAAGCCGCATTTGTCCTACCTGTCCTTGCTCTCACCACTGTATTTTGGCAGGAGAGACTGGAGCAGGACCTTTAAGGAGCAGGGTTGTACTGCAACACCACTCCACTCATTTTTATGGGGGGAGATTGCACTTTGCCTTGCTCTTTCCCACTCTTTAAGTCTGAATTCAAGTTCTGATTCTTCTAGAAACCAAAATGAACCTAGTTCCCACAGTCCTAAACTCTTAACTGTATTTTGAGAAGTATCAGGAGCATACTGTAACCAGTTGTTGTTGGTAGTAGGTGCCGTTGAGTTGGTTCCGACCAATAGCGACCCCTGTATAGGGTTTTCAAGGAGCAACTAATGAGCTTGAATCACCAAACTTTAGGGTCAAATAGACTTTGTAGTCAAATAGACTTTGTAGTCCAGTGCATTAGCTCAGAGCGCCACACCGGGACTCCCTGTAACCCACAGGAGCAGTGTTTCTAACAGTCCTTTAGCTAATACAAGTGCAAGGCACAGAACAAGGAGTATATTTTTAATGAGACTCCAGTTTAAAGCTCTGGTCTAAACGGGCTTTCTACCTTTCCCCCACTTTCTCTCTCTTCTTTTCTCTACCTTCTTTTGTTGGGCTGACAACTGTCTTCCCCCAAGGCCTTTTACAGTGGGTTGTGAAAAGGAGATCCCCCTGACCAAAGTGCTTGGTGGTGTAGTTTTCTGGAGGGGTTGGGGTGTGCTGGGGTTGGAGAAGAATGGAGGGAATCTTGGGAGTCAAGCACTCAAAAGTTATTGCTCCCCACCGGAAGGCTCTGTCTCTAGGATCCTCCTTCTGGGTCTTCTTTAGATGCTTCCTTTCATTACACATTTTCTCTAATGTTCTCAGTTCTTTCCAGTGCAGTATGTGTGTTAGACTGGCTTAGGGAACTCTTAAGAGGAATATCTTGTTCACTCATTAACTGTGGTCATATCTATATGTGAAGCTTGTAATTCTGGTAGCCATCTTACTTCCAGAAAAGATTTGCCTAAACCAGACTGCAAAGCCATTTGAACTGCAAGGTTGGCAGTTGAAGCTCACCAGCTGCTCCTAGGAAACCCTATACAGGGTTGCTATGTGTCGGAACTGAGTCGGCAACACTTCACATCAACAAAAGGAACAAAACCAAGACTTTGATATAATCAGTGTAGGAAGATAAAAAAGAACCTGGATGATTGAGATGCTGCTGTTTTCCTCATTGATAAAGGACTTCATTCATCTTGGATCAACTATCAATACTCATGGAAGCAGCAGTCAAGAAATCAAACGATGTATTACATTAGGCAAATTTGCTGCACAAGACCCTTTTAAAGTGCTGAAGAGCAAAGATGTCAGCTTGAGGACTAAGGTGCTCCTGACCAAAAGCATGGTATTTTCAATAACCTCATATACATGCGAAAGCTGGACAGTGAATAAGGAAGGCCTTAGAAGAATTGATGCTTTTGAGTTATGGTGTTAGAGGAGAATATTGAAAGTGCCGTGACTGCCAAAAGAACCAATAGATGTATTTTGGAAGAAGTGCAGCCAGAGTGCTCTGGGGCCAGATGGCCAAACTTCGTCTCTCACACTTCAGACATATTGTCAAGGAGTCACTGGAGAAGTATATCATGTTTGGTAGGGTGGAGGGTCAGAGAAAAAGAGGAAGACCCCCAATGAGATGGATTGGCAAAGTGGCAGCCTCAGTGGGTTCAAGTGTGGCAATAATTGTGAGTTTGGCCCAGGATCGGGCAGTGTTTCATTCTGCTGTGCATAAGGTCACTATGAGTTGGTACCGACTCGACGGCACCTAACAAACAACTATTTTCAGTTGAGTTTTCTAATGATACACAGTAAAAAGCATCTGATATGATGATCTTGTTAAGTGCTGTTGAGTTAACTCTGACTCATAACGACCCTGTATAGTGTTCCCAAGGAGGGGGTGGTGGAGTTGAACCACCAACCTTGTGGTTAACAGTCCAGTGCTGATTTACAGCAGCACACCAGACTCCTCTTATATTTTAGAAAGTACAATAAACTCAAGGCAGGAATGGAAAGTGGATGCACTTAATGGAGAGAAGTTAAAATTTGCACTGTTGTTGTTGCATCAAGTCTATTCCAACTCTTAGCAGCCCTATGCAGAATGAAACACAGCCTAGTCCTGTGCCATCCTCACAATTGTTACATTTGAGCCCACTGCTGCTGCCACTGTGTCAGTCCATCTCCTTGGGGGTTTTCCTCTTTTTCACTGACCATCCACTTTACTAAGCATACTGTCCTCCTCCAGGGACTGATTCCTCCAGGTAATATGTCCAAAGGCTGAGAGATGAAATCTGGCCATCTAAACTTCTAGAAGGAATTTTCTGGCTGTACTAATTCCAAGACAGATTTGCGTGTTCTTCTTGTAGTCCAAGGTACTCTTAACATTCTTCCCCAAACCGTGGTTAAAATGCATCAGTTCTTCTACAATCTTCCTTATTCATTGTCTAACTTTGCACATCTTTTCTGATTTTAAACAATTCGGTATCCCCTTGTTCTGTTTGAACAACTGTTCTGTGTGCAGGTTCCTCATGAGCAGTTAAGTGTTTTGGAATATCCATTTTTTTGCAATGGTACCCATAGTTTGTCATGATCCACACATTTAAAAGCCTTTACATAATCAATAAAACACAAGTGAACATCTTTCTAGTATTCTCTGATTTCAGTCAAGACCCATCTGACATCAGCAATGATATCCCTAGTTCCATGTTCTGTTCTACATTTGGCTTACTCTTCTGGCAGTAGCCTGTTGAGGTACTGTTGTAATCTTTTTTTATTATCTTCAAAAAAATTTTACTTGCCTATTATATTAATGATACTTTTTGATGATTTCCTCATTCTATTGGGTCATCTCTGCACTGCTTAGGGGGAGAAAAGACTCCAAATTAAAAAAAAAAAAAAAATTAAGTGCTGTCGAGTTGGTTCCAATTCATAGCAACCTTGTCTAGGGTTTCTGAAGAGCAAGTGGTGAGTTAGAACTGTCAACCTTGTGGTTAGCAGTCCAATGTTTATCCTACAGCATCACATCAGGACTGCCTGTGATGGCATTTCACAACAACAACAACTATTACAACTGTAAGACAAACTGGGTGACAGGAGCTGAAATATCCTAAAACTAGTTCTTTATTCTTTGTATTAAAATTTCTTTTTTTAAATGATTATTGGGGTATCTCTTTCTTGCCCAGATGCTGTCACATACAACTATCTAGGAGGAGGACCACCTATACCCAGAGTCCTGACTCTCGTTCCCTGCACGTATCTTGTTTGGAGTTTTTATTATTGCAGTCTCCACTGTACCAGCCTCTAAGAAACAGGTCTCCATCATTAAAGACTAATTCCAGATTTTGCCGATGAGAGGAGTAAGAGTAATTAATAAATTGTCTAGCCGATGCTTCAGGTGACTACACAAGAGAGGCAGCATAACATTTAAATAAATATTTGAAGCTTTACTTCAAAAGTTGGAAGGTAGATAAAATGGAGAGGCACCATGATCTTTCAATGAAGTCATTGTCTTCATGCATAGACAATGTCATTATAGAAACAGAGTAGCAAGGCAATTTCAGGAGACAGAAAACAGTCACACTCCTGCAAATGTTGCTGCAGGGATTAAATATAATTCAGCTGATAATGTTCCCTTCTAGACATTTAATTTAGAAAGAGCTTTCAGGAGACCAACTTTTAAAACTAAAATACAGAAACGAACCTTGCTCTGTCCTCTGAGTCATGCAAAATAATAATTAGGTCATGCTAATGAGCAAAAACGCAGGGTGATAGCAAGACAATCAATAGCAACAATGTGTGCTCAATTACTTTATTAATAATCTAACAGAATTAGTTCTCCATACAGACAAAATTCAGAAGGACCACATTTTCCTGATGGTTTTTAAATTAAGCTTTATAGTGTATCACAGCTGTCAGTATCCTCATCATTATCATTATCAGCAAACATTTCGTGCACACCCGCTGTGTACTCAGCACTGTGGGATTCATTAAGGGGAAGGAGCAGTAATTTCCTGCCCTTGAGACAGTACAGCAGTAATTATTTACTCTGAGTACTCTAGTTCATTTACCAGTGAATGGGCAGGAGGTCCCGGAGCTCTATGCTCTGACATTTCCATACAATTTTATCATGGTTAGAAAAGTAGCATCAAAATTCCTCAATTTGATTTTCATTTTAGATTATAGATATCTTTGTGCAAGGGCTAAATAAAACAATGGTTAAGAGCAAAACCCTAAAATTCTTCCTTGATCATACTGATAAATGTTTGTATAGGATTTGCTGGTTTGAGTCAGTTGGATGTGTAAAGATCTTTTCTAAGCAATCCTTTCTCACACACATACGCTTCACAGAAGAGGAGACTGAAGGATCTAAAGAGATCACACAGCTAGTAAGTGGCAGAGCAGGTTTCAAACTTAGGAGGTTGGGCATCAAAGTCCATACTCTTAACCCTTCTCATGTGATTCTATGACAAATAAGTCATATGTATTCTTCCAGGCTCATTCTATACATTGACCTTCACATGTATATATGCTTGCTATTGTTGTAAGTGCTGTTCAGTCAGTCATAGTGACTCTCTATAGGGTTTCCAAGGAGCCAACCTTGCAGTTCAAACCAACTTTGCAGTCCAATGCATTAACCCACAGCACCACACCAGGACTCTGTATATATGCTTAAATATCTTTAAATATACATCTAAACATGTTGTTGTTGTTGTTAAGTGCGGTCGAGTCGATTCCAACCCATAGCGACCCTGTACAGGGTTTCCGAGGGTGTAAATCTTTACGGGAGTAGAAAGCCTCATCTTTCTCCCACGGAGCGGCTGGTAGTTTCGAACAGCTGACCTTAAGGTTCTCAGCCCAATTCGTAACCACTACGCTACCAGAGCTCCTTATATCTAAACATAATCATAATAAAATACTTAAAAATAATTTTCATTTTTAAAAAAAATGTCTCAGATACACTCTCTCCAAATAACAAAACCCATTGCTGTAGGGTGGATTCCAACTCATAACAAACCTGAAATATATTCATATATGTCCAAGGCAACATATATGACAAATAGATCTGTTACACAAACACAGATTCTTTTAAAATGGCTTCTAAATCTTTGATTCAATTGTATCATAATTAATCTGAACATTTCAGAGGGCATTTTGGATGTTTTTAGTTTTTGTTCTACTAATACTCCAGAGTCTTGGTGTGATGCTGTAGGATAAAGCCACAAAGTCGGCAGCTCACATCCACTAGCTGCTCCTCAGAAACCCTATGCAGGAGGCTGTTGAGTCAGAATTGACTCGATGGCATTTAACAACAACAATTTAATATTCTGGGAGTGTGGTGGCTCAGTGCAATAAGGAATGGAGCTTAACCACAGGTTGGTAGTTCAAACCCAGCAGTTGCTCCACTGGAGAAAGATGGGGCTTTCTGCTCCCACAAACATTTTAAGCCTTGGAAATTCTCTATAGGATGTCTATGAGTAAGAAAAAGCTTGATAGCACTTAACAAAAAATAGCATATAATACTCCAGTATAGATCTCTGTGCATAATCTTTGCATATATGTGGAAATATTTCTAGGAATAATAAATCTGTTGAGTTGAAAGGTTTGGATGCTTATTTCTGCTCCCTGTACTGCTGTTTTCTTATTACATAAAATAGAAATACAGCACGATCAATATATGTGTTGTTCAATGTTTATTTAGATACCCGGGCAGTTTTTTCTCATGTATCTGTATCAGGTTGCAAATGAGGATAGAAGAGTGAGTAAATTATTTCTTCATTAGCACTTGTGTCAGGGTATTGCAAAATCAAATTCTGAATAAAGTTTTCTTGAATCTTATAATGACTTTTGTACATAAAGTCCACAGAGACTTCCCTGTTTTAAATTATTTTTTTCAGTGCACTGGACATGATCCCACTAGATATTTAGGTAGTTGATTTCTGACCTTCAGTACCTGTTATGGACTCAAAGCCTGTGAGATTAATTCCCTTTTTTTGTTCTTTTCTACATTATCAGTTTCATCACAGTTACATATGCACAAATAACTTGACAGATTTTGTAAGGAAAAAGACCTAGAACATCCCTTCACTAGCCCACATACACCCCTCCCCCTTTCCAGAAGCTATCCTTTCACCACTTTTAGTGATTATGTTGGTGCTTACCTCTGTGTCCCTAAATGGCATGCTTTATTTGTCACGTCAGGGTACTTCACTTTAAGGCTTGGCTTGTTGATGTCTCATTTTGGGGGAAAGGAAAAACAAAAAAGGTTACTCTCTGTCTTGCCTTTCTTCACATTTATCCCACAACGGTACCTTTAAAAGCTCAACCCTCACCCCCATTACCATTTCACTTTAATTGTGGATAGATCAGTATTTTGTATTTATGTTAGCATAATTGTACCAATATGCAAATGCACAGTGAAGCAACGTGGTTAACGATCCATGTTTTTCTTTCTTACACAACTTTTGTGTCTTGGTACTAATGGTGTGGTTGTTGCTACTGCTGATGTCTGTTGGCTTGTTTTTGTATGCGTGTAGCACTGGTGTGGCACTGTAGGATAAGCACTGTACTACTAACCACAACATATACAGTTCAAACCCATGAGTTGCTCCTTGGAAACGCTATACAGGGTCGCTATGAATTGGAACTGACTCGATAACATACAACAACAGCAACATGACGACTTCAGGCCTAATTTAATTGTCAATGGTCTGAATTCCTTGGAAACACACTTAGATGTATCCATTATTCTGTCAGTTTAATCTTTCTGAGAAAATCACTTCAGGAGACTTCTAACTTGCTCTGAATGAGACTAACTGCCCTTTGGGACCACCGTTCACTTCTTGAGGATTGATTCTCCTAGTCCCTGCATGTCATTGCTTCCTCTTTCGTGGTTTATTTTTATATTATAGTGAAGCGGATCTTATTTATTTGTTTATTTTTAAAGTTTTTATTGTGAATTGAGTGATAGTTTACATGGTAGAACATCAGATTTGCACTCAACCAATTGCATTTGGTTTCATTGCAATGATTACAATCCCCTCCACGTGCCATTAGGTAATAGGATTTGCCTCTTTTTTTTTTTTTTTTTTCTTTTTTGGTTGTACACTAAACCACACAGGAATATATAATCGTATAATTGTTTAGATTACCAAAGAGCACAAAAAGAAAACAAAAATCACCATAGTAGATCCGTAAATAACATCATGATAAATGGAGCAGAGATTGACGTTGTCAAAGACTTCATTTTGCTTGGATCCACTATCAACACTCATGGAAGCAGCAGTCAAGAAATCAAATGACATATTGTATTAGGCTGCACAAGATCTCTTTAAAGTGTTGAAGAGCAAAGATGTCAATTTGAGGACTAAGGTGTACCTGACCCAAGCCATGGTATTTTCAGTAACTTCATATGCATGTGAAAGTTGGGCAATGAATAAGGAAGACTGTAGAAGACTCGTTACATTTGAATTAATGTGCTGGCAAAGAATATTAAAAGTACCATGGACTACCAGAAGAACAAACAAATTTGTGTTGGAAGAAATACACTTAGAAAACACACTTAGAAAAACACACTTAGAAAACACACTTAGAAAAACACACTTAGAAAACACACTTAGAAAAACACCTGGCACACTGTAGGTGATTCACAGTATAATTATTAGGGTTATCTCATGTTTGGTTAAGACCCTAAGTTTGAGAATGAAATTAAATGATTTATTTGCTGGCTGGAAGAGACAGAGCTGGGGATCTGACTATTACTCAAAAAGACTTTCATTCATTTCAGAGAATTGCACTTTCAGAGGAAGGCCATTTAACAATTTTCTCACTCCATCTTTATTGACTCCCTAAGAAATTTTGGAGGGATAAGTTGAAAACCTATTTTCTTCTTTTTATTATTTTTTTTCCCTTCTAATGGCTTTATTGACACATGATCTATGTACCAAACTGTCTGCACAGGATAAAGGTGAAGTTGGATGATGTTTAGTACGTTTATATACTCATGTAACCAGTTTTAGAACTCAGCCCAGTTTTAGAACATACTTTTGTCACCACTTTAAGAGTCCCTTGGTCTTATTTGCAATCAATTCCAGTTCCCTTCTTAGGCAAACTCTGATTCTCTCTAGCTACAGATTTTGACTTTTGTAGAAATGTCATATTAATGGAGTCATATGATATGAAGGGAGTTCTGTGAGTTAATGCACTGGACCACAAGGTCAGTTTGGACCACAAGGTCAGTGGTTCCAGCTCACCAGCCACTCCTCGTAAACCCTATACAAGGTAGCTGTGAATTGAAACAGACTCAATGACACTTAACAACAAAAACAAGTAATATGAAGGTGCTTCATAAAGTTTGTGGGAAATTTTCATTATCATTTCATTTTTCCATGAATTTTTGACTCCTCCTCATACATATAGTTTAATGTTTGGCTTCTTTCATTGAACGTGATATTTTGAGGTCCATTCATGCTGTTGTAGCACCAGGTTATTCCTTTTATTGGTGAGTATTATACTATTGCAAGGCTATAGTGTATTAAATTGATGGACATTTGAATTGTTTCCCTTCTTTTTGACTTTAATGAGTAATGTTCTATGAACATTTGTCTACAAGTCTTTGTGTGGAAATGTATTCTTTGCTCTTGGGTAGATGCACAGGAGTGGAATGAGTGATACAAATGTTTAAGTACTTTGCTATTAATTGAAAGGTTGGTGGTCCGAACTCTTCCAGAGATGCCTCAGAGAAAAGGTTGAACAACTCACTTCCAAAAGGTCATATTTTCAAAAATCCTATGGAGTACAGTTTTATCCTGTGCATATGAAATCTCCATAAGGAATCAAGTCATGAAAACTGTTTTGTTTTTCTTGATGTAACTGTCAAATGTTTTCTATAGTAGCTATACCATTTTATATTTTACTAGAAATATATGAAGGCTCCAGTTTTTCCACATCTGTATTAGCTCCCTATTGCTGCTATAAAAAACATCACAAAGTTGTTGCTGTTGTTGTTACGTGCCATCTAGTTGGTTCCAACTCATAGAGTCCCTGTATAGGGTTTCCAAGGAGCAAGTGTTGAGTTTGAACTACCAACCTTGTGGTTCAAACCAACCTTGTGATTGAGTGTTTATCCTATAGCACCATACCAGGACTCCATCACAAACTTAGAGGCTTAAGTTTACACAAATGTATCATCTTATAGTTCTGGTTGTTGTTGTTGTTAAATGCTGTCGAGTCGGTTTCGACCCATAGCGACCCTGTACAGGGTTTCCGAGGGTGTAAATCTTTACGGGAGTAGAAAGCCTCATCTTTCTCCTGCGGAGCAGCTGGTAGTTTCGAACCGCTGACCTTATGGTTCGCAGCCTGATTCGTAACCACTACGCTACCAGAGGTCCTAGTAACAGGTCTTGTCTTGGTTAATTCGTTCTGCTATAACAGAAATATCACAAGAGGATGGCATTAACAAATAGGAAATTGCTATCTCACAGTTCAGGAGACTTTAAATGTCAGCTTTAGGGGAACACATTGTCTGTTGGCTCTGGAGGAATGTTCTTGTCTCCTTTCTACATCTGTGGACTTGCAGTCCCTTTGAGATCTACACATGTTTTCACATCAAAATTCCCCTGGGTATAGGAGGTTCTCAATGCAGTGACCCTGGGTTCAAAGGATGCTCTCTGCTCCCAGCTATGCTTTCTTGTTCATACTGAGGTTCCTCTATTGCTGCTTCCTTGTTTAATCTCTTTTATATCTCAAAAGAGATTGACTGAAGATACAACCTAATTCTAAAGATTGTATTCTGCCTCTTCAACAAAACTTCCTCTAATTCTGTTTCATTGACATCATAGAGGTTAGGATTTATAACATGTAAGATAATTACATCAGATCACAGAAATGGGAGGTAATTACATAATACTGAGAATCGTGATCTAACCAAGTCGACACAGTTTTGGGGGACACAATTCAAAACAGATCTTATGGGACAAAATCAAGATGTGGGTAGGCTTGCTTTCCTTCTGCTGGCTGTAAGCAAGAATTCCTCCATGATCCTTTCCAGTTTCTAGAGGCTGTCCATATTTTTTGGCTTGTGACCCTACAGCATGCCAACCTCGGCTTCTGTCAACACATCTCCTTCTCTAACACTTATCCTCCTACCCCCTTCTTATAAGGACGCTTACGATTAGGTCTACCCAAATAACCCAGATAATCTCGTGTGCAGCTGTAGGATAAGCACTGGACTGCTAACCTCAAAGTTGGCGGTTCAAACTTTTACAGGGTTTCTATGAGTTGGAACCAACTCGACAGCACTTAACAAACACAACAATCACATCAGCAAGATCTCTTTTGCCATGAAGGGAAAAATATTCACTGGTAATTTGGAGATTAGGCATGGATTCTTACATTAATTATTTTTTTTTGGATACTAAACCAACCTTGAACTCCTGGGGTAAAATTCACTTGGTCCTGGTGCATAGTTCTTTTTATATGTTACTGGATTGAGTTGCTGATATTTTAGAAAATATTTTAGCATCTATATCCATGAGAGTTGTTGGACTCTACTGTATATATATGGGCTATTTTCCTTTCTGAAATACCTTTGGTACAGCAATGATGTTCCCTTTTTCATTCCTGATTTTCATCTTTTGAATGTTCGTAGCTTTTATTGATCAGTGTAACTAAAGTTTTATCAGTTTCTGGTGGTGGTGGCGGTGGTTGTATGCTAGGGAGTAGCTTCCGACTCATAGACTCATAGTGACTCTGCAGAGAATTTCGAGGCTGTAAATCTTTATGGGAGCAGAAAGCCTCATCTTTCTCCTGTGGAACCACTGGCAGTTTTGTACTGTCAACCTTGAGATTAGAAGACCGACTCGTATACCTGACTGCTTTTGTCCCTGAGTTTGGGTCAGAGCTTACTATTTCTTTGCATGTCTTGTGATTTAATCTTGAAAACTGTACATATTAGACATTATATTGTGGCGATCTTGATTCTTATTTATTTTCCTGAGGATTTTGTTAATTCACTCAAACACAGTGAAATCATAAAACTTCAACTGTCTTTTGATAAATCTGTATGTAGATTGAGGAGTATGTTCAACATTCAGCCAATTCTCAATTTGTCTCTGATATTTACGTATTGTTAAGTTCTTTTAGGTTCCTCTGCACGTGTGGTACCTGCCTAGTCAAATGAGTTTTTCTAGCTCCTCTGAGTCTCTTGCATTTCCAAGATCTCCCTGTTAAGCTTCTGACTGCTCTGCCACTTGCCCTAACTAGGACTACAACCTCAGCCTAGCAAAGTATGGGTTTTCCTGTTTGTTTCTCTTTGTATTAATTCCTTTAATTGAGAAAGTTGTGTGTAGACTCTACGCCTTCCTCCAACTGGATTTGCAGTTTAAATCCGGGCTTGTAAAACTACGATTATCATTACTTTGGGTGGAACACAGTTATAAAAACAGTTCTACGCAAGAAGTCTGTAGCTGTTCCTTCAGCTCTAACAGTTTTTCAAGAATGCTTCTCAATTTGTTGTCTGCCTTGGGTTTCTTTCAAGACACTTAAGTGATTATTTTTGTCAAATTTCCCCCACTTTTACTATTGATTATGTGTGTGTGTTTGTGTGTGTGTGTGAAAGCGTCTACTGGTGACTTCATGCCACAGTACCCAAAAGTCCCACCTGTCCCTTCTTGTTTGATGGGTCCCATGACCTACTTCCTTTATATTTATTTGCCTCTTTTCTGGTCTAGCCTGGCACCTGAGGCTGCCTTATAGGCCTAATGAAAAAAGAAAGAAAAAAAGGTGTATCCTTGTCTATGAGCTTACCTTATCATAGTAATATAATGAGGCCTGAGAGTTATTGCGAAGATAACAAAGAACCAGGCAATGTTTTGTTCTGCTATCGAACTGACTTTACAGCACTCAATAATAATAAGAAGAGGTATTTATCCAACTCCTCTACAGTTTGTTGTTGCTAAGTGCGATTTAATTGGTCCCAATTCATATAGACCCTATAGAGTTTCTGAGGAGCAGTTGGTGGGCTTGAACTGCCAACCTTATGGTTATCAGTCTGGTACTTTTCTACAGTGCCATGCCAGGTCTACTATCTATGCTAGTACTGTGAATATTAAGTTATAAAGAACTGAAAAATCATTGTCAAATCTAAACTACTAAGAGACACATTTAGTAATATCCTGAAAAATCTTGTATATCAAGCACACATTTCCTCAAACATTGAAATATGTTTTAATTGAATCTTACACTTTCTTGTAAGAGTTATATGTAACATATTAATTCTTTTTAATCAGATATTTTAAAAGGAGCTCTGGTAGCGTAGTGGTTACGAATCGGGCTACAAACCTTAAGGTCAGCGGTTCGAAACTACCAGCTGCTCCGCGGGAGAAAGATGAGGCTTTCTACTCCCGTAAGGATTTACACCCTCGGAAACCCTGTACAGGGTCACTATGGGTCGGAACCGACTCGACGGCACTTAACAACAACAACATTTTAAATTCTGGGGACACCTACTGAAGAGAGGGATTCTCTGGAAATATGGGAAAGAGAGGAAGAGATACAGTGGGGATGATGGTTTGACAGCAAGCAGATTTAGAAAACCACCGCAGAGGTCTCTTCCATTACTGCTTCGTGGATCACTGTCCTCATAAAAACCTTGATAGATACATTTAATAAATTTCTTGAAATATGTTACTGCATCATCATTCATCATACTTGGTGGGTTCTAAAAAGCCCTTGGACTTAACTATGACAAATTACTTTCCCCAAAATAAGGTAGAATCATATTTTAAAATATGTGTGCCTGTATCTATATTTTATGTCACAAAATAACTAAAGAATAGGAACCAGCTCTGTCAAATTTACTTTTTTAAAGTATTTAACATACTACCATGAACAACTTGCTTTATTCTCTTCTGATAACGATAAAGCAAACAATGCTTTCTTAGAGCAACTTAAGCTTATAAAAGACTTTAGTAAGCAGACAGAGAATTCTGGGCAGGAGAAAATCAGACCTTATTTCTAATTGGTAATCAGGGGACTGTGCCTTGGACTCAACCTGGGGAATTTTAAACCAAAGCCTTAAAATGGGTGATAACCCAGGAGTATAAATAGAAACGAGAGTTGGAAAAGAACACAGGCAAGCAGAATGAAACTGGGAGACAATCTGTGAAAGAAAAGCAGGGTGGTACAGAGGCAAGATCAAGTGCGGGATTCAGATGGCTCATCCATGTGCGGTAAGGGCTGGCCATCAGCAAATGGAAGGTCTCCTGACTTTTGCAGATTTTGACCATTTTTCACCATCTCCTAGGCTGTTACCTACCCCAGTAGTGTGTAGCTTAGGACGTTTGGTAGTGTCCAGTCATTTCATACCAAATAAGATCAATATGAATAGCATGGATTTGGGCTTATGTATTAAATCTAGGATACTGGACATTTACACAAGCACCCTTGAAATCAGAAGAGGAACAAGGCACCAACGAAAACAACACTGTTAACAGAGATTCAAGAGTAAATGATAGAAGAATTGCTTTATAGAATTCATAGGAAATAGATGAAGTTATTGCTCCTAGAGTTTGTCCCAGAAGAGCTTTAGATTTGTAAATGCTTTCAAGAAGAGTTTTACTAAATTTATGGATGAAAGATGTATTTTTCCATTAAGTCAGTTCTACTCATAGCGACCCAGTGAGTTTCTGAGGCGCAGTTGGTGAGCTTGAACCTTGTGGTTCAAACCTACCTTTCAGTCCAGTGCATTAACCCATAGCACCACACCAAGACTCTGAAGGTCACAACTTACTCCTATGGGAGTTAAACCCAGGCCACCTGGGTGAAAACCAAGAATTCTAATACTAAACCACATGCTGTAGTTGCTAAGTGTTATCAAGTTGGTTCCAACTCATAGCGATGCTGTATAGGGTTTCCAAGGAGTGGCTGTTGAGCTTGAACTACCACACTTGCAGTTCAAACTAGCCTTGCAGTTCAATGCATTAACCCTCAGCTCCACACCAGTACTTTGCTAGGAAGTGCAAAAGATTTATGGTGCTTCTTAAAATAAATGAAGGATTTCTAAAAATAATTCTCTAGCATTTTGTTGAAAATCAAATGACCATAGGTAGATAGATTTGCTTCTGGGTTCTCAATTCTATTCTATTGATCTATGTGTCTTTCATTGTGTTTTGACTGCTGTGTCTATGTAGTAGGTTTTGAGATCAAGAATTGAGAGACCTTCTACTATGCTCTTCTTTTTAACTAATGCTTTGCTCATCCACAGTCTTATCCCTTTCCATATAAAGTTAGTGATTATGTTTCCATATCATTAAAGAATGATGTTGGAATCTCTATTTGAATTGCATTGTATCTATAGATTGCTTTGGGTAACTTTGACATTTTCACAATGTTAAGTATTCCTATCCTTGTGCAGGGTATAGTCCTACCTTTCTGCAGGGTTTTGTTGTTGTTGTTTTGTAGTTGTGTTTTGTGAATTCCTTTGTATAGATCTTATATTTCTCTGGTTATATTTATTTCAAAGTATTTCATCTTTTGGATGGCTATTGAAAATGGCATTGTTTTTCTAATTTCCTTATCAGAGATCTCTTTATTAGTGTAATGGAATCCACTGATTTTTGTATATTGATCTTGTATCCTGCCATTTTGCCAAATCTATCAATGAGTCCCAATCATTGTTTTGCTTAATCTTTGGGATTTTCTAAGTATAAGATTATATCATCTGCAAATAGAAAGAGTTTTGCTTCTTTGCCAATTTGGATACCTTTAATTTCCCTTTCTTGTCATATATCTCTGGCTAAGACTTCCAGCACAATATTGAATAGAAGTGGTGATAAAGGGAATCCTTGCCTGGTTACTGTTCACAAGGGGAATGACTTAAATTTCTCACCATTAAGCATGATGGTGGTTGCTGGTTTTGTGTGTATGTCCTTAATTATGTTGAGGAATTTCAATTATATTCCTATTTTGTTGAGTGTTTTTATCAGGAATGAGTATTGGATAGTGTCAAATGACGTTTCTGCATTAATTGATATAATCCTGTGATTTCATCCCCTTTGTTTTATTTATGTGGTAGAGTATGTTGTTGTTTTTTCCTAATATTGAACCATTCCTGCATACATGGTATGATCTCGCTTGGTCATGATATGATTTATCTTTTAGTTTCTTTGTGTGTGTGTGGATTTTTTTGTTTTAGTTTTTGACATATTGTTGGATTCTACTTGCTAAGTTATTTTTTGAGAATTTGTGTGTTCATCCATTGAAGGTTAGTTGAACTTCAACAAAGGGTTCAAATGCATTAAATGAGGAGGAGATAGTTTCTTCAACAAATGATTCTGGCAAAATTGGAAATCCATTTGCAGGAAAATATAACAAGACCCCTATCGGACACCATGTACAAAAATGAACTCAATGTGGGTTGAAGACCTAAATGTAAAACTTAGACATATACAGATCCTCAATGAAAAGCATAGGAATAAACTTAGAAACTCTGATACATGACATAAGTACACTACCACACATAACTGAAAACGCCAAATGAAAGACAAAATAGATGACTGAGAACTCTTAAAGTTAAATACTTATGGACATCAAAGTATTTCACCAAAAGAGTAAAAAAAGAATCCACAGACTTCGAAAAAATGTTTGGTAATGACATATCAGACAAAGGACTACTCTTCACAATTTATAGACTACATCAACGCCTCAGCAAGGAGAATACAAGTAATCTAATTTTAAAACTGGGCAGAGGACATGAACAGGCACTTCACTAAAGAAGATGTTCAGGTAGCCAACAAACGTATCATGATCATTAACCATCAAGTCAATCCTGACCCATAGCGACCCTGTGTAGGGTTTCCGAGGAGCAGCTGGTGAGCTTGAAACACCAACCTTGCAATTCAAACGGCTTTACAGTCTGGTGAGTTAACCACAGCGCCACACCAGGACTCCATCATTAACCATTAGAGAGATGCAAATAAAAACAACAATGAAATACCATTTTATTCCAGCATTGATGTTGTTGTTGTTATGTGCCGTGGAATCGGTTCCGACTCATAGCCACCTTGTACAGGGTTTCCGAGGCTGTAAATCTTTACGGGAGCAGAAAGCCTCATCTTTCTCCCGTGGAACAACTGGTAGTTTTGAATTGCTGACCCTAAGGTTTGCAGCCCGATTCGTAACCGCTATGCTACCAGAGCAAAGTTCAAATAAAGAGAAAACAACAAATAATGGCAAGGGTGTGGAGAGAGTGGGACCCTCCTACACTGCTGGTGGGACTTAAAATGATGCAACCAATGTGGAAAACGGTATGGCACTTTCTTCAAAAGTTAGACATTGAAATACCATATGACGCAATCCTTCTACTTGGTATCTGCCCTTAAGAAATAAGAGCTTTGACACGACTAGATCTATGCACATCCATGTTCATTGCGGCACTATTCACAATAGCAGAAATATGGAAGTACACTATATGCCCATCAACAGAAGAATGATTAAACAAACTTTGATACATACACACAGTGGACTACTAAACAAGGTTGATGAACAATGAAGAATCTACAAAGCACCTCACAACATGGATGAAACTGGAGGACATTGTGCTGAGTGAAATTAGTTAATCACAAAAGGACACATATTGCATGAGACCACTGTCGTAAATAGTTTCAGAAAGTATTTTCTTGCTAAATGAAGCATTCTATGATGGTTACAGGGTGGGTTGGGGATAAGGAAGAGGAAATTGCATAAAGTGAATAGAGGTAGATACTGTTCACTGAGAGTACACGGAGTGGATTGCAATCATTTTAATGACATGAAGTGCATTACTTGTTGAATGTGGGATTGATGATCTGTTCTGTAAACAGATCTCTTCACTCAATTCACAATAAAAAGTACATATCACTAGCTTTGCTGGTTGAAGGCATGAAAGACAACCATTGTATTCTCTGTAAACCTTCTCTTTACCACATAGGAAATGGAATACTGACCCAGCTTAATCACTGCTCTTATCTGTGTGAAATGTCTCATTTCTCTTGAGCCTATATCCCAAGCAAATGGGGAGGTTGATAGTGCTAAGACTAATAATTAGGTGTCTTAATAGAATAGACAGACACACAGAACCGACACTCTTATCAGCATACTTGGCTGAGAATCAGCCTCTAGGTTTGTTTGTGCAACTGGATTTCTAACAGAAGCCAATATGACTGGAATAAGAACCATCTCATCTTCACCTGGGAGAAATCATCTCTAAACTCGATAGGAAGTAACCACATTCACCTCTGTGAGCAGAGGTGAAGTTGTATCCCTCATTCTGATCCTTAATTCAATAACGTTCCCTGAGAAGAGTCAGCATCAGTGTACAATATGCATTTTGTCTTTGATTTGATAGGAACCATAAGGGGGAAACAAAAATGGTTGTGTTCTTGATTTGAGCCAAGCTGTTGTCTTAACTCCATTACTGTTGTTGTTGTCATTGTTGTTAAGTGCTGTCAACTCCATTACTGTTGTTGTTGTCATTGTTGTTAAGTGCTGTCAAGTCAGTCCCAAGCCTTTATAGGGTTTTGGAGGAGCAGCTGGTAAGCTTGAACTGCTGACCTTGTGATTCAAACCAACTTTCCAGTCCAGAGCATTAACCCACAGCGCCACACCAGGACTCCTACAGTACCAGCTCTGGATTGTCTAAAAAGTTTATGTAGTATATAGTGATATTTGTATAATCTATACTATACGTTACTTGGGAAAATACATACGTTACTTGGGAGAATAACATTTCTAATCACTGTTACAACTAATAGACAGATTGTGAGCCTTCTTTATTAGCACAGACATTTACAATTCACACCAATGTATCTTTTCCAAAGTTCACTATGTTCATACATATTGAACAGTGAACTTTTGTTAAGGATATTAGAACACTTTTGCTTACTTAGGTGTTTTTACCAAGATTAAACTGTGCTGGGGAATTCACTTATATTATACACCTGTGAATGTTAACGCAACTGTTATTTTTGTAATCAGCAAAGGGATACCCAAAGTAATATATTCAGACCAAGCCAATGGGGGAGAATTTGATATGATCCTGCCAGGAAGAATATTGAATCTAAATTAGAAAGATGTGGGAGATGGACAGAATAGAAGAGTTCAAACACTTCAATTTGTGAGCTTCTGAATATATCAAAAAGCTGTTTGCAATTTTTGATAGTTAGTTTCCTGACCATGCATATGGTCTTTGTTCACTTTATGATATCATGCCTTAGCTTTCAGAAGATAATGACTCATACAGAAACAATTTTGTTAGTCAAACCTTTAAAAGTACTGTGTTCTAGGATCTAAGAGATTAGATAAAAAAGAGCAAGGGTCTAACAATAAATAAATACATCTTTCTCACCAATCACTGATTTTCTAATTACAGTATATAAGTAGTGTTACTCTATGAGGAAGAAATGTCACATGGCTATTTATACTTTAATCATTGAAACATGTTTCTAAGATTTAAAAGGATTTGATTAGAAGGATATGTAAACTATTCAATTTCTGCTAAAAATAAATGTTCTAACATAAGGTATATGTTAAATATTTGATCTCTTTGGTTTTATAGAATTAAATAGGTTCCTTTGGAATTAATCAGAAAGCTAATCTGCAATAATTAAATTAGTGTTTTTATTATCTGTGGAAATCTACATATTCATAAACACACATGTCATTTCACAGAAATTCAAAAAGAAATAAATTATTGACAACTTTTTTAACCTTTTATTATGATTTGGATAAAGGATTACTGATCAAATTGATTTTCCATTCAACAATTTGTGCATATTTTTTTGTGTGTGACCTTGATGGTAACCCCACAATGTAATAACACTCTTCCCTTCTCCTCTAGGTGTCTACTGTTTCTGTTTGTCCTTCTTTACTCCCACTTCCTGCCTCCTGAGCTTTATCCCTGGGCAAGTTAAAAATTGCATTTTTTCTTCAATTCTTTCAGCTTGAGAATTGTTGAGCGTGTTCTTCCCATTTGGTTTTCTAATTCCAAGTCTCTTCACATTTCATTTGTAATACTTGTCTCTGTCTTCTCGAGCTGCACTTTGAAGTTTTCTGTTTAGCTTCTTTGGATTTCTTCGTTCCTTCCATTCACTTTAGACTATCTATGCTGGAGTTCAAAGTTCAGAGTCTCTTTTGACTTCCATTTTGGTCTTTTATTCTTTCCTGTCTTTTTAATGAACTTTTGCTTTCTTCTTGTATGATGTTCTTGATGCCATCCTGTAGCTCTTCTGGTCTTTGGTCATCAGCGTCTAATACATAGAATCTGTTCTTGAAATGGTCTCTAAATTCAGTTGCAATATTTTTCCTCTTGTAGACTTGTTTTAATTTTCTTCAGCTTCAGCTTAAACTTGTCTATGAGCAGTTAGTTGATGGTCTGTTCTACAATCTGCCTCTGATCTCTGATGATAAGGAGTTTTTCCACAGTCTCTTCCACAGAAGTAGTCAATTTGATTCCTGTGTATTCCGTTTGGTGAAGTCCATGTGTATAGTCACCATTTATGTTGCTTAAAAAGGTACTTGCAATTGATAAGTCATTGGTCTTGCAAAATTCTATCATGCAATCTCCAGCACCATTTCTATCACCAAGGCCATATTGTCCAATTACTGATCCTTCCTCTTTGTTTCCAAGCTTTGCATTTCAATCACCAATAATTGCCAATATATCTTTGTCATGTTTCAATTTCATACTGAAGAACTTGACTATTAAGTGCCGTCTATCGATTCTGACTCATTGTGACCCTGTACAGGGTTCAGAGGAGTGGCTGGTGAATTTGAACCGCAATGTCAACTCATTGTCTAGTTAGTTTGAACTGCAATGTCAGACCGTGTAGTCTAGTGCATTAACCCGCAGCACCACACCAGGAATCAGAAGAAAACTTGGTAGATTCTCAAATTTCATTGTCATTGGATTTAGTGCTTTATTTGTAAATTTGAGTACTATTGGTATTAACTGGTCTTCTTTGTAGGTATAGGAATATTATCCTATCACAGATAGCATCGTACTTCAAGATAAATTTTAAAATATTATTTTTAACAATGAATGTGATTCTATTACTTTTTAATTTGTCATTTCCAGCATAGTAAACCACTTGAATGTTCTGATTCAAAATGGCCAATACCAATCCATTTCATCTCACCAATGCCTAGGATATCAATGTTTATGCATTCTATTTCATTTTTGACTACTTCCAGTTTTCCTAGATTCATTCTTTGTACATTCCATATTCCAATTATTAATAAATGTTACAGCTCTTTCACCTATTGAGTTGTACCCCACCAGCAAACAAAGGTCTTGAAAGTTTTATTCTTTTCATTAGTAGACTACTGGAAGCTCCTGTTTTTACACATTAGTCGCACCTCTCTAAACCTCTGTAGATAATCAGTCCACAGAGATATGATGGAAGGATTTTGAGGGTGTTTCATTTGGGTTTGGTTTTGTCCTGTGTGCCATAAAAAAGTTAAAAGGAATCTAGTACATAGTATCATGGATCAAATACAAGAAGGCCTTTAAAGTGTATGAAAAAAATGGAATTAAAAGATAATGGGATTTAATATAAAAATCATGAATTTTGGAAACCCCTTTGTACACACACACACACACACACACACACACACTTTTTTCCAAAATGTTCATGGCAAAATTCCATTATCTTTTAATTCCATTTTTTCCACAAAATTTTTGATACTTCTTTAAATATAACAATATTATAAATAATCTTGATATATCTATAAACAAGAGTTGACTTGATGGTGGTGGGTTTTGGCTTTTTCTGTTTTATATAACTCATTGCAAAGTATTTTTTCCTAATTAATTGCCATGCCATCTTGTAGTCTAAAGCATTTTTTTTTTTAATGATTGGTTGTCTTAATGTGTTAAGATCAACTGCTATTCATGTTTAAGTTTTTAGATTAAAAAGTTTTCCTCTCATACTTTTCATACAGTTTATATAGAAAATAATTTTGAGGAAGACAAAAGGTTTTCCTCATAGTAATATGGCTTTCATTGATTTTCACGCGGTCACTAGAGTTTTTCAAGTATTGAAATTGACATACGCTGAATAAATGATTTTTTTCTCGGCTTTAGACTTAGATTTTAAAATGGAACAACATCTATTCATATAGCCATGCATCTTCAGATATACTTCACATGAAAAGATTTTAACGAAAAAATAAAATATACATGTTTTCAAGGAAATATTCAAATTCCATTTTCTTTATGTACTTTCTCTATGTGGAAAGGAAGGATGTTCCATGAAAATCTTTTTAATAGAATATACAGCCTATAATTTCTAATTTCCAGTAGAGGGAATTTGTTTTCTGAATCAGAAAGGGTATGTCCATACCACTTCATACTCAGATTTTTAGCCGTGACTTCCAATGGAATTAAAGCCATGAAATAGCTGGGCTCTGGAATGAGCAGTGGGGCCTCTTTCAGAACACAGGGCTGACAGTGATTATCTACATATTACAATAGATATCTAATTGGCGATTATAACTCAGTAGGCTCTAGTCTTCAAATTGTAAGGTGTTACTATAGAACCTTTGTGAGAATCCCAAATCTGTTCCCAATCATTTCTAGCAGTCTCTAAAACAGATATTTCCCATCATCTATAACCAATATTGGATGTTATACCCACAATGTACACAGCAGAAGAAAAAATTCAAAAAGTTATTTACCTACTTGTAAGTAGAATTCTATTGTGAAAATGACCATAATTTCGGCAAAAAGGTTAGTCAGTAAGGAAAGTTTAGGTCTTTTCCCACAATATGTACTAATCCCATAGTCTTACTCAAGGTTATTGGCAAACATACTCAATATAACATTTGTTACTTCATCTATCATCAAGATTGCCTTTGCTTGCCCAATTCAGTGATCTTTCTGCCACTTATGATAATGTACCATGTAGATTAAACGAAGTCTGTTGTCTCTAGGCCCTGGTTGTATAGTAGGTTACATGTTGGGTTGCTAACAACAAGGTTGGAAATTTCATTCCCACCAGGAGGAAAATGAGGCTGTCTACATTACTAATCGGGCTGCTAACCTCAAGGTCAGCTGTTTGAAACTATCAGCCATTCCATGGGAGAAAGATGAGGCTTTCTGCTACTGTAAAGATTTATAGCCTTGGAAACCCTGTGCAGGGTCGCTATGAGTTGGATTCAACTCCAGAGTACTTAACAACAACAACAACAAACTCCCATAAAGATGTAGTCTCAGAAACTCTATGGAGCAATTCTCTGCTATAAAGTGTCACTGAGTAGGAATCAACAGCAGTGGGTTTAGGTTGTTGTTGTTGTGGTTATGTGCCATGGAGTCAGTTCCGACTCATAGCCACCCTGTATAGGGTATCCAAGGCTATAAATCTTTACGGGAGCAGACAACCTCATCTTTCTCCCGTGGAACAGCTGGTAGTTTCGAACTGCTGACTGTGAGATTAGCAGCCCTTTGGTATAAAGCAATGTTGTAGATGTATTTTTATGTTCAACATCTAGTTTACTGCTCAGCACATTGCTCTAGTTAAGTTTATAGACTGAAATAATGAATTTTGTAACATTGCTGAGAAGGCACAAGTAAAGATTAAATGTAACTGAAAAGGATTGTTGGATTTGGAGAGATGAAAGAGAAAAGAAAGATACTTTAGGTGGGTCTTAATGAATCAGCAATAAGCAAACTTGGGAAGATAGGAATAGAAAAATGTGTATAGTATAATTGAATGAATTAGTATCCTTTGGAATACATTGAAGGGACTAGTCTGAAAAGAATGCACTATGGGAAGGAAAACAATAACATCAGTGAAGTGAGGTTACCCATGACTCTGAAATTCAGACAAAAGAATCTACACTTCATAAAATAGATCGTAAGGAGCTCGTCTGCACGGTGAGGTTGACATCAGTCAGTCAATCATTCCAAAAATGTTGTACACATTGTTGCGTGTTTCAGGTATTTTGGTCCGGCCTCGATATAAAAGAAAGATTGGTAATACAGCATTGGGGAGAGATGAAAGCCCTCAAATTCGTTTTGGAAAAGACAAACTTATAATTTCATAAAGATATCCAGTTATCAGTGGACAAAAAAAAAAAAAAATGAATTTAAGGGTTAAGTGTATATCTATGCGAGATTTCAGAGAAGAAAAATAATTTTTGAACTTAAAAATGAAGGATGATTTAAGACACGTATTATTAAGGTGGAGGGTCAGAGAAAAAGAGGAAGACCCCCAGCAAGATGGATTGGCAAAGTGGCAGCATCAATGGACTCAAGCATGGCAACAATTGTGAGGTTGGCCCAGGATGGGGCAGTGATTCATTCTGTTGTGCATAGGGTCACTATGAATCAGTACTGACTCGATGGCACCTAACAACAACAACAAATATTATAGATTAATTGTACTGTACTACTACAGCACTGGTTAAAGTTGTTGGAGCCCTTGTGTGGTACTGTTGTATAAGCAGGGGACTGCTAACCATAAGGTCAATGGTTGAAACCCAACAGCCACTCCTTGAAAACCCTATACAGGGTTGCTATGAGTTCTAACTGACTCAATGCACTTAACAACAACATCCAGAGTTCCTTAAGGGTAGGAATACTGTTTGGATTGCTCATTATTGTCTACCAGATATTTGTTGTTATTGTTTCTGTTAAGTTTTAACTCATAACAACCCTATATAGGGTTTCAGAGTAGCAACTGGTGAGTTTGAACCACTAAACTTGAGGTTAGTAGTTCTATGCTTATCCTACAGTGCCATACCAAGACTCTAAGTATAGGCAGACATTTTTGAAAAATAAATAAACTATGGTCCCTGTGTTTAAGTTCTTTCCTGTCTGGATGGAAGGGCAACAGATGTGTAAACAACTTAATCCTAGAAGAAAGCATTTGTTGTTGTTGTTTTTGTTAGGTGCCATCGAGTTGGTACAGACCCATAGCAACGTTATGCACAGCAGAACGAAATGCTGCCCGATCCTGGGCCAACCTCACCACTGTTGCCACGCTTGAGTCCATCGATGCTGCTGGTGAGCTTGAACTGCTGACTTGCACCTCAAACGGAACTTGCAGTCCAGCACATCAACCCACAGCGCCACACCAGGACACCAAATCAGTCCTAAATGATTTCATTCTTGATTTTCTACTTGCCACATTTACTAGCTTAAAAAATCATACCACTGAAGAAATGGCAAATCAAGTACTTCAATATTTATATGAATTTTGCACAATTGCTCTTTTCTAAGTGCAGAGATCAGTCTTATGGCAATGCTGTCAATATGTTAGTGTGTTATAAAGACATGCAACAGAAAATCATAAAACATTATAAATATGCCATTTTCATACAGGGCTGCACATTCATTTAATCTTGAAGGATAGAGTAGATTTTTGTCCAGACACAATTGATTTTTTATTCTACTGTTCAGTTAATTACTCTACATATTTTTATCTGATTCTTACATGAGAACTAAGTTTAAAGATTGAGGGAGACCAATTTTACTCATTGAGGAATGTATGATTCCATAATAAAAGATAAAATACAATAGTATTTCCCAGTTGCACATTCCTGACGTTAATGAACACAAATCCCCTAACAGAATACTTACTTTTGTTCCTAAAGTGACTGAAAAACCTCAGCTTAGAACAATGATTAAAGAAAGACTCAATTGATTATCCTTATTTTTTATGGAGTCCTGGGGTGGCACTGTGGGTTAATGAGCCAGACTGCAAAGCCGATGAACTACAAAGTCGGTGGTTCAAGCTCACCAGTCGCTCCTTGGAAACCCTATACAGGGTCACTATAGGTCAGATCTGACTTGATGTCACTTAACAACAACAACGATTATATATTGAAGGATATGCTGTTTGGCAGCTTACTTGTGGCGATATTGTCAGAGTAGAAAGACATGTTTTAAATTATAGCATGCTAGAAATGAAAGATCTATGTAACAATAAAATGTAATTTGTTTTCTGATCATTAAATTTTCTTTTATGGCACCTTTTCATTTGCGCATCTATAATTATAGCATTTATTATAAAACTTGCATTGAAATATAAGTGTAAACTGTTTAAGGCAAAATTACAGCTAAATTTTCATTATGGTAGAACAACAGAATTTTACATTAATATTGAAACAACTAAATACACTGACGCCTCTTCTTTGTTGTGGAATATGTGGAATGTACATTTGTAGAAAATGTGGTATATAGTAAACATCTTCGTACCCTGCATTCATTACAAATTTTATAATTCAGTTCTTACCACTCTGCTAACATGGCAAATACCACTTTTGCATTCCATTGCTAATATTATAATCACATTTTTTTTTAAAGTTACATCTTGGATATCTAAGATACTGCTGTGCAGTAAATTATTTAATGTCTCTTCTGGTCACAGTCTTTGCAAACTTCCACAAAGCAACTTTTTCCTGATGCGTCAGGGAGAAAAGGTGGGGAAAGATGTTGATATAATCCTCTCGTGAGTGTTTGGTAACAGGGCTAATTGTATTTGTCAATTTTGTCATGCTTCTGGGTTTCAATGAGCCATTTTAGGAGCAGAGGAAGGCGTTCTCATTATAATCAAGGGAGAAGAGCCTAGAGTGGAATGTATCCTAGGACACTGTGATCCCTGCACATTGAAACTCCTCTACCCAGGGACAGAAGCTACGGTAGCCGAGGAGTGACAGAAGAGCATCAGCAGAACCAAGAGCCAGAGTATGAGACAGGTAGAAATCCTGACCCATGGAGCAAGTGCCTTTAGGCTGGAAATGCATTATGGAACGGGGTGCCTCCAGCCGCTTAATTGGGAAGCTAGAGCCTACAACTTTGGGCTGGATTAAATGCGTCCTTTGAGCATTTATCAATGGCATAAAAGGAGCTTTGTAATATTGCTGGAGCAAGACAGAAGCTAGACTAAAGGCCAAGGGACTATCTGTGAACATGGCTGGAAAGAAACTGTCCGGATTGAAGAACTGTGCCCTGAGAAATTTAAATCCTGAATAATAAACCCCATAACTGAGCCTGTGGTCTGAGTTCTGTTTGGCCAATATAATTAATTAACTGAGTAGAGCTGCTCTGAGAGGAATGGTTGTTTCTTTCTTTTTCATTTTTTTTTGCAGACACATGCACATGTACAAGGGAACTTCAGATGTTTTTGGGAAAATTCCATTATCTTTTAATTCCATTGCCCATAAACTTTTAAAGCCCTCTCTTTTATATGTGCACAAGACTTATTTAAAATGTTAAACAGCAAAGATGTGAGTTTGAGGAGTAAAGTGAGCCTGACCCAAGCCCGGGTATTTTTAATAGGCGTGTGAAAGTTGGACAGTGAATAAAGATACCTGTAGAAATGATACATTTCAATTATGGTGTTGAAGGAGAATATTAAAAGTACCATGGACTGCTAGAAGAGGAAACCAATCTGTGTTGGACAAGAAGTACAGCTAGAATGCTCCTTAGAAGCCAGGATGGAGAAACGTTCTCTCTTATACTTCAGACATAATGTCAGGTGGGACCAGTCCCTGGAGAAAGACATCATGCATATATA
>NW_006408550.1:18582769-18598854 GCF_000296735.1 Chrysochloris asiatica
TGTGGAACAGCTGGTAGTTTTGAACTGCTGACCTTGATATATATGTGTGTGTGCATGTTGTATATATATATATATATACAACTCACTTATCCTGGTCAAACATATGAGTAAACAGAGATGGGGCCCCACAGATTATCAGTGTTGGGTTCCTTTAATCTGCCTCGATCATTGCATATTCATCTGTTCTGGAAGCAAATGATTCTTGGTTGGGTATAAGTATCTTGGATTACAGCTCGTTCTACCTGTATTCAGTAAGAGTGAGTCTTCTATTTTTTAGGTTTTCAGAAGTCTGATTACAGTTTGATTCTTTTTCCTACAGCTATGTCTTGTTTTTTTCTCTCTAGAATGTTGCATTTTTTCTTTCCTGTTTGGAAATTATGATTTTTTTCCTGAATATGCCTGGGTGTGTGTTGTTTTCTTCAGGCACCTCTTGGTACTCTGAAATTTTATTGGTGCATACTCTGGTTTCTCTTCTGCTCAGGAATATTTTCTTCTATTTGTTGAATGATTGTCTCCTTCATCTGTTGTATTTTCCTCCCCCTGGAGTGCATATTGGTCGCAATTTGCCTTTCTTGAATTTATGCACCAACATTTTCTCATGATTTCTGCCTTTTTTTTTTTAAAGGAAAAAAAAAAAAGGTCTGCAATTTCAGGTGATTTTCCACTTAATTTGAATACTGCTTGCTAATCTGAGTCTCAATAGTGATTTTCTTTCCAATTATCTACTGAATTTATTTTACTAATTTAAAAATTCATTTCTCAAAGTTTACAGGAAGATTGGGCAGATGCTTATATTAAATCTCCTCCAGCAACTCTATTTCATCAGCGGTCTCCTTTGTTCTACCGTTGTGCTCTCATGAACTGCTCATCCCCCTTGGATGTGGTGTTAAGTTTTTTTATCTTGTCTCTGGCTTAGAGCCTACTGAGAGGGTACCAAACTAAAATGAGGGAAGGATCAGTAATCTTTTCTCCTTTGTGCAGATAAACTATTGCTTCTTAAGCCTGGTGGAGGCTTTTCTTCTGCCGGATCTCATTCTAGTATCAGACCTGATGAGGACTGATTGCCTCTTCCTTGTTCCATTTAACTCTTTTGGAATCCTAGGGGACCAAGGAGATACTCACTTGGACTGATTTTTATCTTTCTTCTGCTGGTCCAAAAATTTCTGAAGGCCAAACTCTTTGGTATTCACACTCTTACCCCATCATTCTTATCCTGGTCCCAACTCCTTGTTAGGCTCAATGAGAAAACCTTGAAATGGCTTGTGCCTGGGCATCCTGTAACATCACCCCATTGATAAGCACAGGAAAAAGAAACATTGAACAGTTAATGCCAGGATCCCCAAACCTATTCACTATCAAAATTACAAAGATGATCCAAACCCTCTTTTATACTGATGTTTTACTTGTTAACAACTTAACTCTCAGTTAGAGTTTAGACACTGTTTCTATTGTTGTCATTAGGTTCCGTTAAGTCAGTTCCAACTCATAGCAACCTTGTATAGGGCTTCTGAGGAGCAGTTGGTGAGTTTGAACCACTGACTTTGTGGCCCAGTGCTTGTCTTACAATGCTACACCAAGACTTAATTTAATATATTAAATTCTGTTCATATATTTTTAAAATTGAGGATTATTTTCTGTTTAAAATAATTTTCTTTTGTGAAACAATACATCGTCACCTGGTGGAAAATGCTTCCTACTCATAGACAAACCTGCTCTTGAAATCTGCTCCACAGTTTTGGGTTCTAAATGCCGTTCCTGTCACTGCTTAATGCAGTTAATTTCAGCACTAATTTTCAAGATTAGTGAAGTTGCCACATTCTGGGGCATACTGTGTTGGCAAAATATTCATTAAAATAGCTGTTTTCTGTCTGACTATCAGCTGTCCAAGAGTCACATACATAAAATCTTGTGATCAATACATGATCACTAACTTTTTTTCTGCCAAATTTTTCCCTTATTGTCATTTTCAAATAATCAACTTTCTTCTGTTAATGCTGCCATCCTAACTATTCTAGCTGATACTCACATAAATGTACTACTAATTTACTACAACCTGTTACAGCCTCCTTACAAATTATCTCTTGCAACGTTTGCTTCCTGAATTTCATTTATGACTTTCTTTTAAGTATATGCTGTCTCTAATTTCTCTATCAGTTCAACCTCTCTGCCCTTGTCTTCCCTTTTTGATTTTGCCCTCCAAAGTTTTCTCATTCTAGTGTTCATTTGTATTCATTAAAACATGTGTCTGTTCATGTATTTGCTTTAGCATTTAAAAAATTGTGAAGTATATCATAGATTCTTATCAATCCATAAAGTACTTGTGCAGTTTAAGAATAATTATAGAGTATATACACAATCAAATAAATGCCCTATTTGCAAGCGTTTCAGAAACAAACTATGACCTATGGTCTAAATCTGACCTATGGAGTGCTTTTGTAAATAAAGTTTTATTGGGAAATACCCACATATTTTATCAATTGTTGTCCTTGTAGTACAATGGCAGAGTTGAATAATTGTCACAGAAACCAGAGAGCTCAGTCTAAAATATTTATTCTCTAGCCCTTTATGAGGAAATTTGTTTAACCCTGCACTAGAAAAGCAGTTTTATTTTATCTTAATTTCTCTTGGAGTCTTTATACATATTCTTTTTTGCAGTGGAATTTTGGTCGTTTTTTGTCCTTTGGACTAGCATATAAATTTTTAAATGTGACTAATAAGTTTCAAAAATTGTGAGATTGGCCCAGGACCGGGAAGTGTTTCATTCTATTGTGCATAGGGTCGCTATTAGTCGGTACCAACTCAATGGCACCTAACAACAAGTTTCACAAATATACACAAATAATTGGGGCATTGTATCCAGCAAACTTTCTAAGTACCTTTATTATTTTACTAATTATGTATAGATTCATTTTGCTTTTCTCTGTGCAGTCATTTCACCTGCAAGTAATGATGATTTAATTTCTTAGTGTTTAAACCTCTTTTTCTTCTCTTACTGACAAGTTAGAACCTCTAGTACTGTGTTAAAAAGACGTGTTGAAAGGAGGTAACCTACAACCACTAGGTTAATTCTGGCTCACAGCAACCCTGTGTAAGGTTTACTAAACTATAAATCTTTACAGGATTAGCTGTTGGGTTTGAACAGCCAACCTTGTGATTAGCAGCCCAACATCTAACCCATACCACCACGAGGGATTCCTATGTATAGAAAGTGCCAATTTCTTACTCCCTATCGCACATAGAAATATGTCAGTGTTTCACCATTGAGTATAAGTGTTTTTTCAATTTATCATTTATAATATGAAGGAAGTTCCCTTCAGATCCTAGCTTGAGAAATTATTATAAATTGGATATTAAATTTATCAAAAATTTTTTCTGAAGATTTTGTCCTGAATCTGTTATGTTGTTAAATGCCATCGAGTCAGTTCCGACCCATAGTGACCCTGTATAGGGTTTCCAGAGAGCACCTGGTGAGCTAGAACTGCTGACCTTGCAGTTCAAAAGGCATATTAACCCACAGCACCACACCAGGAATCTGTTATAGTAATCAATATATTAAATCAACTTTATGTTCCTTAAATAAAGCCATCTTGATTAAAAGGATCTTTTTAATATATTGTTTGATTTCAGCATACTAACATTTTGCTTAGCCCTTTTGCATCAGCTTTTATTAATAATATCAGTCTATATTTGTCCTTTACTCCTTAGTTTATTGTTAGATATTAATATTGAGGTTATACTAGCTTATAAATTGAGGTGGGTACGATTCTTTCTTTTTCAAGTCTCTGAAGATCACGTGCAGTATGGGAGTTTTTGTTGCTGTAGGATAAGCACTGGACTGCAAGTTTGAACCAGTTTGAACCACAAACTTACCAGCTGCTCCTCAGGAAACCTATATAGAGTTGCTATGAGTCAAAACTGACTCTACGACACTTAACAACAACAACACTGTTGCTTAAATGTCTAAAAACTTCACTTACAATGAGCAAGGTGGACCCTGTCAATGAAGCTATCTCTGCCAGAAGATTTCTTTGAGTACTGATTCATTATCCTTGATGGTTATAGGACTATTTAAGATCATCATTTCTTCTTGGATCTATTTTGGTGAGTTATTTTTCTATAAATTTTATGTAACATTTAAGTTTATTGATTTTCAATTGATTTTCAAAAAATCAGTTGGTGGTGGTTATATGCCTTTGAGTTGTAGTGTTGGAGGAGAGTACTGAAAGTGCCATGGACTGCCAAAAGAACCAATAGATCTGTTTTGGAAGAAGTGCAGCCAGAGTGCTCCTTGGAGGCCAAGATGGCTAAGCTTTGTCTCTCATACTTTGGACATATTGTCCGGAGGGAACAGTTGCTGGAGAAGGATGTCATGCTGGGTAAGGTGGAGGGTCAGAGAAAAAGAGGAAGACCCCCAATGAGATGGATTGGCCAAGTGGCATCATTGGTGGACTCAAGTGTGGCAGCAGTGGTGAGGTTGGCCCAGGATCGGACGTTGTTTCGTTATGCTGTGCATGGGGTCGCTATGAGTTGGTTCCAACTCGATGGCACCTGACAACAACAGCAATGTGCCAAGGAGTCATTTCCAACTCATAGTCACCCTCCAAGGCTGTAAATCTTTACAGGAGCAGGAAGTCTCACTTTTCTACCTCGAAGCAGCTGGTTGATTTAAACTGCTCATTTGTGATCATACTCTCTTGTAATCATTGATATAAATAAGCATCAGCTCTTATACAAGTAGAACTGTCATTAACAAGCTTGCTGAATTCATTATTAATTCTCTTGTCATCTCAACATGGATGATCAATCTATTATTGAATGTGTATACTTTTCCTTTAAGATATTGCTCTTGAGTTTCTCATACTCATAACAATGGCCAGGGTCTTATTATTTTTGCTGTTATTTCTGTTGACTTCTTTACACAGATATTCAAAATAATGAAGATTTTGTCAGTTCTCAAAATATTTGTAACATTTATTTTATGTTCTTCTACAATGGCAATTGTGTGGATCATGACAAGCTATGGATAATATTGTGAAGTATGAGTATTCCCAAATACTTAATTGTGCTCATAAGGAACATGTACATGGACCAAGAGGCAGGTGTTCGAACAGAACATGGAACACTGAATGGTTTAAAATTAAGAAAGGTGTGTGACAAGGTTGTATTCTTTCACCATACTTATTCAACCTGTATGCTGAGCAAATAATCTGAGAAGCTGGGCTCTATGATGAAAACATGGCATCAGGATTGGAGGAAGACTCATTAACAACCTGCGATATGCAGATGATACAACCTTGCTTGCTGAAAGTGAAGAGGACTTAAAACATTTACTGATGAAGATCAAAGAGCACAGCCTTTGGTATGGATTGCATCTCAATATAAAGAATGCAAAAATCCTCACCACTGGACCAATAAACAGCTGCATCTCAATATAAAGAATGCAAAAATCCTCACCACTGGACCAATAAACAACATTCTTATTAATGGAGAAAAGATTGAAGTTTTCAAGGACTTCATTCTTCTTGGATCAACTATCAACACTCTCAGAAGAAGCAGTCAAAAAATCAAAGGATGTCTGCATTAGGCAAACCTGCTGCACAAGACCTTTTAAAAGTGTTGAAGAGCAAAGATGTCAGCTTGACAACTAAGGTGCACCTGATCCAAGCCATGGTATTGTCAATAATCTCATATGCATGCGAAAGTGAATAAGGAAGACCGTAGAAAAATTGATGCTTTTGAGTTATGGTGTTGGAGGAAAATATTGAAAGTGCCATGAGCTGCGCATAGAACCAACAGATCTGTGTTGGAAGAAATTGCAGTCAGAGTGCTCCTTGGAGGCCAAGATGACCAAACTTTGTCTCTCATACTTTGGACATACTGTCAAGAAGGACAAGTCACTGGAGAAGAATATCATGTTTGGTAAGGTGGAGGGTCAGAGAAAGAGAGGAAGACCCCCAGTGAGATGAATCGGCCAAGTGGCAACATCAATAGGTTCAAGGGTAGCAATAATAGTAAGATTGGCCCAGGATCGGGCAGTGTTCCATTCTGCTGTGCATAAGTTCCCTATGAATCGGCACTGACTCGTTGGCACCTAACAACAACAATGGTGAACACCTTCAATTAAACGATAGCAGTGGTACTTATTTTATTCCTGAACTTAAAAGGAATGAAAATAGTGTTTCCAATACAGAAAATGTTTGCTATAGACTTTTTTCTTACATAATCTTTTGTTTGTATTATAGCCTCTTTACCAAATTAAGGAAAGTGGTTTCTATCCTTATTTGATAAAAGGCTCTCCCATTTTTAGATTCTAAGTAGACTCTCTGGTAGCATAATGGTTAAGTGCTTGGCTGATAACCAAAAGGTCGCTGGTTCAAACCCACTAGTGGCTCCATGGGAGAAAAGACTTGGGGATCTTTTCCCATAAAGGTTAATCTATTGCCATTGAGTTAATTCTGACTCATAGCAATCCTATAGGACAGAATAAAACTGCCCCATAGGTTTCCCTAGGCTATAAATCTTTCCAGAAGACAGCAGATTGCTGCATATTTCATTCTAAAATCACAACTACTAATGATTTCAGACCACTGACCTTTGGTTTAGCAGCTGAGTGCTTGACTACTGCGCCACCAGGGCTCTTCATTGACAGGAAACCCTCTATAGTAATCCTACTTTGTCCAATTGGTTATGAGATGAAATTGACTTGATGGCAAACAGCCACAATCTTATCCAAGATTTTTAGGTCCAGTTGTGTGTGTGCTACTTTTTATTATAACACCTTCATTAACATTGTTTTATTTAGGATTTACGTACTGACTTTGGGGAAATTATTAGGAAAGTGTTTGTTTTTGTAAAAGCTTATCATATTTCCTTCCATTCACTTAAACATATGCCAAGTTGGTTTCAAATAAATGATTGATTTTCATTTTACCTCTGTTAAAATAGTTGGTTTCAATTTTTTATTTTTTTCTTTAATATCTGTCAGACTTCATTTGAGTTACTGCAGCATTTGCTCCTTCTAAACCAAGCAGTAGTAGGAGCTCTGGTAGCGTAGTGGTTATGAATCAGGCTATTAACCTCAGGGTCAGCAGTTCGAAACTACCAACTGTTCCATGGGAGAAAGATGAGGCTTTCTGCTTCTGTAAAGATTGTCAGCCTTGGAAACCCTGTACAGGGTAGCTATGAGTTGGAATAGACTCCATGGCACATAACCACCTGCACCAAACCAAATAGTAATTAATAATTTAAGTGCAGTTTACTTGCAAAATAATCTCTAAAACGCATCTAATGATTTTAAATTTACTAAAAATTCAACTATTATTCTCCTTGGTGACTGATAAAGGGTTTCACTAACCTCTGAGCATATTCTACTACTGTTAGTAATCCTCTTTACCAAGTTCTTTAACTTTTCCCTCAAGATGTGGCCTGTGTAATTTTTTTGGAAGCAGCAGATTCACTTCTAAGAAGATTGAATATACTTGACCCATTTTAAAAAATAATCATAATAATTTTATTGTCTTAATGAGTTTTTATTTAGGAAAGAACTGTTGGAAGAACTGTAATACACATACATTCCCACTGAAACAGATGTTATTACAAACACACCCCTTCTCCATATGAGCAATTAGTCTTGACCAAAAAAGCTGCAAAAACTTATGATTGGTACGTGTTTAAATGGTACATACTCTAATACTTTTTAAAAACTGTAATTGTGTTGTTGTTTTTAAGTGCCATCAAGTTGATTCTGACTCATAACATTCCTGTATAGGGTTTCCAAGGAGCAGCTGGTGGACTTGAACTGCTGGCCTTGCAGTTCAAACCAACCTTGTTGTCCAGTGCTTATCCTACAGAGTCACACCAGGATTTTCTTAATGATTGTCTATTTTAATTTCTTAATAGCTGTTTGTATGACAGTCAACATGTGTTATAAATTTAAAAATTTGAGACTGTATAGATGTCCTATGTGTACTTTGAATGACTATGTGTTCCAAATTGATAGAATAAAAGGACCCTGTATCCATTACTGAATAATCCTGTGACGCTATCACCTTTAGTAAGACATTGGCATTGATCTCATGTTCTTCCTCAGAAAATTTGGCAGTGCAAGTATGAAAACTGGGAGAAAGATGAACAAAGTTATTTGGAGTGAAAATATAATTTGATTCTGCCAATGAAACAAGGGATGAAGCACCATGCTTTATTTTCTGCCATGTCAGTATCTATTTAAAACCTAATTTGTGTAGGACTAATTATGTACCTAGAGTCCTGGTGTGGTGCTGTGGGTTAAAATGCGCTAAACTGCAAAGTCAGTTTGAACTGTAAGGTTGGTGGTTCAAGCTCACCAGTTGCTCCTTGGAAACCTTCTAAAGAGTCTCTATGGGTCAAAACTGACTCGACAGCATTTAACAACAACAACAACAATTATGTACCTGGAATCCTGGTGTGGTATTTTGGGCTAATACTGTGTACTACAAAGTGGTTTGAACCACAAGGTCACTAGTTCAAACTCACCAGCTGCTCTTTAGAAACCCTATACAGGGTTACTATGGGTTGGAACTGACTCGACTGCA
The DNA here is from genome assembly GCF_000296735.1 of Chrysochloris asiatica. Lineage (NCBI taxonomy): Eukaryota > Metazoa > Chordata > Mammalia > Afrosoricida > Chrysochloridae > Chrysochloris > Chrysochloris asiatica. The sequence goes on from NW_006408550.1 coordinate 18,591,340, forward strand.
CTTAACAAACAGCTAATTATGTACCTGAAGTCCTGGTAGGCTTCTGTAGGTTCAACACTAGACTGCCAACCACAAGATTGTTGGTTCAAACCCACTAGTCACTCCTTGGAAACCCTATGCAGGGTCACTATGTGTCAGAATTCACTCAACAGCATTTAACAACATCAACAATTGTGTTATCCTGGAGAATGATAAGGCTTTATGCTCCTGTAAAGATTGACAGCCTCAGAAACCCTACACAGGGTCTCTATGAATCGGAACTGACTCCATGGCACATAACCATCACTTAACCGCAATTATGTACCAGATTTTATTGTAGTCACTTAACATGTAGTAACACATTTAATTCTCACAACAACACTTTATATACATATTAATATGTTTTATATACCTATTAAAGATTAGGTATTAAAGCACAGAGCAATTAAGAAACTTGTCCAGAGCCCCACAACAAGTGAAGAGTAGAATGCGATTTGAATTAAGGTTGTCTGATTCCAGAGTCTATAGTCCTACATTCATCGTTGTTGTAAGTGCTGTTGAATCAGTTCCAACCCATAGAAACCCTGTATATGGTTTCCGAGAAGCAACTGGTGAGCTTGAACCACTGACCTTGCAGTTCAAACTGATTTTGCAGTCCAGTGAGTGCATTAACCCACAGTGCCACACCAGGACTCCATTCTCACATTATATGTGCTTAAACCTAATTTGGGGGTTACAGCTAATTTTTAAAAATGTGTTTTCTATGACAAGCTTAAAATAAAATAAAGAATTTTAAAACATTGCTTTTTCAGCTAAATGTTTTATAAACATGTGGCAATGAGTCACAGTCTAAGTATGGCAATCATGATGTCAGTAAATCAGCAGAGGATGCGGTCAGTAGGTGAATACCTACAGGGCTGGCCACTCAAATAGGAGTTAATACCAGTTCTTTAAAAACAATCAGAGAACCAATTCAACATTTAGCTTTTTATTCCCTTGTGAAGGTCACCGTGAAGCAGAGTGAAGGGGAAGGAACTGAACAAGATCATAGGGTGTTAGGTATCAATGTCAGATGACATTTAGCTCAGAACTAACTTAACACTCAATTTCTAGATCTTAGTAGTGTTTTTAAGTGCCTTCAAGTAGTTCCAACTCGTAGTGACCCTGTATAGGGTTTCTGATAAGTAGCCGGTCGGTTTAACCTGCCAACCAGGTACTTAATAATGAGGTGAGTTCTGGTATGGTGCTGTAAATTAAAGCACTGGACCACAAGGGTGGTTTGAACCACAAGGTCGGTGGTTCAAACTCATCAGCCACTTCTCAGAAACCCTATACAGGATCGCTGTGATGCAGAACTGGCACTTAACAACAACAACAACATGCATCTTGAGTAGTCTATGCATAATAAATCATTTTCATGTGTAATCTGAATTCATTGTGAAAATTTCACTTTGGTGTTTGATAGCACTGATTTCATAGGTTAGAGTTTAATTAAACTTATTAAAAACTTAAAAGCTACATAATTTTTTAAAAAAGGATCAAAATAGCATAAAACAGGAAGATAGTTTCTGTTCAGTTGTTTTCACTGGAATTTAATGGCCAATAAGAATGAGAAAGGATTAGCAATGGACTACTTTGATGATTCAAACCCACCAGTTTCTCCTTGGAAGCCTATACAGGACCTCTATGAGTCACAACTGATTCAGTGGCACTTAACAACAACCACATGAGGAAAGTGTAGATACCTTCTACCTTTTACCATTGAAACACAATGGCTGAATCTAAAATATTTTTTTTCTTTTTTCTTAGCAAGCTAATTTTCAAATTATGTAGAATTAAACTATTAGTTTATTTTGAAGTCATCTGTTGTGAAAAAATAAAAAAATTCCGGAGTTTAAGTTGACACAAGGAACATGTAATACTTCTAAATTTGAAAAACCTAATAAAAATTATACCACTGTATATATAAATCAGAATATGCAATTGCCCTACATAAAAATTTTCAGTGACTTTCAGTTCCCATTCACTTAGAATAAAAGCCCAATTCCTTAAAATGTCTACAAAATCTTTTATGATCTAGTCCTTTTCTATCTCTCCAATATCGTTTCTTCAATTTTAAAAAAATGTTCCAGTAAACATACCCTTTTTGACTTCCTTTAAAGGAGATTGTCTGGTATGTTATTCCTATTAGATGTCAACGTGTGGGTTGGAACTCCTAGCCAACTTGGGTGAACAGAATGAAACACTGTCTGGTTCTTTGCCATTCTCATCATTGTTGCTGTGTTTGAACCCATTGTCATAACTATTGTGCCAATTCATCTCATTGAGGGTCTTCCTCTTTTTCGCTGGTCCTCTGCTTTGCCACTTATTTGTTCTTGTGGAAGTCCATTATATGCTCAATATTTTCCTCCAGCATCACAATTCAAATGTATAATTTTTCAGTTGTTGTTGTTGTTGTTGTTATGTACTGTGGAGTCGGTTCCCACTCAGCGACCCTGTACAGGGTTTCCGAGGCTGTAAATCTTTACGGGAGCAGAAAGCCTCATCATTCTCCTGTGGAACAGCTGGTAGTTTTGAACTGCTGACCTTGAGGTTCGCAGCCCGATTTGTAACCACTACGCTACCAGAGCTCAGTGGTCTTCCTTATTTATCATCCCACTTTCACATGCATATGAGGTGATTGATAGTATGATGACTTGGTTGCTCTTGTTGTTAAGTGCTGCCATATAAGTTCTGAACTGCAGTTTTGAACTGCAGACCTTGCTGCTCAGAATGGCCTTGTGGGTCCAGTGCTTATTCTGCAGCACCACACCAGATCTCGCACCTAATTCCTCAAAGTGAGATTGAAAGGTATCATTGACAGATTACCTTATGCAATAAATACATAATTTGATTTCTTGATTGCTGTTTCCAGGAGTGTTGATTGTGGATCCATGCAAATTGAAGTCGTTGACAGCTTCAATCTTTGTTCTGTTTATCATGATGTTTTCTGTTTATCATGATCCAGTTGTGAGGATTTTCATATTCTTTACATTGAGGTGAAATCGATACTAAAGGTTGTAGTCTTTGATCTTTATCAGTCAATACTTCAAGTCCTCTTCATTTTCAGCATGCAAGGCTATATCATCTACATATTGCAGGTTATTAATGAACCTTTCTCCAATCCTGATGCTTTGTACTTCTTTGTATTAGTCCAGCTTCTCGGATTATTTGCTCAGCATACAGATTGAATAAACATAGTGAAACAACATAACCCTAATTTTAAACCACATAGTGTTTACTGTTCTGTTTGAATGACTGCTTCTTGGTCTGTTCTTCACAGTGTTATCAATAGCTTGTTATGATTCACATAGTTGAATGATTTTGCATAGACAATAAACACAGATGAACCTCTTTCTGGTATTAACTGCTTTTAGCCAGTATACATCCGATGTCAGCAATGATATCCATCCTTCCACATCTCTCTCTGAATCTAGCTTTAAGTTCTGGTAGCTCCCTGTCAATGTGCTGTTGCAAAGGCTTTTGAATTATCCTCAGCAAAATTTTACTTGTGTGTGGTATTATTGTTATAATCGTGTGATTTTAATGATATTGTTTAATAATTCCCATAATCTATGTTGTTGTTGTTAGGGTTACCTTTTGGGGGGATGGGCACAAATATGGGTGTCTTCCATAATTGGCCAGGTAGCTGTAGTCCAAGTTTCTTGGCATAGATGGGTAAACACCTTTAGTACTATATGGGTTTGCGGGAACATTTCCATTGGTATTATGTCAATTCTTGGAGCCTTGTTTTTTGCCAATGCCTTCAGTGCAGCTTCCTTGGCATGTTATTCATTTTTGGTTTTGTAACTCCAGTTCTTTGCACATTTCATTATAAAACTTTACTTTGTGTACTTGAGCTACCCCTTGAAATCTGTTCAGCTCTTTTACTTCACTGTTTCCTTCAATGGCTTTAGCTTCTCTTTATGTTCTTGAGCAAGTTTGAGAGTCTTTTCAACTTCCGTTTTGGTCTTTTTTTATTTCCTGTCTTTTAAATGAACTTATGTTTTCTTTATGCTTGATGCTCTTAATGTCATCTGGTCTTTGGGTCTTTGGGCATTAGTGTTCAATGTGCCAAATCTATTCCTGAGATGATCTTTAAATTCAGGTAGATTACACTAGAGGTATTACTTTTGTTCTTTTGGACTTGTTTTACTTTTTCAGTTTTTCAAGTTGAACTTACATATGAGCAATTGATGTTCTGTTGCACTGTCAGCCCCTGACCTTGTTTTGACTGATGATCATGAGTTGCTCCATATTCTGTTTCCACAGATGTAGTCAATCTGATTCCTATTTTTTTCTTTCTGGGGAGGTCCATGTGGATAGTCACTCTTTATGTTGTTGAAAAACAGATATTTGTAATGAATAAGTTGCAACATTTTACCATATGATCACTTATCACATTTCTATCACAAAAGCCATCTTTCACAACTTCCTCTTTGTTTCCAACTTTCCAATCACCAGCAGTTTTCAATGGATCTGGATTGCATGGTTGATCCATTTCAGACTGCAGAGATTGGTAGAAATCTTCAATTCCTTCATCATTGGTTTTAGTGCCTGGTGTATAAATTTGAACAGTAGTCATATGAACAGGCCTTCCTCCTGTTGTTGCTGTGAAGTGCTGTCTATAGAGCTCCAATTTGTAGCAAACCTGCATAGGGGTTCCAAGGAATGGCTGTTGGGTTTGAACTACAGATCTTGGAGTTGAGAGACCAGTGCTTATCTTACAGCACCATACTAGGACTCCAGCCTTCTTTATGGTGTACGAATATTATCCTATCCCAGACAGCATAGAGTTTCAAGATCTAGAAATATGATTTTTGAAGATAAATGCAGAGCCATTCATGTTCAATTTATCAATCCAGGCATAGTAAATCATGTCATAGTTTAATTCAAAATGAACAATACCAGTCGATTCCAGCTCACTAATGCCTAGGATATTGATCTTTATGTGTTCCATTACATTTTTTGACAACTTCTACTTTTTCTAGATTCATAATTTGTATATTCTGCATTCTGATTATTAATGGATGTTTGCAAAAGTCTCTTTTCATTTTGAGTTTTGCCACATCAGCAGGTGAAGGTTCTGGAAGCTTTGCTCCATCCACATCATTAAGATTGACTCTACTTTGAGGAAATAGCATTGGTGATTCAGTGGGTTAAGCATTGGGTTGCTAACCAAAAGATGGATTGTTCAAATCCACCAACCACTGCTACATTTATTCTCCACGTCTGGAGCGGATAATTTAAACCCAAGTAGGGGCGACGGGAGGAGCTCTGGTAGTGTAGTGGTTACGAATTGGGCTGCAAACCTTAAGGTCAGCAGTTCTAAACTACCAGCCGCTCCGCGGGAGAAAGATGAGGCTTTCTACTCCCGTAAAGATTTACACCCTCGGAAACCCTGTACTGGGTCGCTATGGGTCAGAACCAACTCGACGGCACTTAACAACAACAACAACAAGGGGCGACGGGAGATTGGAAAGAAAATAAAGACATAAGACACAAATGAATTAAGTAAAAGCTGGGACCAGGCAGGATGCAGCACTCTAATGAAGATGCTGTGACCCAGACCAAGTGCAGCAAGTTTATTTTATGTACTTGCTTAAGGCAGGGTTAGGAGTGCAGCAACATCTTGAGCTGTTTATGTAAGCAGTAAGCAGAACTTTATCAGAAAAATGTAACTTGTGGTAGCTAGCTTGAACACTGATTAGAACAGCAGTGCTAACAGAAATACAAGATTCCTAGCTAAGCAAACTGGGCTGACAGTCATCTCCATCTAGAGATTTCTGCCTGTTGGCTAGCCTCATTCCACTGGTCCAACTGTTACTGGAAAACAGGGTGATTGAGGACTCATGGCTCAGCCACTCCCAACAAACCACTCCAACAGAGAAAGATGCTTCCATAACTATTTACAGCTTTGGAAACCCTTTGGATCAAGTTCTAATCTGTGCCATAGGATCACTGTGGGTCAGAATGGACTCAGTGACGTTTGGTTGTTTTTGTTTTGTTTTGTTTCCGTCTTTGAAGAGACAACTCTTCCCCAGTCATAGTTTCAGTGCCTTCCTACCTAAGAGGCTTATTTTCTGGCACAATATCAGACCATGTTCTGTTGCTATTCGTGTTTTCTGGGCTAGTTTTTCAGAAGAGGACCATCTCTTTCTTCTTCCTAGTCTATTCTAGTTTGGAAGCTCTGCTGTCTACCATGGGTGTCCCTGTTGGTATTTATAATACCAAGAGCAATGTTTCCAGCATCACATGAACACACAAGACACTACACTATGACAAACTTAGAGATGTTTTCAGTCTTCTGGCAGTTCATTGTATACTCAGTATTCTTTGTGGTGCTGTAGGATAATCACTGGACTGCTCACCTCAAGATCAGCAGTTCAAACCCACCAGCAGCTCTTTGGAAACTCTTTACAAGGTCTTTATGAATGGGACTCAATTTCAGGGGCTTAACAACAACAACAACACATAGTTTAAAGGCATCAATTCTTATTTGGCCTTCCTTTCACATGCATATAAAGGCTATTGAAAACACCTCAGTTCTCAAAGTGACACCTTTGTTTTTAACACTTTCAAGAGGTCTGTTGCAGCAGATTTGTCAAATGCAGTACATTGTTTTATTTTTTAATTGCTGTCCCAGGGGCATTGAGTGTGCATTCAAGTAAAATGAAATCTTTGACAACATCAACAATTTCTCTGTTTATCATGATGTTGCTTATTGGTCCTCTTGTGACAATATTTATTTTCTTTATGTTAAGATGTAATTCATACTGAAGGGTGATGCTAAACTGATTCATTGACATTGCATAAGCTGATGATAACATACCACTTCCTTTTTTCCAGCAATGCTGCCTTCACTAAGACACTAAGAGTGTAGGCTCACCAAGGTGATATGCTGACTTTTTTGTGTCCTACAAAAGACTCCACAGCACAGTCACAGTGACTGTGGGTTTTAATAAACAGGCTTGATCCCACTTTGAAGATCAGTGCTGTGGTTTTTCATTTTGTTTTGTTTTTCTGACAGTCATCAAGGACAACCTGACTTTTTCCCAAAGAGGTTCAGCATTCTAGGCAGGGTGAAAAACAAAATAAAAGAAACAGCACTCAATGCTGTTGAATTGATTTCCACTCACAGAGACATAGGACAGAATAGAGCTGTCCCATACAGATTCCAAGACTGTAAATCTTTATGGAAGCTGACAGCCACATCTTTCTCCCACAGTGTGCTGGAGGGATAAAACCGACCTTTTTGTTAGCGGTCAAGTGGTACACCACTATGCCACCCAGACTTCTGTAGATGGGTTGTTGTTACTGTTGGTAAGTGCTGTCCAGTTGGTTCAATGCATAGTGACCCTGTATAGGGTTTCCAAGGAGTGGCTGGTGGGTTTTGAACTACCAACTTTACAGTTCAAACCAACCTTGTAGTCCAGTGCTGATTATCTTACAATACCACACCAGAACTCCATCCATGTTTGTATGTGTGTGTGTGTG
>NW_006408550.1:18599367-18643976 GCF_000296735.1 Chrysochloris asiatica
TATATATATTCATATGAAGGTTCTACAAACAAATAAAAAGTAATTCAGTTTTTTTAACTTTTGCTAATCCCCTTGTGCATGTATATAAGAGGGTGAGTTAAAATTATCTGCTTTCTGGCTGTGACATTTATTTTAGTAGTCTGTGCTTTCATTGCTGTGGTTGTTCTGGGACATATCTCTACTAAGGCAGTTTATGACAAATGATAGGAACCTTACAGCTTATCCAAATACTGTTTGAAGAAAGGGAAAGATGGGGAAAGCTGCCTTTATGCTTAGGGACTATTATTGTTTACTGAAGGTCCACAGTAATGCTTGGCCCTGAAGAGAAAAAGAGTTTTGCAGGATCCTAACTGATGGAAACACTTTGTCTGTAGCGCGCTGTTGCTATGCATGCTTTAGGGATGTGGAGAATATGCCACCTTGACCACTGCTGATTAACAGTAGAAAAAAATAATGCAGTGGAAGTCATAACCCTTTTCTAGGAGGTTCTATGCCCCGATGAGGCATTGCTGGAGAAATTACAGTGCCATAATGAGACTCATAATTCATGTCAACCCTGAGATTTTTCATTCATTTATAAATGTTTTAGAGCCCTATGAATCATAATGCCATGAGCTGGTTTTCTTTTAGAACCTCCATGCTCTCATTGATATCACCCATTGCTCCTTGATGCCAAAAGACAAGCTTCACAGTGAGACAGCGTAAACTCTTGTGCGCTCCTTGGATTATTCTAGCTGGAATTCTCTTCTAGGTACTGAGTTAGTGCAAAATAACAATTTTTAGAAAATGTATTGAACCTTGAAAAACAAAATCAAGGAAGCAATTTCTAGGACATTTAAGAAGCCACTTAAAAATTATTAATAAAATGCAATTTTTTTATGTGAGAATTCATATACACTAGAAAAAAAAGTAAATTTTAATGCTAAATTCACATGGGCATTAACATACCCTGGAAAAAAAGATTTAGAATAAAAAGGCTTTTGACCCTCAATTTCATTGTCATTCCCTTTCTAATAAATTATAATATTTATAATGCATTTCCTTTTTTTAACCTCATGGTTGTAGTGGTGGTGATGTGCTCTTGAATTGGTTACAACTCATAGCAACCCTGCATAGGGTTTCTGAGGCTGTAAATCTTATGGAAGCAGAAAGCTGGTGGGTTTGAACTTCTGAATTTGCAGGTAGCAGCCCAAGGTACAACCCAGACTACACCAATTTATTTTTCTAGTGGATTAAGAAGATTAAACATTATTCTATCAAATGAAACAAGTAAAGCAGGTCTTAAAATCATCTAAAAGTAATATGATGTATAGAATATGTTGTCAAGATACTTGTAAACTTTCATTTGTGATGCATGGGCTGTTATCCATTACTAGCAATATGCTCTCCATAGTTCAGTTTTCACTCTACTGGCTCAGGTTGGCTAATGTGTTATCGCCTGAATAACTGCTGTACGGCACTCCAGAATTGATCTTTAATTCTATTCTACCTGATAACAATTCTTCTACACTCCCACTGCTTGAAGGATCCCTGGCCTGTCACCATGGGTTAATGCACTGAACTGCAAGATCGATTTGAGAATTGGAACTTGATGGAACTATCTTGTTTTTCCAGTTTTTGAACATTTTCTACGTTTGACAGGATGCAAGCTTGCCACTTTTCTATCTCTCTCTGTTTGTGTAAAATATTTGAGTTTTCTTTCTCTGACAGAAATATTCATCTCACAAAGGTTCTGGCTATCATAGATTTCGCTGTATTATCATTCCCATTTTATAGAAATCTGAGGTATAATGAGTTTCAGGAGCCTTCTCCAATCTATACAGCTATCCTATGATGGATCCAGGATTTGAACCCAAGCAGTCTGTCCTCAAAGCCATCTGTAAATCACATGTGTACATTAGTAGGAGTTGACACCCCCCTCCCCCGCATGGTTCTAACACTAAAAGTTAATAGCAACCAAAAAGGATAGGCAACAATTTTACAACAAATACAAATATCTATTTCTAAATACTTGAAGCACAGTTACTTTGTTTCTGGAGCATTAGAAATTTTGGCAAATAAGACAAATTTATATTTTACATTTCATAGTAATTTTTATTCCTTTTACTCGCCATGTCAGCTGTTTTTTAGAACATCTATCTCTAAATCATCTAGATTACTTTCTAAATATTCTACATCTTCACCAAAACTTTCTTATATCAGAACGTGAAGTGGAATATGGGATGAAACTATTTTTATAGTCTCCTCTGAGGTACCTAACGCTTCTACATGATCAGACTTCAGCCTAAAGTTTGAGACCAGTTGATTTAGAAGCTACAGAGCTTCTTGACCAGCATTAATGTGATTCCTTCTGCCTGCTCCAATTTAGACTAATTAAATAGAATATATTAACTCTCTACTCCACTAGTCCTAATTATCTAAAAAATGTAATCTCTTTAAACTGGCTTCTAAACATCTCATCAAGCCATGACCTCTCCTATCCAGATGAGAGTGAAAAATGAAGAAAACTCACAAGCTATGTCTAGCCCATGGTAATTCAGTCCCTGTTGTTGTTGTTATGTGCTGTGGAGTCGGTTCTGATTCACAGCATCCCTGTACAGGGCTTCTGAGGCTGTAAATCTTTATGGGAGCAGAAAGCCTCATCTTTCTCCTGAGGAACAGCTGGTAGTTTCGAACTGCTGACCTTGTGGTTTACAGCCCAATTCGTAACCACTACGCTACCAGAGCTCCTTAATTCAGCCCCTAGGAAGTGAAAATATTCTTCTCACTACTTCAGCAGTCACATCTTATATAGCACCTTCATCAAGCAAGTTATTTATTATTGCTCAATTTATCTTGACTCAATTCTTAGCTAAACACTGACATGAAACGCTTTATGTCTTGTTTTTTACATTTGTCTTAAATCTAGATTTTTTTCTTCTATACACCTTTTTTCTAAAATGTGTTGATATTCTGAGCAAAATCATTTTCAGCCAAAGTTGTTTGCTTGCATTGCCTATTACTCTGCCAAAGTAATTTTATCCTAGATCAGTCACTGTTAAAGCTAAATCTGGAGTTGGGGATATTTTCTCCAATAGGGCACTGGAACACAGTTAGCTTAAGTTTCCCAAGGCAAGTCAACTTAAACATTTGTTATCCAGATGATATGTTCAATAAGTGGATAAATACCAAGATCCTCCCAAGTTTCAGTAGGGTCTACTGAACAGATATACAAGTAGAAGTAATGCATGCTGAAAGAATTGTAAATGCTGTAGCAAATTTGTGAACCACTAAGAAATGGAGCCCTGGTGTGGTGCTGTGGGTTAATGTGCCAGACTGCACAGTTGTTTGAACTGCAAGGTCGGCTGTTCAAGCTCACCAGATGCTCCTCGGAAAGCCTATACAGGGTAGCTATGGGTTGGAATTGACTCAACAGCATGTCACAACAACACACCAAGAAATACCAGAAGCCGAACAGATCTCCTTGGTAGGATTCAAAGATGATTTGGTTCATTTCAAAGAGGATCACTGGTTAAAATCAAAAGCATGTCACTTTAAATGTTTTGTGCAGCAGATGAGCTTAGGACAGTATGTCATTTGTCTTCCTGGCTGCTGCTTCCATGAGCGCTGATAGTGGAACTCAGCAAAATGAAGTCTTTGACAACGTCAATATTTTCTCCAGTTGGTGCAATCTTAGTTATTGGTACAGTTGTGAGGACGTTTGTTTTCTTTACACTGAGGTGCAATCCATATGAAAGCTGTGGTCTTTGATCTTCATTAGTAATTATTTTAAGTCCTCTTCACTTTCAGCAAGCAAAGTTGTATCATCTGCATATTGCAGGTTGTTAATGAATCTTCCTTCAATCCTAATGCCATGTTCTTCTTCACATAATCTAGCTTCTCAGATAATTTGCTCAACATACAGATTGAATAAATACGGTGAAATAACACAGTGCACACCTTTCCTGATGTTAAGCCATTAAAATCCACTTGTCCTTTCAAACAAATGTCTCTTGGTGGATGCACAGATTTCTCTTGAGTTTAGTCAAGTGTGCTGGAATATCCATTCTTTGCAATGTTACCCATGCTTGTGGTGATCTATAACATACTCGAAAGGCCAAGTAAACATCTTTCTCAAAGTCTCTGCTTTCAGCCAAGATCTATCTAGTCAAGAATGATATTCATAGTACTCTTTGGAAAGGAAAAAATATAGGTCTCTTCCAATAAGTTGGCCAGGTAGCTGTCTTTTAAAGTTTGGGGCATAAATGAGTGAGCGCCTCCAGTGCTACATGTTTGTTGAAATATTTCAGTTTGTATTCCATCAATTCCTAGAACCTTGTTTTTCACCAATTCTTCGTTCTGTATCATCAATTATGTACTACCTCTTGAAATGGTTGTACATCAACTATTTCTATTTATTACAGTGACTCTGTGTATATCTTCCATCTTCTTTTGATGCTTTCTGCATCATTCAATATTTTACCCATGAATCTTTCAATATTTCAAGTCAAGCATTGAATTTTTTCTTCAGTTCTTTCAGCTTGAGAAATGCTGAGTGTGTTATTCCCTTTTGGTTTTTCTAACTCCAAGTCTTTGCACATTTCACTATGATACTTGACTTAGTCTTCTTGAGATGCCCTTTGAAACTTTCTGTTCAGCTTTCTGAGTTCCTCATTTCCTTCAGTTGCTTTAGCATCTCTACATTGCAAAGCAAATTTCAGAGTCTCTTCTGACTTCCAGTTTGGTCTTTTCTTTATTTTATGTCTTTTCAATGACCTGTAGCTTTCTTCCTGTATGATTTCCTTAATGTCATCCCATAGCTCTTCTAGTCTTCGGTCATTAATGTCTGGTGCATGAAATCTGTTCTTGAGATGGTCTATAAATTCAGTTGGTTAGTTTTTAAGGTTATATTTTGGCTCTTGTCGACTTGTTTTAATTTTCTTCACCTTAACCTGAGCTTTGGTTGGTTGGTTGGTTTTGTGCTGTGGAGTTGGTTCCGACTCCTAGCGACCCTGTACAGGGATTCCGAGGCTGTAAATCTTTACAGGAGCAGAAAGCCTCATCTTTCTCCTGTGGAACAGCTGGAAGTTTCAAACTACTGACCTTGTGGTTTGCAGCCCCGTTCGAGCAATTAATGGTCTGTTGCACAGTCTGTCCCTAGTCTTGTTTTGGCTGATGATATGGAGCTTTTACACTATCTCTTCCCACAGATGTAGTCAATTTGATTCCTGTGTATTCCCTCTTATGAGGCCCACATCTATAATCACCTTTTATGTTGCTTTAAAATGTATTGATAATGAATACTGTCATCTGTCTTGCAAAATTCTATAAGGTAATCTCCAGTATCTTTTCTCTTCATTTTGAATTGTGCCGCATCAGCAAATGAAGGTCCCAAAGGCTTTACTGCATTCGTGTTATCACGGTCAACTCTATTTTGAGGAGGCGGCTCTTCCCCAGTTGCATTTTGAGTGCTTTCAAACCTGAGGGGCTCATTTTCTGGCACTATATCTGACAGTGCTTCTCTGCTATATATAAGGTTTTTCAGTGACTAAACATTCATAAGTAGTTAGTCTCTCCTTTTTCCTAGTCTGTCTTCATCTGGAAGCTCATCTGAAACCTGTCCACTGTGGGTGACCCTGCTGGTATCCAAAATACCGGTGACATAGCTTTCAGAATCATAGCAACTCACAAGCCACCACAGTACGACAAGCTGACAGATGAATTGAGTTAGAGTGTTGGAGGAGAATATTGAAAGTACCATGGGCTGCCAAAAGAACAGATCTGTGTTGGGAGAAATGCAGCCAGAGTCCCCTTAGAGGCCAGCATGGCTAGACTTCATTTCTCATACTTCTGATATATTGTCAGGAGGGACCAGTTGCTGGAGAAGGATATCATGTTTGGTAAGGTGGAGGGTCAGAAAAAAAGAGGAAGACCCCCAACGAGATGGATTGGCAAAGTGGCAGCATCAATGGGCTCAAGCGTGGCAACAGTAGTGAGGTTGGCCCAGGACTGGACAGTGTTTCGTTCTGCTGTGCATAGGATTGCTATGAGACAGTACTGAATCAATGGCACCTAACAACAACAACAGTATCTTTTCTATCACCATGACTATATTTTCCCAGTACTGATTCTTACTCTTTGTTTCCAACATTTGAATTCCAATCACCAGTAATTATCAATACATCTTGATTTCATGTTTGATCAATTTCAGACTGAAGAAGCTGGTATTCTTCAATTTCACCATCACTGGCTTTGGTTGTTGCTGTGTAAGTTTAGATAATAGTGGTATAATTGTTCTTTCTTGTAGACATATGGATATTAGTCCATCACAGGCAGTGTTGTATTTCAAGATCGGTCTTAAATGTTCTTTTTGATGATGAAATGTGATGCAATCCCTATTGAATTTGTTGTTCTTGGTGTGGCACTTGTGTTAATGCGTTGGACTGCAATGTCAGTTTGAACTGTAAGGTTAGCAGTTCAAGCTCACCAGCTGCTCCTCAGAAACCCTATACTGGGTCACTATGGGTCCACACTGATTCAATGGCACTTAACAACAACAAACATAATAAACCATATGATTGTCAGATTCAAAATGGCCAATAAAAATCCATTTCAGCTCACAATGCCTATGATATTGATCTTTTTGTTCCATTTCTTTTTTAACAACTTCCAAATTTCCTAAATTCGTGCTTTGTACATTTCATGTTCCAATTATTAATAGATGTCTACAGCTTCTTCTCCTTATTTTGAGTTGTGCCCCCTCAGCACATGAAGGTGCTGGAAGACTTGCTCCATTCATGTTATCATGGTCAGTTCTACTTTGAGGAGGCAACTCTTCCCCAGTCATATTTTGAGAGCTTTCAAAACAGAGAGGCTCATCTTGCAACACTATCTCTGACAATATTTTGAGGCTGTTGATCTTCCAGCATTATATCTGACATTTTCCTGCTGTATTCATGAAGTTTTGTTGGTGGGTGTGGCTAAACATTCAGAAGTAGTTTGCTTTTCCTTCTTCCTCGCCTGTTAGTCTGGATGCTCCACTGAAAATTGTGTATTATGGGTGACACTGCTGGTATTTAAAATACTGGTGGCATAGCTTTCAGTGTCACTGCAACACAGAAGCCACCATAGTACAACAAACTGACAGATAAGTGAAATAGCAAAAACATTGCTGTTAAGTGTCATCGAGTCGGTTTGCCTCATATGACCCTATACCAGATAAATCAACAAATGTACAAAATGTCATTAAAAATAAGACTAAAATATTACAAAGCATGGGTAGGATAGTTGGATGGGTGGATGGATATGTGGAGAAGCTAAGAAGAAGCTATTCAGGAAGAGGAATAGAATTTTGCATGTTATAAGGGATGATAAGGCTGTGTACAAAGACCATGAGGGAAACTGAATATGGCAGGAGAGGGAAGATTACTAAGAAAAGAGGCTAGATCTGTTAATAAAACCTAAGTCTGAAGATCTTTCAAATATGCCAAGAAATTTAGACTTTCAAATAATGAGATGGCAGTGAGCCAATGTGTTTTTTTAACCAGGATATTAGGAAAATTGATTCAAAGAAGCAGTTGCTTGGTAGTGAGAAGTCTGATAGGTTGGAATTGCAGACTGTAGTCAATCAGTCTATTGATGCCAAACACCAGGGTGACAATTTAAAACAGGCGGCAATGGACTGAAGCCAAAGAGATCAGGGTTTAAAGTGATGGTGGATAAAGAATAAAGAGAGTAAATAGAGCATCAAAGTTTTTAGCAAGAAAACTAGAAGAGTGTAGGATGTAAGAGGTAAATTTTTTGTTGTTTTTTCATATGTCAAGGTTTAGTTCAGTTCTAATTGTCAAGTTACAGCTATTAGCCAGTGAAAACTCTATGACGCAGTTCTTCTCTGACACACATAGGGTCGCACATGGGGACACACAAGTTGGAATCACCTTGATATCAAAAAGTTGTTTAATTACAACTTAAGAATTTCAAAAATTCTGCTGTATTCATAAGAATTTCATTAGCTAAACATTCAGAAGTACTTTGCCTCTTATCCTTCTTCCTTTGTTTTGTTGTTAGGTCCCATCAAGTCAGTACCGACTCATAGAGCCCCTGTGCGCAACAGAATGAAACACTACCCAGTCCTGGGCCAACCTCACAATCATTAGTACATTTGAGTCCATTGATGCTAGTATTCTCCCAATCCATCTCATTGAGGGGAAGTGGGGCTTCCTTTTTTTCCTCTGACTCTCCACTTTACCAAGCATGATATCATTCTCTAGGGACTGATCCCTCCTAATAATATGTCTGAGTATGAGAGACAAAGTCTGTCCACTCTGGTTTCTAAGCAATATTCTGGCTGTACTTCTTCCATCACAGATTGGCTTGTTCTTTTGGAAGTCCATGGTGCTTTTAATGTTCTCCTCCAACAACATAACTCAAATATATCAATTTTTCTATGGTCTTCCTTACTCACTGTCCAATGTTCACAAGCATATGAGGTTATTGAAAATACCATGGCTTGGATCAGCACACCTTAGTCCTCAAACTGATATCTTTGCACTTCAACACTTTAAAGAGGCCTTATGCAGCAGATTTGTCTAATGCAATACACGGTTTGATTTCTTGGCTGCTGGTTCCATGAGTGTTGATAGTTGATCCAAGAAAAATGAAGAACTTGACAACTTCAATCTTTTCTTCATTTGTATGGATGTTGCTTTTTGGTCCAATGGCAAGGATTTTTGTTTTCTTTACCTTGGGGTGCAACCCATACCGAAGGCTGTGGTCTTTGATCATAATCAGTATGTATTTTACGTTCTCTTTGCTTTCAGTAAGCAGCATTGTATCATCTGTGTATTGCAGATTGTTAATGAGTCTTCCTCCAATCCTAATGCCATATTTCTCTTTATGTAATCCAGCTTCTCAGATTATTTGCTCAGCATATAGACCGAATAAGTATGGTGAAAGAATTCAACCCTGGTGTGCACCTTTCCTAATTTGAAACTATTTGGTGTTCCCTTGTTATATTTGAACAACTTCCTTTTGGTCTATGGACAGGTTCCTTATGAGCACAATAAAGTATTCTGGAATACTCATTCTCTGCAATGTTGTCTATGATCTACACAATTGAAAGTCTCTGCATAGTCATAAAGCACAGGTATAGATCTTTCTGGTATTCTCTGCTTTCAGCCATGATCCATCTGACATCAGCAATGATATCCCTCATTCCATGTCCTTTTCTGAATCTAGCATGACCTTATGGTAGTTCTCTGTCAATGTATGATTGCAGCTGATTTTGATTTATATTTAGCAAAGTTTTATACTCATGTCATATTAATGATATGGTCCATTAATGATTTACACATTCTCTTAGGTCACCTCTCTTTGGAATGGGCTAAAAGATCCAAATATGGATCTTTTCCAATCAGTTGGCCAGGTAGTTGTCTTCCAAATTTCTTGGCATAGATGAGTGAGTGCCTCCAGTTCTACCTTAGTCTGTAGTAATTTGGGTACTCCACTGAAACCTGTCCACCACAGGTGACCCTGGTGGTATTTAAAATATGGGTGGCATAGCTTCCAGCATCATATCACAGCAACATGCAAGTAGTGATGTATATAAAGTATATAATTTATATATGCTTTATTTCTAATATAAATGCCTTTCTGATGACCAATTTCTAAACTAAACATTTTTTTTTTGTTTTGAGTATTAGAAACTTCTAATAGAATATGTGCTCATTAGATAAACATTCTTTAATAGAGCCATTTTATCTACTAAGGATAGAATTCTTTTCCTACTCAACAGAAGTGGACATTATGTTAAATTCTTCAAGAAATAAGTCTGCTTTTTTGATGCCATCAATTCTAACCTTTAGAAAAGCTTACCTATTTATACATAAAACAGAATTTTGACTATTAGGCTTTAAAATATACACTTATGACATTATTCTTCAAAGAATTTTGGTGTTTTTGAATTATGTAGATTTTAAAGGCCATTTTCATTCCCCTACTTTACAAGATAGGGAAATTGAAAGGAGCAAAAAAATTTAGCCCAAGAACACATCAAAATTGGGATTGAAATAGAGATTTCTAATCCTGAATCTAATATTCTAGAATTGTCTACATGAAATATTATTAGCTATAGATGCAAGAGCATGAGTGCCAAACATGGTTTGAATTGGTCCTGCTCAAGAACCCAATGACTTAGGTACTTTAATGATGCTTCCATTTTAGGAGATATGAACAAGACATACACTTTTGGAGTAACTCACTGAAGTTCACACCCTGGTAAGGAGTTGTATCAGTCAAGGTTCTCCATGGCGGGGGAGGGGGGGGGGAGACCATAGGGAAACTAAAGGTTTTAGTTCTGAGAACTTTTACTGATTGGATGAGACCAAGCTACAGGAGCAAGGCTAATCAACTTTATTAAAAGTCAAGTAATTATAAATTTGGAGCCCTTTTGTGTCACTGTAGGATAAACACTGGATTGCTAATTGCAGGGTCAGTGGTTCAAACCCAATAGCCATTCCTCAGAAACCCTATACAGGGTCATTATGAGTCATAACCAACTGGATGGGACTTAACAACAACAATGATTGTAAGTGCCACCACTCTCCTGTTAGTTTGTCATACTATAGTGGCTCATGTGTTGTTCTGATTCTGGAAGCTATGAAGTTGCAATTTTAAATACCAGCAGAGTCACCCATGGTAGACAGATTTTGGCCGAGCTTCTTCCTAAACTGTATTAGTTTGGAAGATTGGCAGCCCACTTCTGAAAGGTTAACCATTGAAAACTTTATGATTAGCACCAGCACATTGTTCTATATACTGTAGCAAGATGAGCCCCTAAGATTGGAAGGTACTCTAAATACCATTGGGAAAAAGTTGCCTTCCCAAAGTAGAGTTTACCTTAATGTGGTAGATGGAGCATAATTTTTGGGCACTTCATTTACTGATGGGGTACAACTGAAGACAGAAGAAACAGCTGCAAATATCCATTAATAATTGAAAAATGGAACTATGAAGCATTAAGTATAAGTCTAGAAAAGTTGGAACTTGTCAGAAATGAAATGGAATGCATAATGATTTATATCCTAGATATTAATGAGCTGAAATGGACTACTGTTGGCCATTTTGAGTTGAACAATCTTACTTTGCTGTGAATGGCAAATTGAAGAGGAATGGCATCCCATTCACCAACAAAAAGAACATTACAAGATATACCTTGAGGTGCACTGCTATCTCTGATAGAATAACATCCATACCCCTACAAGGAAGAGCAGTTAACAACAATATTGTTCAAATTTATACACCAACCACTAAAACCAGTGATGATGGAATTGCATCAACCTCTTTAGTGTGAAATTGATCAAACATGCAATCAAGATTTATTGATGATTACTAGTGGTTGAATGAAAAAATTGGAAGCAAAGAGGAAGGATCAGTAGTTGGAAAATATGGTTTTGGCAATAAAAACCATGCTGGAGATCATATAATAGAATTTTGTAAAGTCAATGTGTGGATTCTCTGTAGCAGAAGGACTAGATCATGAATCACAAGGTCAATGGTTCTAACTCATCTGCCACTCTGTGCAAGAAAGATGAGGACTTCTGCGCTCACAACAATTTATAGCCTCCGAAACTGTATATAGGATCATTATAAGTCAGGATTGGACCTACTTAGTATCTCTTCACAACAACAACAACAACAAAATTACTCAATCATTACAAATACTTTTTTTCAACATCACAAATGGTGACTGTACACATGAACATCACCAGATGGAATACACAGAGATCAATTTTATTTCATATGTTAGAAGAGATGATGGAAAAGTTGAGTATCATCAGCCAAAACAAGACCAGCATCTGACTGCAGAACAGATGAGCAATTGCTTATATGCAAGTTTAGGCTGAACCTGAAGAAAATTAAAACAAGTCCACAAAGCAAAAATATGACCTTGAGTATAACCCAATTTAGTGGCCATCTCAAGAACTGATTTGATGCATTATCCACTAATGAACAAAAACCATAAGATTTCTGGGATGGCATCAAAAGCATCAAACACAAAGAAAGCAAAAGGTCATTAAAAATACAGGAACGGAAAAAAATATCAAAATGGATGTCAGAAGAGACTGAAACTTGCTTTTGAATGTAGAGATGTTAAGGCACTTGGAAGAAATGATGAAGTAAAACAGCTGAACAAATAATTTCAAAGGGCAGCTCGAGATGACAAAATCAAGTATTATAATGAACTATGCGAAGACCTGGAGTTAGAAAACCAAAAGGGAAGAACGCGCGTAGCATTTCTCAAGCTAAAAGAACTGAAAGACAACTCATGCCTCAAGGTTACAATAATAAACTCCAAATCAAATGCACATATTCTATGAGTAAATTATTGAATGACACAGGAAACATCAAAAGAAGATACACAGGGTCAGTGTGCCAAAAAGAATCAGTCAATGTCCAATCATTTCAAGAGATAATATATGATCAAGAACTGGTAGTATAGAAGGAAGAAGTCCAAGCAACAGTGAAGGCATTGGAAAAACAAGACTCAAATAATTAATGAAATGCAACTTGAAATGTTTCAACAAACTGATGCAGCGCTATAAGTGCTCCCTCATCTATTACAACAATTCTGGAAGACAGCTGTCTGGCCAACTGACTGAAAGAGATCTATATCTGCGACCCAGTGCCATATGCAAATCAGTTATCAATGTTGTTAAAACCATTTGCAAATAAAATTTTTGCTGAAGAGAATTTTAAAATGTTTGCAGCCGTACATAGACAGCAGATGCCAGAAATTCAAGTTGAATCCAGAAGAGGACATGGAATGATGGATAATATTGCTGACTTTAGATGAATCTTGGCTGCAAGCAGAGAATACCAGAAAGATGTTTTCTTGTGCTTTATTGACTAAGCCAAGGCATTCAATTGTGTGGACCATCACAAACTACGGCTAATGCTGCAAATTAAAGGAAATTCCAGAACACTTCATTACGTTCATGAGGAACCTGTACATAGAACAAGAGGTAATTGTTTATACAGAACAATGGGGCACCGAATGATTCAAAATCAGGAAAGATGTGTGCTGTGGTTGCATGCTTTCACTCACCATACTTATTAAATATTTATGCTAAACAAATAATCTGAGAAACTGGATTATATGAAAAAGAACATGGCACCACAATTGGAGGAAGACTCATTAATGATCTTCAATATGCACATGACACAACTTGGCTTGCTAGAAGCAAAGAGAACTTGAAATACTTACTGATGAAGACCATAGATTTCAGTGTGAATTACACTTCATTGCAATGCAAACAAAAGTCCTCACAACTGGAGCAACAAATAACATTATAATAAACTGAGAGAAGTCTGAGGTTGTCAAAATTTCATTTTACTGATATTCATTCACAAGTGTTCATGGAAGCAGCAGTTAACAGATCAAGCCTTATTGCATTAGGCAAATCTGCTGCAAAAGACCTCTTGAAAGTATTAAAGAGCAAAGATGTCACTTTGAGGACTAAGGCATGCATGATCCAAGCCATGATATTTTCAATAGCTTCAAATGCATACAAAAGCTGGACAATGAATAAGGAAGACCACAAAAGAATATTTGCATTTGAATTTTGGTGTTGGAAAAGACTATTGAATTTTGGTGTTGGAAAAGAATATTTGCATTTGAATTTTGGTGTTGGAAAAGACCATGGACTGTCAGGATAACAAATAAATCTGTGTTGCAATAAGTACAACCAGAATGCTCCTTAGAAATAGGCTGCTGAGACTTCTTCTCTCATATTTTGAATATGTTACCAGGAGGGACCTATGTCCCTAGAAAAGCGTGTTATGTTTGGTAAAGTGGAGGATCAGAGAAAAAGAGTAGGACCCCCAACATAATGGATTGGCACAGTGGCAGGAGTAATGGACTCAAGTGTAACAAGAAGTGGAATGGTGCAGGACTGAACACTGTTTGATTCTATGAATCGGAACCGACTAGATAGCACCTAACAACAAAATTTCTCCAGTAAGTCTTTATCTCACTTATCTACCCTAAATCATAAAGAAACGTAGACCATGATAGCCTTCCTCTCTTCCTCTGAGCCAGATCGTAAAGATTATGAAGATGGTGTACGACTGGACCATATTTTGTTTTGTTATATATGTATAAGTCCCGTGAGTAAGCAACAGCATAGCACCAACTGACAATAGCATCTTCCTCTGAGTTTTGCAGCTTTTTTTTTTTCTTTCAGAATTGTGGAGAGTAATAAATTTAAAAATAATAATAATAAAAAAAAACCTGCTAATTTTATATCTCTGTTCTTGCAGATAATAATAAGTCCCTTTCGATTTATTGGCTCTGTTACAAGTAGAATATGCACTGGACTGTAAACCACAAGGTCAGTGGTACTAAGCCACTAGCTGCTTCTTGGAAACCTTGTACAGGGTCGCTATGGATTGGAATCGACTCCATGGCACTTAACAACAACAACTACACCAAGGACAAAAAAGCAACTCTTATTTCCTTTTGTTTTCTGGATTGCTTCCTTTTCAAGCACTTGTTGTTGTTATTAGGTGCCGTTGAGTCAGTTCTGACTCATAGAGATCCTATATACAACACACGTAAACACTGTGTGATCCTGTACCATCCTCACAATTGTGAGTGTGCCATTCCATCTTGTTGGAGCTTTCTCTCTTTTTCACTAACCCTACACTTTACCAAGTATGATGTCCTTCTCCAAGGACTTGTCTCTCCTGATACCATGCCTGAAGTATGAGAGATGAAGTCTTGCCATCTTGCCTTCTAAGGAACTTTCTGATTGGTCTTCTTCCAACACAGATCTGTCTGTTCTTCTAGAAGTTCATGATCTTTTTCCTATTCTTCAACACCATAGCTCAAATGCATCAATTTTTCTACAGTCTTTTGTATTCATTATCCAACTTCCACATGCATATGAGGCTATTGAAAATACCATGACTTGGGTCAGGCACACTTTAGACCTCAAACTGATATCTTAGCTCCTTCTATGTCTAGATGGCCAGGAACACAAAGATTTCAGGTACCTGGTTGTTGACAGTCACAACCAAGAGAAACACATTGCCCCTATGCTCTGTCATTGACACTAGGTATTATTCAAGCTTACGGATTTTCTGTATAACATATTTAGGTTCTAAACCTTAGCCCCTTTGGAAATTGGCTTTGATGCCTTTATTTCATTCATGCAGGCCTGAGCAGCTGGGCATCTCTGTTAACATCTTCAGCTTAGAATCACAGAGTGATGGAAGCCAAGGTTAGAATCGCAGAGTGATGGAAGCCAATACATTCATAAGCATCAGAAACACATTTTCTCAGGATTCCTGTGACAGCCTCAGTATTGCTGACATTAGGGTCAGAGTGCCAGATTTACTCAAACACATAACAATTTCCCTAGTTTTTATTTTTGTTGTTGTTGTTTTAAGCTGGTAGTTTATTGTTCCTGGAAGGCAAAAGTACTGATCTGTGAACCAAGTAAAGAAAAGCTTTAAAGTGAGCAAATAGAAAATTCCAAAAAGGGTTGTACCTGTGGGGGACATTTAAATATAACACAGAGAAAAACACGAAGAACACAAATGATAAAGTGGGGTTTCACCTTATGAGTTTTCATTTTTACTTTATTGGGTTTGCTATCTTTGTGCCTTGATCTTACTTTAATAAATTTTAAAAGCGAATTCATTATCCAGTGTTTACCTAAACCCAGACCTCTGTTAGATGTGAGGTCATTTTTATCTTTTTTTTTTTTTTAAACTCAGTGCTTTTTGATGATTGAAAAAGAGTCTACATTGTTATACTGGTCTGGAAACACCATTACTGCCAGCTTTACTATCAGAAAACTGTGGGCTCTCTCTCAGATTCACCAGAATATAATTCCCTAATGGACATGGAATCCAGCCCAAAACATGTCAATGTTAAGTAAATCTAAAAAAACAAGTCAAGTCTTTTTAATGAAATTACAATGTCCTATATATCCTGTGGTTTCATTTTTATTTAATTTTTTGGAAAAATAGAAATAATATTCCATTGGGTCATGGAGTCCCCCTTTCTTGTTAATTTCATTTGTTTTCCCCTATCCTTCAGCTATTGCACTACAATAAGCTCTGGACCACAAGGTCAGTTTGAACTGCAAGGTCAGCATGTCAAACTCACCAGCTTCTCCTTGGACACCTCATACAGGGTCGCTATGGGTCAAAAACAACTTGGTGGCACTTAACAACAACAATAATCGCTCAGCTATATCAATCTTCTTTCTATATGCACCACTGAACTTGCTTTTGTTTTCAATGTCCAATTTGCCAATCCTCCTTTACTATTGCCCGAATAGCTCAAAACACCTCTTTAGGAAAGTATTACTTAATCCCTACCCACGATACTTAGAGCATTGTGCAAACCTGGGAATATCAATCAGATATTAGTGGTTTAATATTTGGGAGGTATCCTGGTATGGAGCTGTGGGATAAAGCACTAGACCATAAGGTTGGTTGGAAACAAAAGATCAGTGGTTCAAACTCACCAGTCACTCCTCAGAAACCCTATACAGCATCGCTATGAGTCAGAACCAACTTGACGGCACTTAACAACAACAACAATATTTGGGAATTTCTTTAATGATATCTTGTTAAAATTACACGATGATATCAGTCTGTTGTAAACAATAGGATCTGAAGTAGGTTGATTAAGCAGAAGTTCATCAGAAGAGTATGGAGTAGTACTCAGAACTGTTGAAAGTATTAGAGAATAAGTCTTGAGGCTAACCTTGTATGATTAATGACAAAACTGCCACCACTAGTTCTATTCCATAGAAGGTCACACAAAGTTGCTGCTGCTGCTGATTTCGGCACAGGGAACTTGATCTTGCAACTACTGGGAGACCATAACCACTTCCACCATTTCCACCACCACCATAAGCACCAGCAGTGATGTCTCATTCTGAGTTCCATCTAAACAGCAGTTAGCATGTAGACTGTTTGCTTAAGAAGCATCCTTGGGAATTGCACTTGTGCCAAAGAGGGACAAGAAATAGGAGTGGACAGAGGAGATGTCCAGCAGTGATGTAAGCCCAAAGTAAGCCTCAGCTACTCCGAGGACTATGAATACGTAATACATACATGAGATGTTACACATATGTTTTTGTTGTAACATGCACATACACACATATTCTAGCATGACCTTACCTCTCCATTTTCATCTTGAAGACCTCCTCACCTTCCCTATGCACAATGGCTTTGGTTATTTTATATCCTCTGTTTGGAGCCTTGTCTCAATGGTCTTAACCCAAAAGTCCATTTCTTGCTGTGACTTCCCTGATAGCAAGCATCTCCCCCATCTTCCATTCCTGTAATATGTTTCCTCTTGGCGCCCCCTATATATTTTGACTTGATTCCTCTTTTAATATGTATTATAGTATTCCTTTCATTAGAGGTAATCAGAGTTATACCTAGAGTCGCTATATGTCTACAAGGCCCTTAAAGAAGGGAATTAGTCTTGAATCAGTTTTCCCAGAGAGTAACATAGTTCACAGTAGGCTCCAAGTGAGTGCTTGTTCAGCTGACCTGACAATTTTCTTAAGACTTTCCATAAGTGAATTCGATGTTAACAAATGCGCTTATCCGTCAGGCTGCTAACCTCATGGTCAGCAGTTTGAAACTACCAGCTGTTGCACAGGAGAAAGATGAGGCTTTCTGCTCCTGTAAAGATTTACAGCCTCGGAAACCCTATGCAGGGTTGATATGAGTCAGAACCGACTCCGCGGTGCAACACCACCACCATATGCATATCATGTTCTTCTACTCTGTTGTTAAGTGCTGTTGAGTCATTTCTGACTCATAGCGACCTTGTATAGAGTTACCAAGGAGTGACTGGTGGGTTTGAACCACCAACTATCAGTTAGCAGTCCACTGCTTATCTTACAGCACCATATCAGGACTCTCTACTAATCTTTTAGTCATACTGAGTATATTATACAATTATTTTACTTTACTTATGAAAAAATGCTGCCGATTTTAAGGTAAGATGACTGTCTTGTAGAATTTACTAGGAATCGTGCATGATTTATTTCGTTTTAACAGAATTGAAAGTATGCCATCCAACTGAAGTGACAAAGGGAGGTGGGCAAGATGAATGTAATTATCCAAGTTGGCATGTACCCAACACCCTGGAGATGCCAGCCAGATGCTCTTATGAATGATGGGGTTTCTAGGGATTACATTCCATTGGCCTTACTCGGTCATAAAATTATCTTGCCTTTGTCACTGGTCAACCTTGTAAAGATTACTCAGGCTTTTTGAAATGAAATTAGAGCGCCTGGCAGTAGGTCATATCAAAGGAGTGAGAGCAATCTGACAGAGACATCTGCCGCTCCACGGTGTGCCAGGTTTGATTAGAGGAATTTGGCTGGCTACAAGTTATCTACTGATTCCTTTGCTGTCCTGCCTTTCCTCTTGCCATTGGCATTGGCATTGGCATTGGCTGCATCTTCAGGATGTCACCCAAGTCAAAGAGAAGGTCCTCAATGTAGTCCAACTGGCAGAATTCGCTGAACACTCCTGCTAGAGCCCCAAAGCAAGTATTCAAAGTTCACGTGGAAATAACAATTCCAGGTCTACTTTTTCTATTTGTAAAATAGAACATACATTTTAAAATGTAATGAAAATATATTTTATCAGTTGAAGATAAATGGATTCAGGGAATATGTGCATTGAGTCATCTTTAATATACTCTGTTCCAGGAAAATATTACTCATTTGGCTATTCATCTGTCTTATTTATTTAGTGCTGTTATAACAAAAATACTACAAGTAGATGGTTTTCGTGGGGAGAAATCTGTTTTCTCTCAGTTGATGAGACTGGGAGTCTGCACTTAGGGCTCCATCTCTAAGAGAAGTCTACTTCTGTCCACTCTGAGGAAAACTTTATATTCCTTGCCTTCTTGTTAATCATCCCGTGCTATAGCATCTCTCTTGCCTCATCTCAGTTTGCTTGCTACTTGCTTAATTTGCTCTTTTATGTCTCAAGAGATTGGTTTAAAACACACCCTACACTAATAAAGGAGCTCCGGTAGCACTATCTACACGTATTACAAAACAATGACAACTTATTCCCAAGTGGGATCATAACCACAGATATTTAGAATTTACAGCATCTACTTTTGGGTACACAATTCAATCCATAGCATAATCCAAAACATATTTATTAATCATTCCATACAAAAAAACCAGTATATGAAAAAGCCCAGATCATGGCAGCTTCAAGAGG
This sequence comes from Chrysochloris asiatica, assembly GCF_000296735.1. Lineage (NCBI taxonomy): Eukaryota > Metazoa > Chordata > Mammalia > Afrosoricida > Chrysochloridae > Chrysochloris > Chrysochloris asiatica. The sequence goes on from NW_006408550.1 coordinate 18,618,625, forward strand.
TTATTAGGGCCAAACCAGTTTGGGATTTAGAACAGCAGGAAGAAACAAAAGGCTGCAAATGAGGAATTCATGATCAGACTTATTTTAGATAGACTATTCTGGTTGTGTAGTTATGAATCAGGCTGCGAACATCAAGTTTGAAACGTCCAGCCATTCCGCAGGAGAAAGATGAGAGTTTCTGTCTCCATAAAGATTAAAGCCTCAGAAACTCTATGTAGTGTCGCTATAAGTCAGAACTGACTCCATAGCACATAACCACCACTTTTCTGGTTACATGATGTAGAAGATATATTGGAAGAGAGGGGCAAGAGAAAGTATGGGGAAAACCACTAGTTGGCTATTGCAGAAATCTAGGCAGGATATGATATCTTGACCTAAGTAATCTAAGTATAAGATAGGAATGAGGCGAAGAGGGTGGATTAAAGAGGTGTTTAGGAAGAAGAAGAGTAGGATTTATGAGAAATTGGATATAAGCAGCAGCGGATTTTAATTGGGAAGACAGGAAGTGCTCATTTTTGTGGTATGGGTAATTGAGTGAAAAGTGATCCCATTTATTAAGAGGAGAAACCCAGGTGGAAGTTCAGAGGAGATGATGAGTTCACCCCAGGCTTGTTGAATTCAAGGAAACTATGGAATATCTAACAGAAATATGGAGTTGGCAACTGGACATCTAGGTAAGAGGTCAGAAAGAAAGCTGGGAGATGTTATCAGCTTCCTCGGAAAGGTCTCAACCAGGAAAGCAAAAGTTGAGGTAAATTTGAACTGTTGCCATTGTGTTGAGTATTGTTAAGAAAGGGGTAGTCCTGCGCTTAGTTGTTTGGCTATTTTCAGTCTATCCCTCAGTTAAGCTTTCACGTACCTTACATTAAAAACTCTGTAATGACTAAACAGGGTTATTTTAATAAAGGCTCCATTGAGAACAGGACCTCTGCAGTGTTGGGCCCATTGATTAAGTTGTGTTAAGAAATCGTAGGCTTCATGAGGCAGTGACTTCCTTAGTTTCCTAGAACTTTAAGAAATTCCCACAAACTGTGTAACTTATAAGAACAGAATTATATACTGTCTTAGAATTTGGAAGGTTAGGAGTCTGAGATCAGGGTGTTGGCTGTGTTGCTTAATTCTGAGGCTTTGAGGGAGAAACAATTCCATGCTCTTCTCCTAGCTTCTGCTAGTCCCAGTAACTGCAACGTCACATGGCATTCTTCCTCTCTCTCTTTGTCTAGTATCATTTTTTAGGAGGATACCACCTGGAAAGAATTGTTCTTGTTGTTAAGTGCTATCAAGTCAGTTACAACCCTTAGTGACCCTATATAGGGTTTCCAAGGTGTGGCTGGTGAGTTTGAACCACCAACCCTGCAGTTCAAATCGACCTTGTGATTGAGTGCTTTGGGGCTCATATATTCTGGTATGACTTCACATTGACTGATAACATGCTTTAAAAATCTTGCTTCCAAGCAAAGTCACATTCACTGGTTCCAGTGGTTAGAACTTCAACATAGCTTTCTGGGGGACACAAAGCAATCTATAGCAGGGACTTTGACATTACAGAAATCTCTGAAGCATCAGGCATAGCATCTTGACTCATATTCATAGACATTGGCAGCAGAGAGGTATCTTAATAGAGAGAAGCAGGAGAGGCCGAGCTTTGGCATGAACTGGACCTATCACCAGGAAAATAGCAGCAGCTGTAGAGTCACCAAGAAGACTGGTTGGTGGAGGTCACATGAAATTTAAAGAGAGAGTGGGTATGCCCTCAGAAGTGATGGTAACAGAGCTGGAGACAGTCTCTTATTGAGATTACATCTCTGTTGGACATATTGAAAACTCATCTTTTTTATTTCTTTTTTTCATTTCTTTTTAAAACTGCATTTTATATCTTACATTCCTATTTCTAAAACCTAAAGTCAATTACTTTTTCAACAATATGGATTCTAGTTCATTCTACTGCATGCGTCAGTGGTTTTAAATGGACAAAACTGTTTTCTTTTAGAATCAAATGGAAGGCATTTTGCTAAATATTGTTTTATGATTTTTTAAAATAATACTAAGCTGAAACAAATCTCTCCACCATACGTGAAAAATGGAAGCTGTATTTTCCTAATTTAGGTTTTAATTTTACCTGATCATTCATTTACATACATAAATTGTGTTTTGTCAAATTAATTAATTAGAATCATTGCTTCTGGCCTCATATGTTGAACATTATGAGGCTGACGAAGTGCTATCAAATTATGTTTTTAATTTGATAAGAAATAATCTAACATGGTACCTGTAAAGAGAAATAAGAAACTGCTAACTTGGAATTCAAATCCTCAGAAACATCAAATTGCATCCAAACTCTCCTTATGCTTTGCAATCAGACTTGAAGCCTAAACCATGCTACATTGCCGTCTCAGATAAGTCTCTTTAACCTCTCTGAACTTTCATGTTCTCCTGAGTACAGTGAATATATTGCTTGGAACGTACGAAGTCAATGTCATTTATTCCTTTCTGTAAATCACGTGCTCTGATGCTAGCTTCAGAACAGGATATAATGTTGGAGATGTCCCTGACATAACACTAATGGGAACACAAGAAAGCTCTTCTGGCTGCAGAGGAAGAGGAGGAAAAGGGAGGGAGGGGGAAAGAGATCAGGCGGTGAATGGACTTCCAAAGCACACAGCCTCACCTCCCTAGATGGAATCCTCATATGAGTGGAAGCGTAATGAGCTTTTCAGAGGAGCAGAGAGGAAAAGTTGAGCACCTAGAACCGCTATAACAAATAGCACAAGTGGATGGCTTTAAAGAAAAGAAATGTATTTTCTCACTGTCTGGTGGTGGTGGTTGTGTACCACAAATCAGTTCCTACTCATAGCAACATTTCTGAGCTTGCAAATCTCTACAGGAGCAGAAAGTCTCATTTTTCTCCCTTGAAGAGATGATAGATTCAAACTGATTACCTTGTAGTTTGCAGCCCAACTCATAACCCACTACACTACCAGGGCTCCTTTCTCACTGTCTGCTGTTTTTAAGTACCATTGGGTCAGTTCCACTCAGAGCAACCCTATCTAAGGCTTCTGAAGAGCAGCTGATGGGTTTGAACTGACGACCTTGTGATTCACAGTCCAGTGCTGATTCTACAGCACCATACCAGGAGTTCGATTCATTATCGATTGTTGTTAAGTGCCATTGAGTCAGTTCCGACCCATAGCGACCTTGTGTAGTGACTGGTGAGCTTGATTCACCAACCTTGTGGTTCCACCCGACTTTGCAGTCATTTACCCACGGCGCCACACCAGGACTCAGGGAAGACTCGCTCTGCTCTTCTCTGGGGGGAAATCTTTTCTCTTTCAGCTTCTCCTCCTTGGCTCCCTGGTGATCTCCATGTGACATTAGACTTTCTCCACTTGTGCCTCCTTGCTTCTTTGCCTGGTCTGCTCCTTTGATATCTCAGAAATGATTGGCTTAAAACACACCCTACATGGAGAGGTGCCCTGGTGGCACTGTAGGATAATCACTGAACTACTAACTGCAAAGTCATCAGTTCAAGCCCACCAACCACTCTGTGGGAGAACTATGAGGCTTTCTGCTCCCATAAAGGTTTACAGTCTTGGAAACTCTATATGGGTCACTATGAGCCTGAATCCACTCAAAAGCAATGGGCTGGATCTAGTTAACCATTGATCTAGCCTCATTACCCTAATAAATGGGATAGCATTCACAAGCACTGGTGTTAGGATTTACAAGATATATTTTGGGGAGACAAAACTTAATCCATAACAGAGGGATATAGGTACTCATTGGAAATATTGCAGGTTCTGTTCATGACTGTTGTTGTTGTTGTTAAGTGCTGTTGAGTTGGTTCTGACTCATAGCAACCCTGTAAAGGGTTTCTGAGGAGCAGCTGGTAGGTTTGAACTGCCAACCTTGTGGTTTGCAGCCCAGTGCTGATCCACAGCATCATAAAAGAAATACTGTAATAAAGTGTGCCATACACATTCTTTTTGGTTTCCTAATACATATAAAAGCCATGGTTGCACTGTATTTTAGTTTATTGAGTGTACAATAGCATTATGAAAAAGTTTGAAATACTGTGATAATCACCAAAACATGATACCAAACAAGGACACACTGTGGAAAACATGGCGCCAATAGGCTGGATCTATATAGAGCTGCCACAAACCTTCAATTTGCAAAAGGCACAATCTCTGCAAAGTATAATAAAGCAATATATAATAAAACGAGGTATGCAAGCATAGGAAAAAGCCTCAACTCAACTTCCTTGTTCAGATTCTGGAAGGAGATTGTCTGTCAGGAAAAGAAAACAGATAAGCATGGTGATGGAGATTAGAAACCTGAAATGAAGGCACTAGATGAGAGTTTCTGCTGAAGCACAAGGAGGTCTGCAGCCCAGTAAAGCCAAGACTGGGCTGAGGGAGCTGAGGATGTATCCAAACAAGGTGAGAGCTTTGCCAGTATATCACAGCCATGGACTTCAAGGCCAAGGGGCTGTGCCCCCTCAAGGCACAGTGTACATTCCTGTTCACAAATGTGTGGTCCCATCTGCATCGCAAGTAGTCACATCAATGTAACTCTCTTCTCTTCCCAGAGATCATCTTGAAAAGAAAGAGATGGGAGAGAACATGAAAAATTAAGTCATTGCTCTGTCGAAAAAGACTAAATTTACCTGAGAGGGTTGATTGTTGTTAAGTGCCATCAAGTTGGTTCTGACCCATGGTGACTCTGCATAGGGTTTCCAAGGAGCAGCTCGTAAGCTTGAACCGCCAAACTTGCAATTCAAACAAACTTTGCAGTCCAGCACATTAACCCACACCACCACACCAGGAGAGGGATGATAGTATGCTGGAAATTATGAAATGGCTTTTCATTGGTAAGTTTTTCATATTTCCCCTTCACAATACTATAGAATGAAGCCTACCAGGAAGTACAAATTAGTTATAGAACATTTTTTTTAAAATCATGTTTTGGTATTGCCTGACTTTTATGTATAAATTTCCAACAATAGATACAAAAAAATAAATAAATAAAAGAAAAATAAAAAGAGTGAAGAAACAGGGTCCAAAACCAGGTATCCATTTGCAGGAAAATGAAACTGGACCCATATCTTACACTATATCCAAGATGGATCATGGATCAAAGACCTAATTGTAAAACTTAAAATTGTAAAGCCCACCAGTGAAAAAATAGGGATAAATTTAGGAGCCCTACCTGGTGTAGGATCAGCACTGGACTGTAAACCACAAGATTGGCAGTTCAAATCCACCAGCTGCTCCTTGGAAATGCTATACAGGGTGGCTAGGACTCAGAACTGACTTGATGGCACTTACCAACAACAATAGCAGTGATATGGCATAAACATACTATCAAACATAACTAAAAACGATCCAGTGGCATAACTGAGACAGGCTAGATGACTTTGTTGTGATTTCTGTGTGCTCTAGAGTTGGTTTCAACTCATAAGACCCCTGTAGAGTGTTTCTGAGAGCAGCTGGTGAATTTGAATAGCCAACCTTGCAGTTACCAGTCCAGTGACACTTAGATACATGAAAAGATTTGTCCAAAAGAGTAAAAAGAAAAACCACAAACTGGGAATCAATTTTGGCAATGACTGTTGGACAAGAGCGTAATCTCTAAAATTTATAGAAAATTTCAACTGCTCAACAAGAAAAAGACAAATAATACAATTTTTAATGGCAGAGGACAGGATTAGACACTCATCAAAGAAGACATTTAGGCAACCAACAAACATATCAAGAAATATTTGCTATGTGATCATTCATCATTACAGAGATGCAAATTAAAATAATAAGATGTTATCTCAACCCCACCCAAATAGCAAAATTCAAAGAAACAAAAACAACAAATGCTGGCAAGGGTCTGGAGAGACTGGAACTCCAACACACTGCTGGTGGGACTGGAAAATGGTGCAACAACTGTGGAAAAAGGTATGGTGCTTCCTTAAAACTATGGAAATAGAAATACCATGTGATCCAGGAATCCCAATATTTGGTGTATCCTAGAGAAATATATGTATAATCATGTTCAGGGCAACGTTAATCATAATAGCAAAAAGATGGGGAAAACTTAAATGTCCATCAATTGAAGACTGGATAAACAAAGAACAGTACATACACACAATGGAATATATGCAAGAATAAGGAATCTGTGAAATACCTCATGACATGAATGAACCTGAAGGGCATTCTGCTAAGTAAAATTAGTCAGTCATTTGTTGATGGGGTACAACTAAAAATATAGAATGTGAAATGTGAGAAGTATAAATCTAAGAAAATTGGAAGTCTTCAAAAACAAAGTGGAACACATAATGATAGATATCCTAGGCATTGTTGTTGTTAAGTGCTGTCGAGTCCATTTCAACTGACAGTGGGGACTTTTAGAGTCATGGAAAGAGAAAGGCTGGCAAACAGGAGGCAGGCTTATAGAATGTGCCCTTTGGTGGTTTAAATGATTATATGTTCCTGAGTATTTTGTGTATATTAAAAACAAAAACAAAAACACAGAGGGAATGGAAGCAAATACTGTTGAATGATGATACACGGAGGAGATTGTAATCATTGCAATGAAATGATAAGTGTAAACCTGATGTTCTCCCATGTGAACTATCACTCAATTCACAATAAAAACTTTAAAAGAGAGAGAGAGAGAGTTAGACACCCAAACCCCCTTTGTTTTGCTACCAAAAAAAATAAATAAATAAAGTCAAGTTGACAGCAGCATGCTCAGAATGCAATTATTTAGGGAAAACAGGAAGGGGGATACAACTTTAAACTGCGATTGTACCAGTGCTAATTTTAGGGACTTTGGCTAATGCTTTGAGTCACTTCATATACATAATCACAAATATTTTAGTGTTGCATGTGGTTCTTAAAGATGATGAGACCAAGGATTGTTATCTATTTAATGATTTCAAATTCAAAGATTGCTGAAGGAGAAAACATCAAAGAAGAATTCAAATTCCTCAAATGATCTATAATTCAATATTGTCAATGTAACATTTCTGAAGGAAATGATGTGTGGTCCAGCAGAAGGCTAACAAAGTCAAGCTTTAGGTTTGATGCCATCTAGGAACTTGGGGAAAACAAAACAAAAACACACATCTGTTGATCTCTCACAGGCTTCAGCTGGCAGGTTCATAGCTCATCACAGGAAGCCTCAGGGAAATTATTTCATGGCCAAGTTCCATGGCAGTAATTCCTTAATTGTAGTAATTTTGTAACTAAATTTATAGTATGCTATAAAATATAGTATACTGTAGTATACTAAATTACTAGCATAGTGGTTATGAGTTGGGCTGCTAACCTCAAGATCAGCAGTTCGAAACTACCAGCCATTCCGCAAGAGAAAGATGAGGCTTTTTGCTCCCATAAAGATTTACAGCCTACAGGGTCCCTATGAGTGGGAACTGACTCCATGGCACATAACTAACCAACCAACCAACAAAACATTGTCTGAACTAATCTCAGGAGACAACATGCCGTTTTCTGAATTTTCCAAATTTCCTTATAAAAACTTGTTGGTTCCTCAGCTTGAAATTCCTCTTCCTTCTGCCTGAGATACCCTCTATTCCTCATGCTCATGAAAAGTGACTATGCATTCGTCATTCCACCCAGTGTATCTCTTCCTAGAAAATGTGCTTGATCTCCTCAGTCTTTTAAAAGTTCCTTCTCTTCTCCATTGGCACCTTCTAGTTCTTGGGAGGTGCCATCAAGTCAGATCTGACTCATAGCGATCCTATGCACGATAGAATGAAACACTGCCTGGTCCTTTTTGTTAAGTTTGAGCCTATTGCTTCTGCCACTGTGCCAATCCATCTCATTGAGAGTCTTCCTCTTTTTCACTGACCCTCCATTTTCCTAAGCATGATGTCCTTCTCCAGGGACTGGTCCCTCCTGATAATATGTCTAAAGTATGAGAGATAAATTCTTGCCATGCTGGCTTCTAAGGAACATTCTGGCTGTATTTCTTACAACACAGATTTGTTTGTTCTTCTGCCAGTCTGTGGGACTTTCAATATTCTTGTCCAACACCATAACTTGAATGCATTGGCTCTTCTTCAGTCTTCTTTATTCATTGTCCAGCTTTTGCATACATATGAGGCTATTGAGATCCCCATGGTTTGGATCAGGCTTACTTAAGTCCTCAAACTAATATCTTGAACACTTTAAAGCTATCTTGTGCAGCAGATTCTCCTACTGCAATATGTGGTTTTGATTTCTTGACTACTGCTTCCGTGAATGTTGATTATGGATCCAAGCAAAATGAAACCTACCTTCCAGTAAACTCCATTAAAGCACTTTCAATGCCAGCTTCAAATTGTTTGATGATGTGTCTGTTCTAGGCTGTGAGCAATTCAGACAAAGACGATGTTTTCAATTCTCATGCTTGCACTGTGGTTAGAATGTAGGTGAGTCACAATATGTATTTATTAAGTGGATTTTTTTTAAATATCAAGAAAGTGTCCAAAGGGTCACTAAAAATAAAGGTAGTTTTGTCTTTATGTTCTGCCTTCACTCTCCATTCTGGTTAATTGTACAACTACCACATCATTCACCTTGAAAGCTCCACACAGAAGGCAGCATTCTGAACTGATGCTGATAACAGCATGGAGTTAATCAAGAGGGCAAGAAGGAGAGGGGTATCCTAGTAACAATAACATCCTCTGCTAAAGTTTCAATAGCATTTGGAGTAGGAGATGGATCTTGAATTTCATTAAAATAGGAATTTCAGCTTGAATTGTGGGCACTGAGGAGCCATTGAAAAGTTCAGTTGATTTTAAAATGTTTGAAAAATACAACAATGAGAAATTTTTAAAGGGAGTACATATCTAGCACTCAAGTTGATGTTTCCTTTTTCCAAGTGTTAATCTTGAATCAATTCTATCAAGATAAGCCAGAGGTAATAGACTGGTGTCTCTGGGCTCTGACCAACATGCAGAAACATTCTGTTCTTCTCCCTTAATTGGGAATTTTAAGATTTCTGAAATCTCTTCTTAAGTTTGGAAATGTGTCAATACTTGTTCCTATTTCCACAGAACAGAAATATTGAGGAAGCATGAGAGCACAGTAATAAAAAGTGTGGGTGCTGAAGCCAAAATCCTCTTGTCTAAACCCATTTTCTCTCCACACATCAACAGGATCTCCTAAAACAAAAAGATATAATCAGCCACATGATTCTCATCAAAATCATCATAAATAATGCTTGTAATGACAGTACTATAGTTTTTATATAATTGAAAACTAATATTTTTAAAGAATGTATTTTCCCTATTTTGAATTTTCCTACTAAAGTGATTTATTGGATGTTTTATAAGATTAATTTCTTAGAACACATAAAATTTGTAAATAAATACATACTGTAAATAAATAAATATATAAGGAAGACCATAGAAGAATTGATGCTTTTGAGTTATGGTGTTGGAGTAAAATATTGAAAGTGCCATGGACTGCCAAAAGGACCAATAGATCCTTTTTGGAAGAAGTGCAGCCAGAGTGCTCCTTGGAGGCCAGGATGGCAAACTTTGTCTCTCATACTTTGGACATATTATCAGGAAGGACCAGTTGCTGGAGAAGGATATCATGTTTGGTAAGATGGAGGGTCAGAGAAAAAGAAGAAGAGCCCCCAGTGAGATAGATTAGCAAAGTGGCAGCATCCATGGGCTCAAGAGAGGCAACAGTAGTGAGGTTGGCCCAGGATTGGGCAGTGTTTTGTTCTGATGTGCATAAGGTCACTATGAGTCAGTACCGACTCGATGGCACCTAAGAACAACAACATATAGATATATCAAGGCACCCTGATAACACAGTGGTTAAGTGTTCAGTTGCTAAACAAAAGGTCAGCAGTTCAAACTCATCAGGCACTCCAAGATAGAAAAATATGGCAGTCTGCTTCCACAAAGATTTAGTTCAGGAAATCCTATGAGGCAGTTCTAGTCTGTCCTATGGGGTCACTGAGTTAGAATCAACTTGATGGTAATGGGATTTGTTTGTGTTTATTTATTGATTTATTTTGGTGTTCATAGCTGCCACTCCTCAAATAACTTTCAGTAGAGAAGAAAATGAATGCCCAACCCCAACAAGCCTGCTTACTGAGTTGACTATCAAATGACACTGATTACAGGTAAGGCATTTCCCTTAGTGATTTGGAACCGCAAAACTATCTGATCATTCAATTACTAAAGTTTAAACAAGATTTAATGCTGAATTAAGATTGAATCTATTTATAATATATTTTGATGCTTTTCACATATTCTTAATATAATAGCATTACCACAAACGCCAAAAGGAAGGTGTAACATCCTACCCCATTCCTAATGGGAAATCAAAGAGCAAACTATACCACAGTTGTTGTTGTTGTTGTTGTCAGGTGCCGTCGAGTCAGAACCGACTCATAGCAACTCCATGCACAGCAGAACGAAACAATGTCCGATCCTGGGCCAACCTCACTACCGCTGCCACACTTGACGCCATCAATGATGCCACCTGGCCAATCCATCTCGTTGGGGGTCTTCCTCTTTTTCTCTGACCCTCCATCTTTCCCAGCATGACATTCTTCTCCAGCTACTGTTCCCTCCTGACAACATGTCCACATACTAAGTATGAATTCTAAAGACTTCCTTTCTTTCCTGACCTCCAAAATCTCTCATTCAATTAAGAGCCAACTCAGGCTTGTTCAGTTAAACTTTCCTTTTAGCCACATACACCTGTCAGAACAGCATGGTAGCAAAATGAGAGTGTGCTGAAATCTAGCTGTCCAGAGTCGTGACCAGCCCCGTCACCTAGTAAGTGTTCATCTTTAGCTAAATTTCTTAACTGATTTGTAATTCAATTTAGTAGTGCAGGTGGTTGTGTGCTGTCGAGTTCATTCCTATTCATTTCAGCCCTGTGTAGGTTTTCCGAGGATGTAAATCTTTATGGAAGCAGAAAGTCTCATCTTTCTCCCATGGTGTGGCTGGTAGATTTGAACTGTTGGCTTTTCAGTGAGCAACCCAACTCCTAACATACTACCCTAGCAGGGCTCCTTGTGATTTTGTAAAAGAAGGGTAATATTACATGCCTCATAGGATTAAAAGGATTGAAGAGGGGATTTTTATTAAAGTTCTTAATGCATACACATGCTGAATGCATGTGAGTTTACATATCTCTCCACTAGAATGCAAGCAACTTGAAAACAAGAACTAGTACCTGACACAAAATTGGTGTTCACTATGTATTTAAGTAAATATCAGTTACTTTTCCATGACCTGTATAGATAAATGGAGAAAAGATTAAAATTGCCAAAGTCTTTATTTTGCTTGGATCCATATCAACATTCATGGAAGTTAGCAGTCAAGAAATCAAATGACATATTGCATTAGGCAAATCTGCTGCACAAGACCTCTTTAAAGTATTCAAGACCAAAGATGTCAGTTTGAGGAATAAGGTGTGCCTGAACCAATCCATGAAGTATTTTCAATAGCCTCATAAACATGTAAATATTGGACTGTGAATAAGGAATACCACACAAGACAAGAAATTATGCATTTAATTATGGTGTTGGAAAAAAATATCAAAAGTTCCAGAGAAGCAGTGATGCCAAAGATGGAGGCAGAGACGATGCCGTGGAGAGATGGAGTGGCTGGGGACATTAGACCTAGAGAGAGATGGGGGTTGTGTGTTGACTGGGGGGCAGGTTTGCAGGGTATACCCTTTGGTAGGTTGTTGATGCATGGAGGGGATTGTAACCATGGCAAGGAAATGATTGTCAGGATGGCACAGGACCATATAGTGTATCGTCCTGTTATGCAGAGGGTCTCCATGAGTTGGAAGCAATTGGATGGTACATAACAGCAATAACATATAGATTCAGAAAGACATTTATACATTTATTATCTGTCAAACACTACTCTGTTGTTGTTAGATGCCATCAAGTCTGTACCAACTCATAGTGACCATATACAAAACAAAACAAAACACTGCACAGTCCTGCACCAACCTTACAATCATTGCGATGTTTGAGCCCATTGCTGCTGCTTCTGTGCCAATCCATCTCACCGGGGTGGGGAGGTCTTCATCTTTTTTACTGACCCAAACGTGATAACCTAGGGATTGATCTAGGTATTGGTCTCTCCTGGTAATATGTCCAAAGTATGAGAGATCAAATCTGGCCACCCTGGCTTCCAAGGAGCATTCTGACTATACTTACAACACAGACTTGTTTGTTCTATTGGTAGTCCATGGCACTTTTAATATTTGCCTCCAACACCATAAATCAAATGTATCCATTCTTCCTTATTCACTGTTCAACTTGCACACTCATATGAGGTTACTGAAAATACCATGGCTTGGTCCTTAAACTGACATCTTTGCTCTTCAGCACTTTAAAGAGGTCTTGTGGTGTAGCAGATTTGACCAATGTAATATATCGCTGAATTTCTTAACTGCTGCTTCCATGAATGTTGATGGTTGATATGAGCAAAATGAAGTCTTTGACAATATCAGCCTTTTCTCCATTTATATGAAGCTGTTTAATGATCCAGTGGTGAGGATTTTTGTTTTCTTTACATTGAAGTGCAGCCCATATTGAAGGCTGGTCTCTGATCTTCATTAATAAGTATTTAAAGTCCTCTTCATTTTCAGCAAGCAAAGTTGCATCAGCTGCATATCACAGGTTGTTAATGAGTCTTCCTCTAATTCTGATGCCACTCAGCAAACAGATTGAATAAGTATGATGAAAGGATACAACCCTGGTGCACACCTTTCATAATATTAAACCATTCGGTCTTACCTTGTTCTGTTCAAAGAACCACCTCTTTGCCTATGTACCGGTTCCTCATGACACAGTTAACTGTTCTGGAACACTCATTCTCCATACTGTTGTCCATGGCTCGTCATGATCCACACAAACAAAAGCCTTTGTATATTAAATAAAGCACAGGTAAGCTCACTAGCCACTCCTCAGAAGCCCTATACAGGGTTGCTATGGGTTAGAGACAACTCTATGGCACTTAACAACAACAACAGCAACAAATGTCTTTTTGGTATTCTCTGCTATCAACCAAGATCCATCTGATGTCAGCAATGACATCCCTCACTCCACATCCTCTTCTGAATCCAGCTTGAATCTCTGGAAGTTCTATGTCAATGTATGGTTGCAGCTGTTTTTGAACTATCTTCAACAAAATTTTGCTTGCATGCTATGTTAATGATATTGTCCAATGATTTGCACATTCCATTGGGTCACCTCTCTTTGGAATGGGCATAAATATGGATCTCTTCCAATCAGTTGGCCAAGTAGTTGTCTTCCAAATTTCTTCAGTGCTGTATCAGTTTGTTGAAAGATTTCAATTTTTATTCCATCAGTTCCCAGCACCATGTTCTTTGCCCATGCCTTCAATGTGCGATGGACTTCTTCCTTCAATATCATTGGCTCTTATATGCTCTCTTGATATGGTTGAACATTGACCACTTCTTCTTGGTACAGTGACTCTGTGTATTTCTCCATCTTCTTTTGAAATTTTCTATCTCATACACTATTTTGCCCATAGAATCCTTCACTACTCCAATTATAGGCTTGCATTTTTTCTTCAGTTCCCTTAGATAAATGCTGAGCATGTTCTTCACTTTTGATTTTCTAACTCCAAGTCTTTGCACATTTCATTACATTATTTGACTATTCTAGGTGCTTACAAATATTCACTTATTTTGTCCAAACATCCCTATAAAGATAGTATTGACATTATCCCTTTCTTAGCAGTGGAAGGAGTCTTACTGGCAAAGAGAATCAACGCTTGGTGGTTCCAGTGCTGAACAGGAGAAAAATGTGGCGATCTGCTTCCATAACATTACATCCTGTGAAACCCTATGGGGCTGTTCTACTCCATCCTACTGGGTTGCCATGTGTTGGAATTTACTCAACAGTAATGGGTTTGGTTGGCTAAGGTTACAGAGGAGGAAATTGAGACATAGTTTAGATAATTTGCTTGAGGTCACCTGGCTCTTAAGTGACTGGGCAGAGGTTCACACCAGAAAGTCTAGTTCCTGAGTCCATGCTCCAGCAAGCAGAGCTTCTTAACTTTAGTGTGCATAAAAGTCTCCTGGTTCACTTGTTAAAAAATAAAAATAAAAACAAAAAACAGAATCCAGAGCCCAGCTTTTGATGTTCCGGCACAGGTGTTCTGGGCTGAGTCCAGGAATCACCATTTCTTCCAGAACTCAGGAGACTCTAGTGCCAGTGGTCCTGGGCATACATTGAAAACCACTAAGAGAAGGTAATGACAAAATACTAATCAGATTAACTGATGGTATGGGGTTGCCATGAGTCAAAATTTACTTGAAACAACTAACAACAATAAAACAAATGTCATAAATGAGAATAAGCCAATCTTTAAACCAACATGATATTTAAATTATAACTCTGAGCCAAAAATAAGACTTTAATTCCATCTGGAATTATGCCTGGAGTTTGACATGCCTCTGGATAAAACGAGAAATAAAAAGAAAAACACTCCATAGTCAACACGATATAGCAATACTGAAATACACAGCCTAACGTGTACATGTGCAGACAGAGAACCAATGCAACCTTGATGAGTCATTTGAAGTCCTGCCATTTCTTCATTGTAGAGAAATCAAGCCTTGTGCTTAGTCATATTTAGAAACCAGCTGAAATTCTCTGTCCATTCTGCACACTTACATGTGGAAAAGTAGAATATGTTTCCATAGCAAAGATTACATAATCAAGGTTGATTTCTGGAAGAAAGAAAACAATACATAGAATATGACTGATCTCAAATTGCTCATATTTTTGCTTTTAATGTTCTAAAACTAGGATGTGGCCTACAATTTGTGTTCATAAAACCAGGCAGTGTTTTTTTTTTTCTCTCTTCATCCAAAATGATGCCTTAGAATGGAATAGAATAACTTTTGAAATAGTTTCAAATGGTACAGATTACTTTAAAAAGTATAAAACATAGTTTTAAATTGTAATCAAAAGAAAGCAATTTGCAACTACTAATTTTGATTTAAAAGCCAAGTAAATTTGATTTAAAAGCCAAGAAAACTTTAATGTTTTAAATGATTTAAGATTGATGCTACTATGTGTATCCACCTCATTAGGGTCTTCCTGCTTTTCACTGACCCTATACTTTTCCAAGCAAGATGACTTTCTCCAGTGACTGATCCTTCCTAATAACCTGCCCAAAGTCTTGTCAAGACCAAGTCTTGTCATCTTCACTTTTAAGGAGCACTCTGGGTATACTTCTTCTAAGACAGATTTGTTTGTTCTTCTAACAATTCATGGTACTTTCAAAATTCTTCTCCAACACCATAACTCAAATACATCATTTCCGTCTATGGTCTTCTGTATTTATTATCCAACTTTCACATGCATATGAGGCAATTGAAAATACTGTGTCTTGGGTCAGGCACACCTTACTCCTCAAGCTGACATCTTTGCTCTTAAACACTTTAAAGAGGTGTTTTGCAGCAGATTTGCCTCATGAAAATAAATCTTTGATTTTTTTTTTTTTTTTGACTGCTAATTCCATAAGGATTGATTGTGGATCCAAGCAAAATGAAGTCTTTGACAACTTCATTCTATACTCCATTTATCATGATGTTATTGATTGGTCCACTTGTGAGAATTTTTGTTTTCTTTACATTGAGGTGCAACCCATACTGAAGGCTGTAATCATTAATCTTCATCAGTAAGTATTTTAAGTCAGCTTCACTTCCCACAAGCAAGGTTACGTCAGTTGCATATCACAGGTTGTTAATGAGTCTTCTTCTAATCCTGTTGTCATGCTTCTCTTCATATAATCCAGTTTCTTAGATTATTTGCTCAACATACAGATTGAATAAATATGATACAAGGAAACAAGGCTGATGCACACCTTTCCTCATTTTAAACCATTCAATATCCTCTTGTTCTGTATGAACAATTGCCTCTTAGTTTATGTATAGATTCCTCATGAACACAATTAAGTATTCTGTAATAATACTCATTCTTCAAAATGTTGTCTACAGTTTGTTAATCCCAGCTAGTCTCAAAAAAGACACACAAAAAAAACCAGTGCTTTAAAAAATGTCCATGGTCAAGTAAAAAATAAATCTATGCTTTGTAAAACAATAAATTACTTTATTTTAGGCAAGTATAATCTCGAGCCTACTAACACAAAACAAAGAGGGATACAAATACAAAATAATAAATATTGACTTTTTTTCCTTTTTATATTTTCATTATTTCTGAAAGCAAGTACAGCTAAGCATGAGAAGGGATCATAATGCGTTTTGAAAATGCAGTTAAGTTTTCAAGTAGGTTAAAGCCTCTAAAGAGAATATCACATTTCAGAGGAGAAGCAAATAATATTTACAGTAGAACAAAACTGATTTAACAGAGCTTTTTAATGTATTCATGACCTTCAAAAAGAGATTGCTTCTAACTCTGGGATTTATTAAAACTATCAAGTCTTCTTTTCTAATTAATTTTCAAAGCTCTTTCCGCTGTATTTTCTCATCCTTTTATTCTAGTAATGATGCTTCCCTCATTAACACCAGCTCCTCTATCTCCTCCTGTTCAGGAGGGGATTTAAGGGAGAAGCTCAGTACTTGAGTACACAGGAAAGAGGTGACACATTCAAGCACAACAGGGCTGAGACTCTTAAAAACATGCCACATTGTTTCAGGTTCTCCAGCTCCTTCCCATGATTCACTAGTTGATCATAGGAAGTTGTTGGGTGAGATCCCTTTCCTGTGACAACAAGGAAACTGACTCAGGAAAGCAAGTCTGGACTGAGCACATGGTTCTAAGTCTGGTGGTTGCACCAAGTTATCTCGATTATCTGCCTTTCTTACACCACTTTTTTTCGCCTTAAGTTTCTTTCTGGAACTATTTTGAGCAGTAGTCATTCACTTATTAACTCAATAGATATTTACTGTTTTCTATAAAGTGATTATTTCAAGTAGTATTTTCTAGATTTTATTCCTAATATCACAAGATATGTGCATCTTTTTTGTGTTTATTATTGATTAGAAGGAAAAATCACTAGCTATAAGTGGCACATAGAACAAGAGGTGCCTATAAAAGTTCCTTTTATCAGAAATAAAGTTGTCGTATGTGTTGAATCATAAAATCAACAAACAATAGCTCAAAACAAAATCACTGGGCTACAAGAATCATCAAACATTAATCATTCATGTTAATAAGAGTAAAGGCCTATCATTTCAAGAAAGACTGTGTCTTCCAAAAGGAACTGTCCTTAGCCATTACAGCATAAAAAAAGAAGATTTTTAGAGGCAATGAATGCTAGCTTGTGTCCCTCCACATTTTACGGGGAACAATGGGATTGGACATGAGGCTGTCTGTCAGATCAACATGGAAAAATTGTTCTGTTGGTATGTAAATATATTTATATATACAGACATATGCACATATTATGGGACTTCAAAGAGTTCCTGGGAAAATACAGTTAAAAGTAATGGAATTTTTCCAAAAACTTTTTGAAGCTCCTGCTTATGTGTCCCTTTAAGTGAAGTCTATTAGCTGGGCAGAGTGTACTGACATCAAATATGTACGGCAGATAACCAGCCCTTTCTCTTCTGATTCCCTGTTCAATTTGATTTGATTTTCTAACAATGGGCCCATGGGAGAAAATACACTGGTCAAATTGATGACAGTATTAAGTCCACTTGGCAGTTATGTTTTTTGCTTATATTAATTCCTTTCCTGTTCTACATAGATCAGTCACTTGGCTGTTTCATTAGCATAAGTGAGTGTCACCCAATTCAATTAATTCTTTGAGAAAACAAACACAGTTTCTGTTGAGTCAATTCCAATCTGTAGTGATCCTGCAGGACAGAGCAGAGCTTGCCCATACATTTTCTTTCTGGTGTGACACTGTGGGTTAATGTTCTGGACTGTGAAGTTGGTTTGAACTGCCAGGTCAGTGGTTCAAGCTCACCAGCTGCTCCACAAAAACTCTATACAGAGTCACTATGAGTCAAAAATGACTCGACGACATGTAACAACAACAACAATCTTTATAGAAGCAGACTGTAACATTTTTTTCTTATAGAGTAGCTGCTGGATTCAAACCTTTCAATGAACAAACTGTTAATCACTGAGCCATTAGAGTTCCTTATCAAGTCTGAGACCTTGGGAAATTCAAATTCTGAGTGCCTTAGGCTAAAGTCCAGCCTCTGATCGTCAATGAGTTCCACAAAGTGAATACTACCTGGTGAAATAAAGTGGTAGCCACTTCTTATGATGTTTTGTCTTATTGCTTACTTCACTGTTCAAACATCAGCACCACACTTGAAGAGGGGTGAGCTAAGGTGGTTCATGTTTTCCTCTTCATTTGGTTAGGGGCATATTGGCCAAGGTGCCAGGGAAGCTATGCAATCAGTATTTTAAATACCAGCAGGGTCATTCAAAGTATACAGGTTTCACCTGAGCTTTCTAAGTCAGACTAGGAAGAAGAATAGATGGACTACTTAGTCACTAAAAACCTTATGAATAGCAGTGAAACACTGTCAACACCAGAATATTGAATACTGGAACATGATGAAGAGCACCAGAATATTGTCAGAAGTAATGCCAGAAGCCAAGCCCTTCAGTTTGGAAGGCACTCAAAATATGACTGGAGAAGAGCTGCCTCCTCAAAGTACGGTTGACTGTGATGACTTGAATGGGATAAAGGTTTCAGAACCTTCATTTGCTAATGGGACCCAAGTCAAAATGAGGAGACATCTCTGTAAACAGCCATTAAGAATCAGAACATGGAATATAGTGTGAACCTAGGAAAATCGGAAGTTGTCAAAAATGAAATCAAATGCATAAACATTGATATCCTAGGCATTAGTGAGCTGAAATGACTGGTATTAGCCATTTTGAATCTGACAATCACATGGTTTACAACACCAGAAATGACAAATTGAAGAGGAATGGAGCCAGATTCATCATCAAAAGAACATTTCAAGATCTGCCTTGAAGTGTAATGCTATGTGATAAAATAATATCCATATGCCTACAAGGTAGACTAGTAAATACAACTATTATTCAAATTTACACACCAACCACTAAAGCCAATGATGATGAAATTGAAGAATTCTACCAGTTGCTCCTCTGAAACCCGATTCAGAGTTGGAACCGACTCGACAGCACTCAACAACAACAGCCACCAACTTGATCAGATATACAATAAAGATGTACTGATAATTACTGGATATTGGAATGCAAATGTTGGAAACAAAGAGGAAGGATCAGCAGTTGGGAAATAGGACCTTGGTAAGGGAAACAATCCTGGAGATGACATAGTAGAATTTTCAAGATCAATGACTTTTCATTGCAAATACCCATTTTAAACAAGACAAAAGATGACTATACACATGGGCCTTACCAGATGGAATACACAGAAATCAAATTGACTGTATCTATGGAAAGAGTCGGTAGGAAAGCTCCATAACATCAGCCAAAATAAGGCTGGGGCAAATTGTGGAATAGACGATCAATTATTTATATGCAAGTTCAGGCTGAAGCTGAAGAAAATTAAAACAAGTCCACAAGAGCCAACATATGACCTTGAACATATACCACCTGAATTTATAGATCATCTGAAGAACAGATGTGATGCATTAGACACTAAAGACTGAAAATCACAAGATTTGTGGGGTGGTATCAAAAGCATAAAAGAAAAGAGCAAAAGGTCATTAAGAAGACAGCAAAGAAGGAAAAGACCAAAATGGGTGTCAGAAGAATCTATGAAACTTGTTCTCTAGCATAGAGATGCTAAAGTAAATGAAAGAAATCAAGAGGTAAAAGAGCTGAACAGAAATTTTCAAAGGACAAATTGAGAAGACAAAGTCAAATATTATATTGAATTAGG
Organism: Chrysochloris asiatica; assembly: GCF_000296735.1. Classification (NCBI taxonomy): domain Eukaryota; kingdom Metazoa; phylum Chordata; class Mammalia; order Afrosoricida; family Chrysochloridae; genus Chrysochloris; species Chrysochloris asiatica. Next base: position 18,638,504 of record NW_006408550.1, read on the forward strand.
AAACTTGGAATTAGAAAACCAAAAGGCAAAAATATGTTCAACATTTCTCAATCTGAAAGTACTCAAGAAAAAATTGAATCCTTGCCTTGTAATATTGAAGGATTCTGTGGGCAAAGCATCGAAAGAAGATGGAAGGAATATACAGATTCACTGTACCAAAAAGAAATGGTTGATGTTCAACCATTTCAAGAGGTAACATATGATCAAGAGCCAATGGTACTGAAGGAAAGAAGTCCAATATGCACTGATTGTTGTTGTTAGGTGCCATCGAGTTGGCACCAACTCATAGCAACCCTAGGTACAACAGAATGAAACACTGCCCAGTGCTGGGATAATCTCACACTCATTTCTACACATGAGTAGGCACTGGCAAATAACAAGGCTCTGGATATTGATGAAATACAAGCTGATATCTTTCAACAAACTGATGCAGCACTGAAGGTACTCACTCATCTATGCAAAGAAATTTGTAAAACAGCTACTTGACCAACTGATTGGCTGAGATTCCATATTTGTGCCCATTTGAAATAGAGGTAGTTCAATGGAATGTGGAAATCATCAGACAATATCATTAATATTGCATACAAGTAATATTTTGCTAATGATAATTCAAAATATCTGTAACAGTATGCTGATAGTAAACTGTCATAGTTCAATCCAGATTCAGACAAGGATATGGAACAAGGGATATCATTACTAACATCAAATGGATCTTGGCTGAAAGCAGTGAATACCAGAAAGATCTTTACTTGTGCTGATTGACTATATAAAGGCTTTCAATTGTGTGGATAATGACAAGCTATGGAAAACATTGTGAAGAATGAGAATTCCAGGATACATCATAATTGTGCTCATGAGGAACCTATACATAGACCAAGAGATCGTTGTATGAACAGAACAAGGGGGTACTGACTGGCTTAAAATCAGGAAAGGTGTGTGCCAAAGTTGTATTCTTTTACCATACTTATTCAATCTGTAGGATCAGCAAATAATCTGAGAAACTGGATTATAGGAAGAATATGGCATCAGGATTGGAGGAAAACTCATTAACAAGCTGTGATATGCAACTGATACAATAATCTTGCTTGCTGAAAATGAAGAAGACTTAAAATACTGTTGAAGATCAATGACCACAGTTTTCAGTATAGATTGCACTTCAATGTAAAGAGAAAAAAAAATCCTCCCAACTGGACCAATAAATAACATCATAATAAACAGAGAGAATGTTGAAGTTATCAAAGACTTTGTTAGATTGGATCTACAATCAACACTCACGGAAGCAGCAGTCAAGAAATCAATTGTTGTATTGCATGAGGCAGACCTTCTACCGAAGCCTCTTTAAAATGTTCAAGAGCAAAGATATCAGTTTGAATACTAAGGTGCACCTGACCCAAATCACGGTATTTTCAATTGACTCATATGCACGTGAGAGTTGGACATGTGAATAAGGAGACTGTAGAAGAATGGATGCATTTGAGTTAACGATATTAGAGAATATTGAAAGTACCGTGGACTTCCAGAAGAACTAACAGGTCTGTGTTGGAAGAGGAACAACCAGAATGTTCCTTGGAGGCAAGGATGGGGAGACTTTGTCTCTCATACTTCAGACCAGTCCCTGGAGAAAGACAGTATGCTTGGTAAAGTGAAGGGTCAGTAAAAAACAGGAAGCCCCCAATGAGATTAATTGATACCGTGGCAGCAGCAATGGCTCAGGTACAACACCAATTGTGAGGATGACACAGGACTAAGCAGTGTTTCGGTTTGGTCCACATAGGGTCACTATGAGTTGGAACTGGCTCAGCAGCACCTAGCAACAACTACAATAACCTCTATGTTTAGGTGGCTGCTGATACCTACGGAAAGAAGCACACAGTTATGAAAACCAGATTAGCTGAGGTCAGCCTATAGCAACAGAGTCCCAAATAAGAACATGCTGATCTTACAATTTAAGTATCAGGCCAGGTTCTGTTCTAATTAATCACTGCTGATACATGGACCAATGAGCATGCGGATGGTATCATCACTTATTTTTGTTGTTAAGAAGTAGTAATTGACTAAGATGTGGGGGGAAAAATGTTCTTCTCTTTCACTTTTCTATTGCTCAGACTCTTTTCAGGAGTCATTAGTTTCAAGGAAAGAAAACAAAATGCTGCAATGACACTGACTTTGTGTTCCTAGGAAACGTACTGAAAAGATTCACTTGCAGGTGTTAACCATCTCTGGCCTCAGAACTTGTGTGTGTCTCTTCCTCAGAATTTTTCCTCTAACTTCTGAGTTCATGTCTCTTTCCAGGAAGATCCACATATCCTCCATAGACAACTCTTAAATCTTTTCCCCATGAAGTGCTAACTGGGCATGAACTCACTCAATTTCCTTTTTATAAGAGAACCCAGGCTCAGAACTAGCTGGTTCTTTGGGAAAGAAGCCAAACAGTCTAGCATATTCCTAAACTAAATTTGAGATACAACAGGAGATTTCAACTTATTAATTGAAGTCCCAGGGGATCATTTGGGCCTTGGTGACTTATACATCAGATTAAAAGTCAATTACCAAAAGGAGAAGTGGCCCAGGACAATTTTCTCAGAAATTGTTTAGTCATCTTTTAGCTAGCAAGACTTTTTAAAGCACAGCACATTCATTAAACGAGTCATTGAAATGTAGGAGAAAATGTTTTAGAGAAAACTGGATCAAGGATAAAGAAAAGGAATGATATGGCACTTCCTCAAAAAATTTGAACTAGAAATACCAAATGAACCAATAATTCCTCTACTTGTTATATATCCTAGAGGAATAAGAGCCATTAAATGAACAGATCTATGATATTCATTTTCATCACAATGCTATTTACAATAGCAAACAGATAAAAAAACAACCTAAATGCTTATCAACTAAAGAATGGATGAACAAACCTTGGTACTTATGCACAATGGAATGCTATGCAATTTTAAACAATAGCAATGAATCTGCAAAATACTACATACTATGGATGACATTGTGCTGAGTGAAACTGATCAGTCACGAAAGGACAGACATTATATGAGACCACTATTGTAAGAAGCCAAAAACAGAGACTTTCACACTACAATAAACATTCTTTAATGGTTACCAGGGGTGAAAAAGAAATGGGACAGGTAACTCACTGACTAGAGAGTCGGCATGTGTTCAGGATACAGTAAGAGGGAAGTTGGGAAAAAAAGAAAGAAAGAAAGAAAGAAAAAAAAAATGATGGAGGCCAGGAAGGACACAGGGAAGAATGTAAGAGCTAAACGCAACAGAAGTTGTAGGCACAGTCCTGTGATAATGGTAATCTACGGGTAGATGAAGGAGCTCTGGTAGCAAAGTGGTTACAATCCCGGCTGCTAACCTTAAGGTCAGCAGTTCAAGACTACCAGCTGTTCTGTGGGAGAAATCTGAGGCTTTCGGCTCCAGTAAAGATTTACAGCCTCAGAAAACCTATGCAGGCTCACGATGAGTCGGAATCAACTCCACGGCACACAACCAACACCATGGGTAGACAAGCATGGATAGACAAGCAGGGAGAATGGAAATATACCCACAAATATGTATAGGTTTGACAGAATATTTGTACATGGGAATTTACCTTTTCTGCATATATATCCATGAATGTGGTGGAACAGACAGGGGACAAAGTTTTGAGAACTTTAGACACAACCAAATGTCTAGAAGGAATGAGTCACTGAGCCTAGGGTTTCAGGACCATAGTTTTAGGGAACACCATGGTCAATAGGTATAACATAGTCTACAAAGACGGTGTTCTACATTCTAGTTTGGTGAGTAGTGAATGGGGTCTTAAACCTTGTGAGTGGCCATCTAAGGTACAACTATTGGTCTTTTCCTGTCTAGAGGGGGAAAAAGCGATGAAAATTGAAGATATATGGTAACAATTAATTCTGTGAACTAACATACCACATGAGTGAGCATCAATCTCTATAACCCTGAGACCAGAAGAACTAGATGGTGCCTGGTGACCTCTACTGAAGACACTGAAATCGATTGCATTAGAAGATCCTAGGTAGAGTGGAGAAAAATACAGAACAAAACTCAAAATTGTAAAAAGCTCAGGCTTACTGCTCAGATACAAATTGGTGGAACCCTGAAACTCAAGCCCTTAGTTACCCTTCAGGTCTAGAACTGAACTCACCCCTGTGGTTCAATTTCCAGACAAATAAGAGGTCTATAAAGGGAGCCTGAACCCTAGTGATGTATATACACCTTAGAATGGATAATCAAACATCTGAGATCAACAGTGCAGCATTTATCCAAGAACAAAGTTCAGAAGCGTTAGGGAAGAAGGAAGGAAAAAGAAAATGGAAAAGGGAGGAGTACAATACAAAGACGAGTAGAAAGTCAGGGGGACGGCAGAACCTTAACTATGTGGCATCTCATTTCCTCACAATTCCAGCTCTTAGACTCCTTTAACTCTTCTGGAAACTACCTGACACCTGCAAAGAGACTGCAGCTTTGCTTAAGCTCATTTGTCAACTTCTAGCTACAATTAAGGTCATTCTGGTGTGGTGATGTATGATAAGCACTGGACTGCAAGTTCCATTTGAACCTTAAGGATGGCAGTTCAAAGTCACCAGACGCTTCTCAGAAACCCTATACAGGGTTGCTATGAGTTGGAACCAATTCGGTGGCACTTAAAAACAACAACAAAAGCTACATTTTTAAAGCCTTTATGTTTTTTACATTTGTGAATTCCCTGTGTTCTCTTGACATCATTCTCTCTGAGGAATGAAAAATACTCTATTTTTAGTCTTTCAGATAGGTAGCTAGAAAAAGTTCAAAATGAGGTAAGAAGTATAAGATTTGCCAGGGTACTTAATTTATATGACATCAAATGCCAATCTATGACAATAATTGTAATATTCAAGGGTGTATTATTCAATAAACAAAGCATGGGATTATTTGTATTTGTTTGCTAATCTGTAGTGAAGAATTTCTGGTGAGTTTTACTACGTCTATGATGTGGGAATAAAAACATGTGAAACTTTCAGTACAGATAAGTAAGTAAGCACAAGTTACCAATGCTTACCTTACTTATAATGTAAATCCATCTATTGTTTTAAAAAACCCTTTAGAGGTGCAAACTGTTAAAGTGCTTGCTGCTAACTGAAAAGTTGGAGTCTCCCAGTATACTTCCAAAAAATCAAGCACCAGAAACCCTATGCAGTACAGTTCTACTCTGACATACCTGGTGTCACAATGGGTCAGAATCAACTCAATAGCAAATGATACCAATAATATCTTTGTTAATTGTTAGTAGTTGTTGTTAGGTGCCATAGAGTTGGTATCAACTCATAGCGACCTTATGCACAGCAGAACAAAACACTGCCTGATCCTGGGCCAACCTCACTATCACTTGAGCCCATTGATGCTGCCACTTTCCCAATCCGTTTCATTGGGGTTCTTCCTCTTTTTCTCTGACCCTCCACCCTACCAACATGATATC
>NW_006408550.1:18645915-18657236 GCF_000296735.1 Chrysochloris asiatica
ATTTCAGTTCATGGCAATTCTTTGGGTGCAGCCTACAACTTCTCTACATGATTTTCAAGGCTCAGACCTTTCAGAAATAGAAAACCTGGTCTGTTTTCAAGGTGTGTCTGAATGGGTTCAAACCACGGATCTTTCACTTAGTTGTTGAGCGAGTAAACACTTAGGCCACTGAGGAACTAATACCTTCATGACTATTACCTTATTGTTTTCAAGGAACCGATTCATGCTCCATTTCATTCCAATAAACCTATAATCTCTATCACAAATGAAGGCGGTAAGTAGGATCACGTCTGTTTTAATTTTGTTGGTGTTGTTAGGTGTCATTGAGTTGGTTCTGATTCAAAACAACCTTGTGTGTAATAAAGCAAAACACTGCTTGATCCTGTGCCTGCCTCACAATTGTTGTTATGTTTAACCCCATTGTTGCCAGCCTGTGATAATCCATCTCACTGAGGGACTTTATCAAACATGATGTCCTTCCCCATTACTGGTCCCTCCTGATAACATGTTCATAGATCAAAAGATGAAGTCTCTCCATCCTCACTTCTAAGGAGCATTCTGGCTGCACATCTTCCGAGACAGATTTGTTTATTTTTCTAGTCATTCATGGTGCTTTCAATATTCTTTACCGACACCATAATTCAAATGCAGCAGTTCTTCTACAGTCTTCCTTACTCATTATACAGCTTTCACATGCATATATTGTACTGTCAAGTCAGTTCTGACTCATAGCAACTTTGTGTAGGGTTTCTGGAGAGCAGCTGGTGGGTTTGAACTGTTGACCTTGTTGTTTGCAGTCTGGTGCAGATCCTCCTGTGCCACACCAGGAGTCAATTCACATGCATATGCTGTTGTTATTAAGTGCCTTTGGTTGCGTTGGTTCTGACCCATAGTGAACTTGTATAGCGTTTCTGAGGAGTAACTGGTGAGCTTGAACCACCAACTTTGTGGTTCAAAGCAACTTTGCATGCATAGAGATGATAGAAAATACCATGCTTTTGTAAGATGTCCAAGCACCCAGGTGCCCATTAGTAAAAAAAAAAAGTTCATTATTTTAATAGTGACTAAAGATTCCACCCTTCCTATTATAGTGAGGTTATGTCTTCCCATGAATTTTCAAATGTCATGTGTTTGATGCAGTCAAAGCAAGAGGTCAGTCCAATGCTTACCCCACATGGGGAGGATACCAGATGCCAGTCAAGGGTGCTTTTCTTTCCATTACCACGTGGTGTCACTCTTGAAAACTGCTCCTACTCTATCTGGTGGCTCAGTCCTGATGGCTCTAGGACATTGTTTTAGATCAAGTTTAGTCCTGAAGGTCCCTTAACTAAATTTCCAAAATTGTCACACCAAGTCTACACAGTCACTCTCGGGTTACAAGTCACCCTTGGAAGGCTTCAGAGCCCCAGGATGCATCCATCAAAACCTTGGCATCCCCTTCCATCCAGGGGGGTTCAAGAGCCCAGAAGTGTGTTAAAATTCATCATATCTTTTGGTAAGGCAACACAGGTCTCCTTGTTTTTAATTAGAATTGCTTGCGCTTCTGTCCAGCTGCAAATATAAGGAATGAGTTTGTCTTATTTGTATAAAGAACCCTAAATCCAGACTTGGAATTCAAAGAAGAGGGCCAAGTCCTCAAAGGCATTGCTCTTTCAGGACTGATGCTCCAGAGCAGCAGTGCCTCTTAACGTTCCATTCTCTCTCCCAGCTACACTTCCAGGCTACTGCTGGTCCTTGGAGCACTATGCTGGAATTGTGCTCAAAAGGCCTCTACTTTTAGTACTCTGATTTCAACTTCCCCAGGTATCTCTCATTTTCAGATCTGCTAGTTTACCATTTTAAATTCAGGAGAATTGCCCTCCCTAACCATTCTAAATAAAGCTATTTAAAAAAAAAAAAAAACTGTCGCGTTCAGAAGGTCTCATGACAAGTTCATGGGTAGACAAAAGGACCAATTGTCCTATGCTCACCCTCCAAACTGACTTGACAGCACTTAACAATAACAACAATCTTATTGACACAAGATGTTTTTCTCATCCATGTTCTAATATAGCAAGTATAATCTCTCTCATTCATTCCAAGGAAGCTTCCTAACACTTTCCTTTAGAACAAGAGTAAAAGGGAAAATGTTCATCTTTAGCAAGACCTTGTGCTATAGAAATAACAATACCTTGTATGACAAACTGTATTAAGTCAATTCGGCCATTCATAATGGTTAGGCTTTGCAAATCAAAGACGGGTGTAGTTTTATGCCTCTTCCCTCTTAACCTCACTACTCAAATCACTGCTTTCAAATCCATTCAGACTCACAGTGACCTTATAGGGCTCAGTAGAATTGCTCCATAGGATTTCTAAGGGTGTAAAATTTTTCTGGGACTGAACAGCCTCATCTTTCTCTCTCAGAACAGCTGATAGGTTTGAACCGCCACTTTACAGTTAGTAGCCCGGTATTTAACTCGCTGTACCACCAGAGCTCCTTAATCTCGCTGCAAGGCAGTTGAAAATAAGCTTGTTATTGAATCTTGCTCCTTAAACAAGTATTTGTTAGCAAGCAGGTACAAGAGCAGTCATACAGCCAATTCTATAAGTTTGGTGAAGTCCTCCTTCCTTGTGCTTTCAGGAATTCGAGCAAATCTGACAAGAAGATTCCTTCCAATGCAAAGATCCAACACTGTTCTGATTGTCCAATCAGCTAAAGTTTATGTATGACCAGGTGACCACAGTTAAATGAGGAACAAGACTCCACGGTATCCTAGATGTAAGACTGGACTCTGGGGTATTAGACTGTTGAGCTGGTTCATTCCTTAAATGTACTTATTTATGCCTCTGGTCTTACAATCCATTTATTGAATTGTACTCATTTTCACAACAAGTACTGATTTTTAACACTATATGGGGACACTATGAGTCAGAACCAACTACGTAGCATATAACCACCACTACCATAACACTGATAGCGTAGTGGTTACAAACGAATCGGGCTGTGAACCACAAGATCAGCAGTTCGAAACTACCAGCTGTTCCACAGGAGAAAGACAAGGCATTCTGCTCCAGTAAAGATTTAAAAGCCTCGGAAACCCTGTACAGGGTCGTTATGAGTCGGAACCGACTCCACGGCACATAACAACAACAACAACCATAACACTGATAGCGTAGTGGTTACGAATTGGGCTGCAAACCCCCAGGTCAGCAATTCAAAACTACCAGCTGCTCCGCGGGAGAAAGATGAGGCTTTCTGCTCCCATAAAGATTTACAGCCACGGAAACCCTGTACAGGGTCGCTATGAGTTGGAACCAACTGCACGGCACATAACAACAGCAACCATGACACTGTAGGCTAATGTGCTGGACTGCAAGCTCAGTTTGAACAGCAAGGTCGGTGGATCAGGCTCACCAGCCACTCCTCAAAAACCCTATATAGGGTAGCTAACAAAGCTTCTAATGTAGATTTACAAAGTGATGTCTGATTTTCTTCTCATTGTCACCTGGTATCATGGTATGGACTCATCATGATAAAAGTTTATCAGATGCAAATTAACCACCAACTGAGTATGTACAAGACTAAGTCCAAAAGTATTGCTACTAAGGTTCCAACTCATAGCTGCCTGGCTTATACCCATCAAAGTGCCTTTAAGCATGTCTTTGTGATCAGCAGATGGCTGCAGACAAGTTCTCTTAGTAATACACTCCTGGAAAGAGTAGGAGAAAGTGTGGAACAAAACTCAAAATTAATTAATAATTTTTTAAAAAGGACCAGGTTTACTGGTCAGAAGAGACTGGAGGAAGCTAAGACTATGGCCCTCAACCACCCATCAGGTCTAGAAAGGAGATTACCCTCCTGGCCCAATTTTTAGCCAAACAATAGATAGGTTTATGGTGGTGGTGGTTGGTGGTGGGTGTGTGCTTTGGAGTTGGTTCCAACTCATAGCCACCCTGTCTGTATAGGGCTTCTGAGGTTGTAAATCTTTATGGGAGCAGAAAGACTCATCTTTCTCCCATGAAGCTACAGGTAGATTCGAACTGCTGACCTTGTGGTTAGCAGCCCAGCTCATAATCCACTATGCTACCAGGTCTCCTTAGATAGGCTTATTATGGGGGTGTGGGGGGACAACAGTACCAGTAAGGTATGTTGTTGTTGTTAAGTTCCGACCCATAGTGATCCTGTATAGGGTTTCTGAGCAGCAGCTGGTGAGCTTGAACTGCTGACCTTGCAGTTCAAATGGCTTTGCAGTCTGGTGCATTAACCCACAGCGCCACACTGCTCACCATTAAATGGTCAATCATTTCCTGTCATTCAAAATCTTCTTGTGATTCAAAATCAAATGGGCAGTATTTTCCTAAGGACAAAGTTGAGCAGGGATGGGAAGGTGGGTGGAAAGGAACCACAGTGAGGAAGTGGGAGAACTGTTGTTGCAGGGAAGGGATTGCAATCATGGAGGTGAAACAAAGTGTATGGTTTATTGAATATAAAGCTGATGATATTGTCTGTAAACCTTCACTCAATTCACAATAAAAAGTTCATGGAAATTCTATTATATTTTCATTCTATTTTTCCCCAGCCTTTTTGCATTATTTTATATATTTTTAATTAAAACTCATTCACATATATAAATCTCCAGTGAGTAGTATTCAATCTGACTAGCCAGGGCTGATGCAAGGAAATGCAGACGGGTCTCTTGTAATACAATAGTGAATAATTGTTATCAGGACTGATTGTGAGGGTCAGAAATGTACAGGTAGACATTTTATAGCAATGAGGGGAGTGATTAACTTTTCAGTCTAGGAGCAGAGGTCCCTAGGACTATCAAGGGAGAAGAGCAGAGAGTGGGACCCTACCCAGAGAAGCAGTGATGCCTGAAATGGAGCCAGAGATGATGACGAGGACCGGTGGAGCAGCTGGAAACTTTAGATCCAGAGAGGGAGAGCGACTGTGTGCTGAAGACCTGGGGGTTACAGGGGAAGGATTGCATGGAGGGGATTGTAACCATGGCAATGAGACGATATACAATAGAATGAATGTAAAACCAATGTTCTCCCATGTAAACTATCACATAATTCACAATAAAACATTAAAAAAAACAAAAAACTCATTCACATATATAATTCTATTTAAATTTCACAGAAATTAAATGAGATAGAAATGATTGTCTATGTGAGAAATAATCTCGTTCTCTTCAAAAGAGAAAAGCAAGGCTTGGAAGGTAACTTCCCTACAGGGACTCCACTAGTGAATCACTGTGTGGGCTTTCTCTGTGGTTTTCACCTTGTTCTGTCTTTTGCCTTGACTTTCAACATCAGAGTCCTTTGATGAAGGCTTGACACTCACAATGAGTCTATGAGCCAAAAGCATCAGCACCGTCCAGAAAAGTACATCCCTCAATGATGACTTCATTGCTCAGTTTGAGAAGCACTGACTTGGAATTCAGATTATTGCCTGCTTTGTATATAAAGTTTTATTAGAAGAAGACAAGGCCTCTTATTTCATGTATTATCTATGGTTGCGTTCAACCATTACCAACTGATTTACTAGTTGTAACAGACTTCATGTTCCAGAAAGCCTAAAATATGATCAGCACAGGACTACAACCCACAAGGCTGGCAGTTCAAACCTACCAGCTGCTCCTCAGAACCCCTATACGGGTTCTCGATGAGTTGGAATCAACTTGATGGTACTTTACAACAACTACCTTATATTTGCTTAGCCTTGTCTAGAGTTGTTGTTGTTAGGTGCCATCGAGTCAGTACCGACTCATAGCAACCCTATGTACAACAGAACGAAACACTGCCCGTTCCTGGGCCAACCTCACAATTGTTGCCACACTTGAGCCCATTGATGCTGCCACTTTGCCAATCCATCTTGCTGGGGGTCTTCCTTTTTCTCTCTGACCCTCCAACCCACCAAACATGATATCCTTCTCCTGTGACTGGTCCCTCCTGACAATATGTTCGAAATGTCTGAAGTATGAGAAGTGCTTCTCAAACTTAACGTGTTGGAGGATGATTTTTTTTTTTCCAATGAATTACTAGAAAATTTAATACAAAATGATGAAAGTATAAACTTGACTTTTTAAAATGCTAAATTCAACAGACTGTACTCTCTAAAATTGCTTTTTTAAAAAGGGGGGAAAGAAAGGGTTAAAAAAGCAATTTCTTTACTTATCTTGGGCAACTTGTGAGCTAGTATTGAGCGTACTTTAAATAGTTGGCGGTTAGCCAGGCACAGCTGATATTTATCAAATAATTCTCCTAACCCAGCTTTTGGACAGCTTGTTTAGTCACATGACAATGAAACCCAGGGATTAAAAGTATTTTCAGAGTTGATTATGCCATCTCTCTTAGGTAATACATTTCTTTGCAGATATTCAGGTAATGTTTGACTTTCTGCTCTCTGCCCATAGCTGCAAGTTTCTGGCGACCTTGTTATTGCAGATAACGCTAGTGGTGCAGTGGGTAAGCACTTGGCTATTAACCTAAAGGTCAGGTGGGTAATTTGAACCATTCTCCATGGGAAAAAGATGAGGCAGTGTGATTCTGTACAGATTTACAGTTCAGAAACTCCACAGGGCAGTTCTGCTCTGTCTTGTACAGAGTCTATGATTAGAGATCCACCAGATGGAAATGGATTTTGTTATTTCAGAAAGGTACTCAACCACTGCTGCTACTTTGCCTTAAATGGTGCTTACCAACTTGCTTGCTCATGAACTTTTGATTATAAATATAGTATCTTTCCTCACCTTACCCAAATAACAGAACCCCCCACAGATCCAACTCTGCACACAGGGAGAACACACTAAATTCTATGGTCTAATTGACATGCAGAGCAAATGTTAAGACTCTAGTAACAAAAAAAGATACAAGACCACACTTTCCAAAATCCCTTAGAAAAATTACCTGCAGTCTGGGAAAATGAAAACCCTCTAACACCGCTTTATTAGCTGGTTTCCTGTTGCTAGGCGACAGGCTATCAATAGCTCTTGGCTTGTATCTTCCACCAAGCTTTCAGGAGTCAGGCTTGTCTCATAAAGTACCCAAGAGTCCTCAACTCTGACTCCTTCTTCCCAGCCTTCTGTTCAGTTGCTGTGTGGACACTCGCCCTGATTCTGAAATCCTGGCTGGATCCACACCTTCATGTCCCTAAGGCTCTGTCCCTTAGGAATCACAGGTGGGCAAAACCTGGCCTCCATCCCTGAGATTGCCAGCTGGCAGAAACCCTGCAGATTGTCCTACTGCATTATGGACTGGCTACTCACAATTTTACCTATTGCTTCCGGAGCCTCAGATATGCATGTGGCACAGACTTAAGGTATAATATAGGCCAGAGGTAGAAAGCACATTGGGTCACAGCACGGCTCCCCCTGCCAACACGCAACTATTCTCCACTTTGTACTTTTCAAGGGTGTGAATAGAGCTGACTGTCATTTGAAAGAACAAACTTCTTCAGACCAGAAAGTTGGCGTTTTCACATTATCTGAACAGCACACACCTCTAAGTAGGCACATCAATAAGTCTTAAATATTAATAAATGTCACTTTGTAAGACATGTAAGAGCAGAATATAATCAGCTACCAAGTAAAGTTGCCATATTTACCATCAGTGAGTCACATTCATGTGTCCCATTTATCACTACAGGTAAGAACAGGGAAAATGGTTCAGGTCCTTCACCATGTCCACCTCAGATTTCAGCATCAACTGACCCTAAGGTGAGAGCCAGGAGAGACGGAGCCAGCATTGCAGAAGTTCCTAGTGAAGGAAGGAACCAAATGAAGGAAATTGTGCTCCTTCCTCCTGTAACACACAGTCCATTCAGGGAAGGCTCACTGCGAGCTAGCCCATTTGTTATTTATTTTTAATCCTCACAATAGCTAAATAACTTGGGAGTAAAACCATTCTCACTTTAAATACAAGCAAGTGGAGTACATTGTCCAAGGCATCAAGTCCCTGAGATACTAAAAACAAAAAAGGTTGGAGGTTCAAGTTCACTAAGAGATATTTTAGAATAAAGGTCTGATGATCTACTTCCAAAAACATCAGCCATTGAAAACACAGATCTATTCTGAAGCACATGGGAAGGCCATGCGTTGGAGACAACTCCACAGCAACTGGCTTTGTCCAAGGCATAAAGTTTTCGAACAACAGAGGCAGGGTTTGTGTCCAATCTGGGTTCTTGTTCTTCCTACTCTTTGCAGCACCTCTGTTAGTATATTTTTGGTGGTGAAACCAATTTCAGGGTCTTAAAAATATCACTGGAGTTGAAAACAAACAAAAACTTTTCAGCCATCAATACCTGGGGCCAGGATAAAGAGTTAAAATGTTATCCAAGAACGTTTCCTTCGACTTTACACAGAATTTATAAAGATGGAAATGGCTGTGGCAGAGGACAATGGAATTTGAAAGTAAATGCATCATCAACAGAAATCTGAAACTTTCTTGGTACTTTTTATGGACAGCTACTCAGGGTCTCATCTGGAGTTTAAAGTGTTAAAAATGCAGAAATAGCAGCTTCTGAGAATATTCTCAAAACCTGGTGTTTCTTAGTTATTTTGCGCTTGCACATCTAAGGGTAACATCTCCAGCTAAATTATTCAGTGAAGATTTCTAATTCATCTATAGCTCTTGAATACTAAGGAAAGTTTATCATGTCTCTTGAAAGAGCAGGGTCACTGAAAAATGCCTTTCCTAGTTCTTTAAACTTTATATATTTTGAACCATAAAGCAATAACCAAATGTTTATAAACTTTCAGTATGTCTGATAGCCACTATTATCTACATACTTGAGAGTGTCTATAAACACTGGAAACCAAACTGATTGCTATCCAGTCAATTTCTCCTTATGATGACTTCATGGCTACATAGTAGACATGCTCAGTAGGGTTTTCCTGACTTCAGTCTTTCCAGAAACAGATCGCAAGGCATTTCTTCTGTGTTGTCACCAGATGGTTTTGAACTGCCATTCTTTTAGATTAGTCCCCAAGGACAAACCATTTGCATTACCCAGAGATCTAACATATACTTTAAAAAGTATAACCTATTTCTTTAAACTCTTTGAAGTCATCCCATAAGAAAAGCTCTGAAAGTTTTTGTTACAATTCAGCAGCTGCTACTGTATGTCTAAGGAGCTCTGGTAACGTAGTGGTTACGAATCAGGCTGCAAACCATAAGGTCAGCAGTTCGAAACTACCAGCTGCTCCGTGGGAGAAAGATGAGGATTTCTGTTCCCGTAAAGATTTACAGCCTTGGAAACCCTGTACAGGCTCGCTATGAGTCGGAACCGACTCCACGGTACATAGCAATAACAACAACTGTATGTCTCTTCTTTTACTTTACAGCTTTCCAAACAAGTGTCTTCCTCACTTTCCCCATATCTTCAAGTCTGGTCCCTTCTCCCAATACCCTACATAAACTACACCCTCTGAGATTGCCACTTACCCCAGGCCACCAAATCTGAAGGGCACTTTTCACTCCTAATTTTTGCACACTCAGCATCTTTGCATCTTTCATTACAATGTTTCAGTGTAGTTGTTATTGTGTGCCAACGAGTCGGTTCACACTATTGAGCGACACTGTAATGGGTTTCTGAAGCTGTAAATCTCTATAGAAGCAAAAACTTCATCTTTCTCTCACAGAGCAACTGGTGCATTTGAACCGCTGACCTTGTAGTTAGTTAGCAGCCAAACCCATAACCCACTCTCTTCCTTGCTGCCCCTACCTCACCCCTGTCTATTTCCATCTATTTGGCTAGCTTCTCTTTTCTGATCCAATTTTGAAATGTTGGCATTCCTTCTCCTCTTTTAGTCTATATTTTATGTCGCTCACCTACTTGTTTGCTGTTTGCTGTAAAGTCAATTCTGACTCATAATGACCCAATATAGGGTCACTGAGAGCAACTGGTGGGTTTGAACTGCCAACCTTTTGGTTACCAGTCCAGTGCTTATCTTACAGTATCAAACCAGGGATCCTCGCCTACTTACATGGTTTTAATTACTTTCCTCCACATGACTTCTAAAATATATGTTAATAATTCTCAAATCTTGATCTCTAGCTCACATTCTTCTTCTGAATTCCAAATGCAAATGCACCTCTCATCGACACCTCTACTCTGATGCCATACAGCTATGACAAACCAGGACTCATTCTGGTCCAGTCCCTACTAAGAATTTGCATCTTCATCCCAGATTTACTGAATCAGAATCTACCAGTTAAAAAGATCCCCAAGTCATTCTCTGTATATGACATGGCCAAGTGCCAAGTGTAAAGGCCTGAGTTCATCACTTTGGCTGGAAGCTGAAGCTCAGAAAACAACTTCCTATCCACAACAACCCTGTTGCAGTATTTCCTCTAGAACCTACTTGTTAGGAGCTGAGTAGTCAATCCCAGTCTGTTGCTATGGACAACAGAATGAAACACTGCCTGGCGCTGCTTCATCTCCACAATTGGTGCAACCAATGGGTCAATCCACCTTGTTGAATATCTTCCTCTTTTTTGCTGACCCTTTACTTTACCAAGCATGATGTATTTCTCCAGGGACTGGTCCCTCCTGATAACATGTCCAAAGTACGTAAGACAAAGTCTCACCATCTTTTCTTCTTAGGAGCATTCTGACTGTACTTCTTCAAAGACAGATTTGTTCATTCTTCTACCAATGCATGGTATATTCAGTATTCTTTGCCAAAACCAAAATTCAAAGGCCTCAATTCTTCTTTGGTCTTCCATAGTAAGTGGCCAGATTTTGCATGCATATGAGGCCGCTGAGTCAGGCAAACCTTAGACCTCAAAGTGACATCTATGTGTTCGACTGACTCAATGGCACTTAACAACAACAAAGATACACATCAGAATCCTGCTGTAGCATAAGCACTGGACCACAAGGTCGGTTTGAACTGTAAGGCAAGTGGAAAGACAATGTCTAACTGCAAAGTAGATTTCGTTTGACAAAAGTTAGATATTCTAATACTGATCATAAAAATATTATGATTTCAATTGACATGCATTTTGTTAAGAACAGGTAATCTCATCCTGACAAAGTCATGAGATTTATGGAAAAGTAACTTGTTTCAAGCAGAATTTATGGAATGCTTATTATGAACCAGGCATGTGCATTAAATTATTTAATTTTTATAACCAACCCATTTAACAGATTAGGACACGAAAATGTAGAGAAATTAATAACTCTCTCAATGTCCTTTAAATTGTAAGCAGCAAAACAAGAATATGAATGAAAAGAGGTGCAAAATATAGATGTTGTTGTTGTTGTTGTTGTCAGGTGCCATCGAGTTGGAACCAACTCATAGCGACCCCATGCACAGCAGAACGAAACAATGTCT
>NW_006408550.1:18658210-18679507 GCF_000296735.1 Chrysochloris asiatica
TGTGCTGGAAGAAGTGCAGCCAGAGTGCTTAGTCAATAAAGCACAGGTAAAATATAGATGTAGGAAAACTATATTCTCTTTTGTTGACTTCTTTCCCACTGAATGTATTAAAGTGAAATTTACCATTGATTTCTACCATCAATTTGAGTGAGGGATTCTTGCTCTTTTTTAAAATGCAGTTGTATTTAAGTGCCGTGGAGTCAGTTCTGATTCATACCTACCCTGTATTGGGTTTCCGAGGAGCAGCTGGTGGGTTTGAACTGCTGAACTTGTTTGTGGTTTGAAATCCAGGGCTGATCCTACAGTGCCTCTAAATCAAATTCTACACTAAGCATCTGTTTAAGAAACACTTGCTGTACCATCTATATCAAAGTAAAATATATTTTGAGGATTTTCTAAAACAATGATAATACAGTTTCTTAAGGATATGTTTGAATCTGAAAATAATGTTCCACCTTAGATGAATTTCACGGAGGTCAAACAATTAAGTTGTTGGGCATTGATTTGAATTTCTTCCACTGTTCATTCAAAGTGCTATGATAAGATGACTTAAGCATTAAAGTAAAAAGAGAATATTGTTAAATGGTTGCTTATCTCCTGAAAAAGGATTCACCACTCACCATGTGTAATTTTACATAAACTGTATATTTGACTCAAGGATGACCTCTGTAACAGAATGTTATGTACAGCATTGTTCAAAGGGGACCCAGAGTGCTTGAAACATTCCTTCAGACAATAAAGGTAGCAGGAATGTGTCCCAGATTTTTAGCTAATGGAACATAAATGAAAAGAGTGGTTTTATCTAGTTCTGAAATGCCATAATTTCAGTACACTCTAATATTTAAGACCTGGAAAAGAAGAGACAGGATAACTACATAAGCTGACATGAAAGTGTGATCCCAACAAGTCCCATCAAGTCTGAACCCCCGGCTGCCTGTGGCTTTTCAGAGACATGACTCATTACAGCGATGTTGCAACAGAACCAGAGCGTCACCAGCTCGGGGTCCTGATGTATCACCGGCTTCTCTCTGCCGTGAAGTCGCTTTCTTTTTTGTTTCATTGCTCAAGATTCCAACGACAAATAATTAGTTCCTTATCTGAAAGGAGAAAGTCGTTCTCAGATAGAATTGGCTAAGTTATAATATCTAGAAGTATTTATCTAGCTTTCACCTTCAGTTTTTATTGCATATCTTACAAGGGGCCTGCACAAGTTTGTGTAAAAAAATGAAATTGAAAGATAATGCTATTTTTCCACCAACTTTTTGAAGTTCCTCCTTAGTAACGAAACAAAGAATTGACTACCCTTGACCATTTATTTGTGTAGTACTAGCCTTCTGAACAGGAGACAAAGACCTTAAGGAACTAGCTCCTACCCACCAGCGCTCTCCCTATATGTACAGTGCTTAAATGTATTTAGCTCAAGTGTCATAACAATCATGAGAAATAAACAGTATTACCATAGCTTTATTTTAGAAGGATGCAGAAACATTTAGAATGTTGTTTCTTGGTTCTCATGACTGATGAATGAAAGATGAGCTGGAGTCCTTACATTCTAAGGCCTGGGTTTCAGTATCTTTATACAAGTCATGCAAACAAACGTGAACTCTATCTAGAGAACTTAGATGCAGCTATCAAAATACATTAATAAATACACATCTAAGAACTGAGAGCAGTGGACTTTTCCCCAGTCAGGACTGCTAGAGAATAAGCGATTGTTGGCACTGAACCCATATGGCACATGTATCAATATTGATTCTCTGTCACTGTTGAACAGTTACCATTGTCAGCATTTGACACAATTTGTTTATCCAGTGTTCTGCAGATGGACATTTGATTTGTATCCATTTTTTAACTGCTATGAATGAAGCTAATATATATTCCTGCTAAAGTTACTTTTCTGGACAGATGATAATAGAGCTGATGGGTCAGAGGATGTACTTTCAAGGTATTGCTAACAGTCTTCCAGAGTGAATGTAATATTTTATACTCCCACCAGCAATGTATGACAATTTGCTACTTCACACTGCCAGTATTTGCTGGTGTTAGTATTTTTGTATCCTTTCCATTGAATGAGTGTGGTAGCTTCTTGAGGCTTTAAAATTTTGTTTGTTTGTAGTTGATTGGTTGGTTGCTTGATTGGCTGGTTGGTAGATGCCTGACCACTAACAATGCTAAATATCTTTGCATTTGCTTACTAGTAATTTGTATATCTTTTTTTTTTTTTTTTACATGTTCTAATGAATGCTCATTTTTGTTTGTCTGAATGTTCTTGATACAAGTCCTTTGTCTGAACCATAAATTGTGAAATTTTCTCATGGTCTCTGTTTTGTCTTGGTCTTTCTTGGTAGCAAAGCTTTTTATTTTGATGGATATAATTTTTTAATAGTTTTTGATATTTTCTTGTTTTTATGTTTATGCTAAGAAATCTTCATGAAGTCTTCCTACTATGTTTTCTTCTAGATTTGTGGTTCATACTGAATTAATTTTACTTATGATATATGGGATTCATTCTTCCATGTTTCATATGTTTATGCAATTATTCCATGCTCTATTAGGAACCTTTTCCTTTCCTCTTTCAATTATCTTATCTTTATAAAATCAATTGGCCATATATATGTAGTTGTAACAAACGCTGGTAGTATAGTGGATTATGAGCTGGGCTGCTAAACATAAGGTCAGCAGTTCGAATCTACTAGGTGTTTCTTAAGAGAAAGATGAGGCTTTCTGCTCCATAAAGATTCACAGCTTTGGAAACCCTAAGTAGGGTCATTTAACATCGTTAGTGGGGTATACACCAATCAGCCAATCAAGCAACCAACCAATCAATGAACAAACAAGTTTGAAAAACCTCAAGAAGCTACCATACTCATTCACTGGGAAGAATACAAAAATACTGAGTCAGAACTGACTTAGTGGCACACAACCACTACCACCTAATATTTTAGATTTTTGTTCTATTCCATTCATCTGTTCGTCTCTCATGCTTATACCATACCATACTATTATGTATTATACCATACTATTTTTATAACTGTAGTTTTTATTTGATGTTGAAGTCAGAGAATGTGTTTACTCCAAATTTGTTCTTTCTCAACATTATTTTGGCTATTCTAGATCCCTTGAAGCTCAAGCAAACTTTAAAGTCAACTTGTTAATGTGTTAAAAATTCATTTTGTAACTTTTATTAGGATTGCATTTACTCTATAAGCAATTTGGAGATATATGGCATCAAAATATGTGTCTTCATGTCCAAGTATAGCATATTGCTCTAGTTAATATACTGTTCTTTCATTTCTGTTAGCAACATTTTGTAATTTTCAACATAGCCGTTTTACGTAACTTTTATTACATTAAATCCAGGTATTTGATGTTTTACATGCTATTGTATATGAATTTTTCTTTTCATTTTCTTTTCCAGCATTTTTATGCTATATGTAAAAATGTATTTGATTTTTGTATAACTGATTTTGTATATTGACTTTGAATTTTGTGATCCATTAAAATTCACTCATGCATTCTATATTTTTATGTATTCTTTGGGATTTCTCAATGAACTAGCATGCCTTCTGCATAAAAAGACAGTTAACTTTTTCTTTTCCAGTTAATACTCTTTTCATTTCCTTTCACTGGCTTGTTCCTTCAGTATAATATTAAATAATAGTGGTAATAACCTTGGTTTTGATTGAATACTGGTATTGAAGAAGAATATTGAAAGGACCATGGACTGCTAAAAGAACAAACAAATCTGTGCTGGAAGAAGTGCAGCCAGAGTGCTTCTTAGAAGCCAGGATAGTGAGACTTCGTCTCTCATATTTCAGACGTGTTACCAGGAAAGATCAGTCCCTAGAAAAGGTGAAGTGGAAGGTCAGCAAGTAAGAGGAAGACCCTCAATGAGATGGATTGGCACAATGGCAGCAGTACTGGCCTCAAGCACAGTAATGATTGTGAGGATGGTGCCAGACCAGGCAGTGTTTCGTTGCGTTTGTGCATAAGGTTGCTGTCAGTCAGAGCCAACTCAATGGCACCTAACAACAGAAACACATATCATAGTATTACACATATTTTTTGGTAAACACTGCATAAAAGTATTTGCTGATCCTTAAGTTGTTATATTTGTTATAAACTGTTCATACTTTTCATTCTTTTCAGAACTGTGGGATCTGTCATAGCACCTCTTTTAGTCAGAATATTGTCCATTTGTATATTGACTCTTTTTAAGCTTAGTAGAAATTTATCAATTTTACTTATATTTTAATTCATTCTTAACGTTTTTCATGAATTTTTCAATATGTTAATTTTGTCTTTAGATTGTGTTTTCCACAACATTGATTTCATTGATTTTTGCTCTTATCTTTACTCATGCTCTCCTTCTGCCTGTTTTGGGCTTAATTTGTTTCTCTTTCTAGCTACATAATTTATAATTTTTTATTGCATTTTTGCTCGTTATTTGCTTTTTATATTTAGGTGCTTACAAATTTTAAATCATGATACCTTACTGATGAAATGATACTTTTATTATTATTAATTGACTCTTTTGATCTTTACTAATGCTTTCTGTCTTAAATTCTACTGTGTCTGACATGAATATAGATAAGTAAGCTTTTGGGGGCAAGTTAGTGCTGTACAATGTATCTTTTCCACTTAGGAGATTTAAGTACTTCTGTATCCTTATGAAACAAGCTCTGGTAGCATAGTGTTATGAGTCGAGCTGCTAACCTCAAGGTCAGCAGTTCGAAACTACCAGCCACTCCGTGGGAGAAAGATGAGGCGTTCTGCTCCCATAAAAATTTATGGCCTCATAAGTTCCATGTAGGGTCGCTATGAGTCGGAACTGACTCCACAGCACACCAGCACCACCACCATATCCTTAGGTGTGTGGAATGCTTCTGTAGCCACATGTAATACAATCATAGCCCAATCACAAACACAAACCCTGGTGGTGTCATCCTTAAAGCATTTGGCTGCCAACCAAAAGGTCAGTGGTTTGAACCCTCTAGCTGTGCCACAAGGGACAGATTTGGCAGTTGGTTTTTATATAAATTTACTGCTTTAAACTCTATGAGGAAGTTCTACTCTCTCTCATAGAGACACTATGAGTTGAAATCAACTTACCAGCTGTGGGCTTGGGTTTGAATTCTGTGTTTTAGATGTGTCCCTTTCAAATTGCATTATCAGCTGGAACTACAGGAAATTGTTTTTCTTGTGGTCAAAAAAACCCAACTATTGACTGTTAACGATTTTATCTGATTTAGCCTGGTGTGGTGCTGTAGGATCAGCACTGGTATGTGAACCACAAAGTCAGCAGATCAAACCCACCAGCTGCTCCTCAGAAACCCTATATAGGGTCGCTATGAGTTAGAACCAACTCAAGATCACTTAACAATAACAACAATATTTGGATTTTAAAATTTATTATTCAGTCTGACAATATTTGTGTTTTACTGGGAACATTCTATGTTCTTTGCTTCACATTGCCTAATTTTATATTTTCCACATTTTCTGCAACACTGAAACATATGCATTTTATAGTTGTAGTAGTTTTGATAATTTTCATAGTTTTTCACATGAAGAGAAAATACATTTTAGAGAAAATCAATAAATTAGTTTAAAAAAGTAGAAATATTCATATATGTTTTTAGCTTAATTATAAAGTAGTAAATTAATGTGTTTTCTAAAATTCTTTCACTAGGATATTATTGTATAGAATATTACTTCAAATAATAGAACAGTAAACTGATATTAGAAATCACAAAGCAGTTGATGGTTTGTTTCAATTGTGTTCATCGTCATGGGTATGAAATAATCTTTATTTCAAGGAGTTTCTCTCTCATATAATCCAGGAATGTAAGGTTGTCCCTGAAGAGAAATTCTTAATAATAATTGCTACTACCTATGGAGTGTCAGGAGTCCTAGTGTGGTGCTACAGGATAAGCATTGGACTGCAAGACAGGCAGTTCAAACCCTCCAGCTGTTCCTTGGAAATACTATACAAGATTCTATGAGTCCAAACTGACTAGACGACACTTAACAACAATAACTATGCTTCAGGCACTTCAAATGACCCTTTTTCTTTTGTTACAAAGAAATATATGACTACATCTTACATGTGTAGCAGATGTAGCCATATCCATGTGGTGTAATACAGTCATACCCCAAAAACAAACTTAAATCATTGCTGAGGCATTTTGAAAACATTTACGCAAACTTACCTGTAGTTTGTGACAATGCTCATTCAAATCCGCTTTCCTTTTCTTAACACCTTGAGATGCAAACATTGCTCTCACATTTGTAGCATCAAAAAAATTCATCACTCATCCACCATGTTTACTTCCCTGTCTCTTCTGTCTTGTCTTTGCCACATGCTATTCTCCTAGCATATCACATGTTCCCTACCTGCACATACCTCTGGGAAATGCAATTAATCTTTCTCTGTGACAGCTTTTCTCTAGAGAATGCACTCACATCTTTCTTGTCCTTTTAGAGGGCAGAGTAAGAGGACAAGACAAATTGGTAACACTCAAATGTCCTATCCCAGAAAGAAGGAAAAGAAAAGGCAATGAACTGCTTTCCCTCTAACACACACATATACACAAACACACACCACATTTGCCTAGTCACATATACCAAAGGAGAAACTCATTGTTATGGCTTTGTTTGTTATTGTTGGGTGCTAGTGATTTGCCGTCAACTCAAAGGGACCTTATGTACAACAGAACAAAACACTGTCTGGTCCTGCCTTATCCCAGGAAGTCTGTGAAGTACCCATGCATGAAGTCTTGGTATGGTGCTGGGGGAGAAACACTGAACTTCTAACCATAAGGTCAGTGATTTAAATCCATCAGCTAGTCCTTGGAAACCTATACGGCCACTGTGTCAGTCCATCTTATTAAGGGTCTTCCTTTTTTTTGCTTACCCTCTACTTTGCCATGCTTGCTGAAAGTGAAGAGGACTTGAAACATTTACTTATGAAGATCGAAGATCAAAGAGCACAGCCTTGGATATGGATTACATCTCAAAGTAAAGAAAACAAAATCCTCACCACTGGACCAATAAACAACATTCTTATCAATGGAGAAAAGATTGAAGTTGTCAAGGACTTCATTCTTCTTGGATCAACTATCAACACTCGCGGAAGCAGCAGTCAAGAGATCAGATGACGTATTGCATTGGGCAAATCTGCTGCACAGGCACTTTTGGTAAAGTATTGAAGAGCAGAGATGTCAGCTTGAGGACTAAGGTGTGCCTGACCCAGGCCATGGTGTTTTCAATAGCCTCATATGGATGCGAAAGCTGGACAGTGAATAAGGAAGATTGTAGAAGAATTGATGCCTTTGAGTTGTGGTGTTGGAGGAGAATACTAAAAGTGCCACGGACTGCCAAAAGAACCAATATATCTGTTTTGGAAGAAGTACAACCAGAGTGCTCCTTGGAGGCCAGGATGGCTAAGCTTTGTCTCTCATACTTCAGACATATTGTCTGGAGAGAACAGTCGCTGGAGAAGGATGTCATGCTGGGTAAGGTGGAAGGTCAGAGAAAAAGAGGAAGACCCCCAACGAGATGGATTGGCCAGGCGGCATCATTGATGGACTCAAGTGTGGCAGTGGTAGTGAGGTTGGCCCAGGATCGGACATTGTTTCGTTCTGCTGTGCATGGGGTCGCTATGAGTTGGTTCCAGCTCGATGGCACCTGACGACAACAACAACTACTTTGCCAAACACTCTGCCCCTAGGAATCTTTCCCTCCTGGTAACCTGTCCAGAGTATGTGAGACAAAGTCTCACAATCCTCATTTCTTAAGAGCATCCTGATGCTACTTCTTCTGAGATAGATTTATTCCTTCTTCTGGAAGTCCATGTTATGCTCAATAGTCTTCTCCAACACCATGATTCAAATACAGCAGTTCTCATTGGTCTTCTTTATTCACTGCCACACTTTCCAATGTCTATGAGGTCATTGAAAATACAGAGTCTTGGATTAGGCTTCCCTTAGTCCTCAAATGACATCTTTGCTTGTTAATAGCCTAAAGAGGTCTTCAGAGACTTTGAAATTGAATGACGATGCAATCATGTCCTTGTTTAAAGCAAAAAAGTAATGTCTAAAAATATGCTTTTATTCAAAATTAAATTGATATTGTTAATTGGTCTCAAATAGATTCCAACAAATAGCGACCCTGTGTAGGGTTTCCAATAGTGACTGGTGGGTTTGAACCACTGACCTTGCAGTTAGCAGTTCAGTTGTTATCCTGCAGTACCACAACAGGACATTTTTTACTTTATATATGGGTACGTCACGTATTTCCTTTAGGTATCTAGTTTTCTGGGTACAATTATAATGTAATTCTAGATATAATAGACGCATGTATGATTTTAGCAGCACTGGAAATAACAAAGTAGAATTGTAACTCCAAGAAATTAACTTGTAAATATATGGATCATACAATCCTGTCCTCCACTTGACCCATCTATGTGGTACCCTAATGATTCCCATATTTAAAGGATCGTCTTTCCTTCTAAAATGTATACATTTCCAAATATTAATGATTTATTACATATTTAAATATAAGTAACTAAATGCTAAGGAGCTCTGGTAGCATAGTGGTTATGAATCCAGCTGCTTACCTCACGGTCAGCAGTTCTAAACTACCAGCTGTTCCGCGGGAGAAAGATGAGGCTTTCTGCTCCCGTAAGATTTACAGCCTCGGAAACCCTGTACAGGGTCACTATGAGTCTGAACCAACTCCACGGCACATCACAACAATAACCAATGCCAGTGATTATTGTAGCAGTCATAACATTCAGTTAGGTGCCATGGAGTTGATTCTAACTCACAGTGCTCCTATGCACAACAGAACAAAACTCTGCCTAGTCTTGTGCCATCTTCACAATGCTTATGCTGTTGCCACTGTGCCAATCCAGCTTGTTGGAGGTCTTCCTCCTTTTTGCTGACCCTTCACTTTACCAATCATGATGTCCATCTCTGGGATGGATCCTTCTTGATAATATGTCCAATGTATGAGAGACAAAGTCTTGCCATTTTGGCTTCTAAAAAGCATTCTGTCTGTACCTTTTCCAACACAGATTTGTTCTTCAGTTTGAACATAATGGCACAGTAATATTTGAGGTTTGTCTATTTGTTTTACAAATCTTGGGATATCACCAAACCCATCTAGTTGAATCCCCAGGTATCACTGTAGAACTTGTGCTTCCCCTAAATTTTCAGTTCAGAGCTTGGATCACCAATGAAATATTGACTAGGAAAAGCAAAAGCCTCCGTTTTGAGGTTGTCTCTAAAACACAATTCAAATGAGCTAGTGTCCTTGACATTTCCTCCATCAAGAAAAGCAAATATTCCTTTATACTAGATTTCTAAAATGTTCAGGTTATTTTCTTCTTTTTGTATTAAAAATTGAGCTGAAATATATCTGAGGAAATACTTGGTAAAGTATAATGTTTTTCTTTAAGAAAAACTTGAGCTAGAAATAGTGATTTGTAAATACTCCCTGCTTTGCAGTTATTTGCTCTCTCAATTAGAGGGGAAAGGTTCCTTGTGGCATTTTCTGTAAATACTTTATTAATTTCCATTTTAGACCTTTTTATTCTTCTACTAACTCATTTAGGGCAGGACTGTTGTTATGTATTCTGATTCATAATAAGACTTTGTATAGGGTTTCTGTGGTTGTATATCTTTTGGTATTATTGTTGTTAAGTGATTCCGACATATAGGAACTCTGTATAGGATTTCTAAGGAGCAGCTGGTGGATTTGAACCAATGACCTTGTGGTTCAAACTGACCGTTCAGTCCAGCGCTTTATCCCACAGTGCCACACCAGGACTCCAGACCATATCTTCATTATTCCATTATCTTTCTGCCAGAGCTCCTTGAACGATGCTTTCTCCAGAATAGTAGCCCAATATATTTTGCTCAATTAAATTGAATTTGTTGTCTTGGGAACAGTAAATATAGTGTTCATAAATTAATGTGCCATAAAATTATTTTAATTTAACCCTAGTACTAACAATCAGACCCCACACAAATTAAATTCTTGTGCAAGGTCAATAACCAGTTACTGGCAGAAATACATCAGTCTTCAAGCCTCCTCCTGCTCACTGCAATAGCCTTTCTTTAGCCAAAGTTTCTTGAAACAAATTTCATTTAAATATTAATTATGAAGCTACCATGTGAAATTTACTTTTAAATATTTAAAGATTTTAGAATTCAACATCATTGCTGTATCAACAATATCACTTAAGAACATTCAACACTCAATTGTTTTGACACTTTTTCCCCTATTTTTGTTGCTCTCTACTAAAAAATATGTCCCTGTCAACGTAAACTTCTTTTATTAAATATGAAGTAATATGTTGTTGTTGTTGTTGTTAAGTGCCGTCGAGTCAGTTTCGACCTATAGCGACCCTGAATAGGGTTTCCGAGGCTGTACATCTTTATGGGAGCAGATCGCCTCATCTTTCTCCCTCGGAACAGCTGGTAGTTTCGAAATGCTGACCTTCCGGTTCGCAGCCCGATTCGTAACCACTACGCTACCAGAGCTCCTTATGAAGTAATTATGAAGTAATATAGCTAAATTTTATTACTCGACTAAACTAGAAGTCTGTGATGCTGTTGATGTTAGAGTTATCACATCAAATGCAAATGGTAGAAAGGACTGGTTATACTTGGTCCAGACCCATCTTCCTCAGACCTCACATAAATGAGTATTTTCATGACTGTTTCTCACATAACAGAATTAGAAACAGATTAACTTGTACCAATGAAACACTTGCTTTACAACATGAAATCTGAAGGGCTTTTGCCTGTGAACAACTCCAGCCAAGCAAAGTTTAGTTCCATCTTGAACCTACATTTAAATGTTCAGATGCCAATTTTTCTTGAGTACGTCATATACCTCTAAACGTTAAACTACTAACATTACAAGTAGTGTATATTTTAAAGTGGATTTGGGGGCACTTCCTTCAGCCAGCCCCCACAGGAACTTTCCTGGCACATCCTTTAATCAGTACCCGGTTGTGAGGTCATACCCTGAGAACTTCAGAGACCATCAGTAAGGTTTTCTATGAGTAACAGTCCCCTCCTTGCTTCCATAGGCTAGGCAAGCGTAGGTGAGGCATTGCTGGTGTCAGCCATGATGGAGATTCCTTTCATCTCTGTGCCCTAAGAAGGGCCACTTCATGGAGGGCGGTAAAAATTCATCTTGGCATCTATGATTTCCCTCAGCTAGATGATCTATTTTGTCTTCTCTTGTTTTCACTCTTGTTTAAGACTTAGTAAAATGTACCCAGGATATTTAGATATGTGAGGATGGGGTCTCCTTTTCCCTTGCCTACAACACACTTTAGAGTGCAAACTCAATGCTTGACATCAAGTGGAGGCTGAATAAATATTTGTTGGCTGTGGCTGTCTAGACAATACGTCTGTGTCATTAAATTGTTGTGTCGATGCTAAAGAGTAGACATATCTATGCTCCCTTTACAAATGAGTTTATGTGTGTCAGGCTGAGACTTGAATTCAAGTTGCCTTACTGCAAAGTTGTCTCTCTTTCTAGTGATATTTGACGTTGAATATTTCATAAAATGATGTGTATAAATCACATGTTTACCCTAAAATCTTCACAATATTGAAAGGGAAGTTGTGTTGACCTTTTATTTCAGTCAGAATCATGACAGAAACATTTGGTGTGGTGCTGTAAGATCAGCAGTTCAGGCCCACCAGCTCCTCAGGAACACTATACAGGGTCGCTATGAGTCAGAACTGACTCAACAGCACTTAACAACAGCAACAACAATGCCCATCTACCCTTTCAACCTCCACACAGACCAAGTAATCAGAACTCTTGAATTTGAGGCACTTGAAAGAAATTGGAGACTAACTCTTAACTTTCCCCTTGGGAACAGAATTGAAAATTCTGTGCCTACTTGGTTAAAACAAAAAGGAATTGGAGAGAGACAGTAGGAACAGTAGGGTGAGGAGGGATGCTTTATTGGACCAGTCTATTCTCCCACCATTTTCCCAGATAGAATTTGCTAGGACAATATCCAAATTGCTAATTTGAACTGTCTTACAAATATCATAGATAAGAGAACCACACAAACAAGAGAACATAGGCTGTATCTTAGAGAAGAGACCCAAGGGGAACTCCTTAGGAACTCATTCTTGAATCACACATAAGAAAAACAGCCTCATAAGTCCTGTGTAAACATTTGCCCCTCCTCATATTTCACACCCAGAAATAAGAAAGGGGGGGGTGGTTTAGAAAGAAAGAAAAGAACAGGGTTCATATGTGCCCCTGCACAGTATAAATCCTTTAGGTCACAAGTCCAACACAAGATAAAAAGAGGGGAAGCATGTGCATATGATCTGTAACTGAAATTATGGCTCGCTAGAGAGCACTTGAGTTTTTAGTACCTAAGAGTAGCTGGAAAATTGCAGAATCAACCTAAAATATTAGAAAGATTAGGCAGAGCAATTTAACAGAGTATGACTGGAAATATTGATTGGAGAAATAATAAGAATATTTCATATTTATATCCCAACAAGATGGAGCTGTTCAGCAAACTAGTTTCCTATACACATATTGAAGGATCTCTGGTAGCGTAGTGGCTACAAATCAGGCTGCAAACTGCAAGGTCAGCAGTTCGAAACTAACAGCTGTTTTGTGGGAGAAAGATGAGGCTTTCTGCTCCCGTAAAGATTTACAGCCTCCGAAACCCTGTGCAGGATCGCTATGAGTCAGAACCAACTCTACAGTACTTACCAAAAACAACATATACATATTGAGCACCATAACATATATGTTTGGCAATGGTTCCGCAAAGAGGTAACTGAAAATAACTTTTAAGCCTCATTGACCTTACCTTGTCTTTAATCTCCATTAAGTAATTTGGTCACAAATCATCAACATAGTAGAAATTATTGTTTACCATATAGTGCAAATATGAGGATAAATATAATTTATTTGTCATCAAATATATGTGCTATTATTGCTAACAAGTGGATTCAAATTCATGGTGATCCCATTTGTGCAGCATAGAAGTGTTTCATTGGGTTTTCCAGAATTTTCAGAAATAGAATGCCAAAGAGATGATGACATGGACAGATGGAGCAGCTGGGGACATTGGACTCAGGGAAGGAGAGGGGCTGTGTGCTGATGGCCAGGGGGCAGGCCTGGGGGGTATGCCCTTTGGTTGTTTGATGATGCATGGAGGGTATTGTAATTATTGCAATGAAATAAAATACGATAGGATGAATGTAAAACTGATGTTCTCTCATGTAAACCCATATAATTCACAATAAAAACTTTTTTAAAAAATCCTTTTAGAATCATCCCCAATCCCCTTTCACCAGATCTATTTGGAGAAGAGGAAAACTATTCAATGGGGATTCAACTGAAACGGGGCACACTTGTGGAAGCTTGTGAGCCAGTCACTTTGTGCCTTCGTAGCCCCCACTGTCTGGATTGCCCATCCCTGCCAACCAAGTGCACTGAGGAAACAAGCTTCGTTCTTGATAGGAAATTTTGAGTAACTGCGTCCAGATGAAAACCAGTTGAAATTTTGAGCAACTGCATCCATGAGCAAGGGGCAAGTTCATCAAATTATTGCAATTTACACTTGGAACTAACTTGATGGCACTTAACAACAACAACACAGTATCAATAATCTTAATTTTCATCTGGCTGAGTTCTGATCAACTTGCCATCCAAGCTAGGACTAGTGGGTACTAGCTACAAGTCTGGGAGTTCATGCACTCTCCCCTGCACCTCAAATTAGCTGACTGCTTCATCTCAACTCTGCCTTCCAGTGACTAGGTCAGTGCCCGTGGTCTCTGGAGTTCACAGGTCTCTGTAAATTTCAGATCAGCCAGGCAAATAGCGATATATACACGATCTTGGAACAAAAGCACTCTGTGTGTTGTTCATGAAGAACATGGGAGGAAGAGTGGGATGTATATACATACTTGTATGTCCCACAAATATATAAGAGTTTGAAAGAGAACATTTGTATATGAGTAGCCACAGGGTCGCTATGGGTCGGAACCGACTCGACGGCACTTAACAACAACAAGCCACAGGGAGGAAGCGGGACAACTGTTGTTGCAGGGAGGGGATTGCAACCATTGAGGTGAAACAAAGTGTAGAATTTGTTGAATGTAAAACTGATGACCTTGTCTTTAAATCTTCACTCAATTCACAATAAAATGTATATATATATATATATATATATATATATATACAAGTAGCTTGCCAAGCCAGTCTTCTAAGATGACGTTGGGTGATTTTGAACCATCAACTATTTAACTAGTAGTTCAGCGCTTAACTTTCCCAGCATCCAGGGAATTCTACACATACATATAGTCAAAGCAAACATACTACCATCACATCAACATTAATTCTGACTCATAGCAATGATATATGACAGAGTAAAATTGCTCCGTATCATTTCCAAGGTTGTAAATCTTTACAGAAGACTATTTCATCTTTCTCTTGCAGAGTACCTGGTGGGTTCAAACCACCAACCTTTTATCTAACAGCCAAGCATTTCAACCACTGCATCTTCAGGGTTTCTTCAAATGTGTGTTTCAGAAAAGCAGCTGGTGGGTTTGAACCACCAATCTTGAGGTTCAAAATGACATTACGGTTTATTGTTTATCCTACAATGCCACACCAAGACTCCATGAAATCCTTCAATATTGCAAGTCAAGGCTTAAATTTTTTCTTCCTGTCATTCAGCTTGAAAAATGCTAAGGGTGTTCTTCCCTTTTGTTTCTAACTCTAATTCTTAGCACATTTAATTATAATATTTTGTCTTTTCAAGCTGTCCTTTGAAATTTTTTATTTAGCTCTTCAATTTCATTGTTTTTCCAGCTATTTTCGTTGCTCTACATTCAAGAGCAAGTTTCAGAATATCTTTAGACA
The DNA here is from genome assembly GCF_000296735.1 of Chrysochloris asiatica. Classification (NCBI taxonomy): domain Eukaryota; kingdom Metazoa; phylum Chordata; class Mammalia; order Afrosoricida; family Chrysochloridae; genus Chrysochloris; species Chrysochloris asiatica. The sequence continues at coordinate 18,673,139 of NW_006408550.1, forward strand.
TCCACTTTAGTCTCCTCTTTCTTTCCTTTTTTTAAAATTAACTTTTGCTTTCTTCATGTATGTTGTTCTAATGCCATCTGAAACTTCTCTGGTCTCCATACATTAGTATCTAATGAATTGAATCTATTCTTGAAATGGGCTCTAAACAAAGGTGGGATACACTCAAGTTGTTATTTTGATTATTGTAGACTTGGTTTAATTTTCTTCAGCATCTACTTGAACTTGCATATGCGCAATTGATGGTCCGTTCTACAGTCGACCCTTGGCTTTGTTTTGATTGATGATTTTGAATTTCCTTGTCTTCTCTTCCTATAGACACTGTCAATTTGATTCCTGCCTATTCCATCTAGTGAGACCCATATGTATAACAAGTTCCATTTATGGTGTTGAAAACAATTTCCATTCCCATTTCCATATGCAATGAAGAAGTTGTTGGTCTTGACAAATTTTGTCGTGCTACTTCTACCATCATTTCTATCAAAATGCCGTATTTTCCAACGACCAATCCTTCCCTTTGTGTCCAACTTTCATATTTCAATCATCAGTAATTATCAATTCAACTTGATTGAATGTTTGATCAATTTTAGACTGAAAAAGTTGGTGGAATTCTTCTATTTCTTCATCACTGGCATTGTGGTGGGTGCATAAATTTGGATAATAGTGTGTTAACTGGTGTATGGATATCATCCTATTACAGACAGCATTATACTTCAAGATCTATTTTGAAATGTTGTTTTGACGATGAATGTGACACCACTCTTCACGAATTTGTCATTCCCTACATAGTAAACTATATGATTACATGATTCAAAATAACCAATACCTGTCCATTTTAGCTCACTTGACTCCACGGCACATAACAATAACAACAATGCTTAAGATATCGATCTTTATGCATTCTATTTCTTTTTTGACAACGTTCAATTTTCCTATAAGCATAATTTGTACATTCCACAGTCCAATTATTAATGGACTTTTGCAGCTATTGCTTCTTATTTTGAGCTGTAGCCCATCAGCAAATGAAAGCTTTGCTTCACTCACGTCAGTAAAGTCATCTCTACTTTGAAGAGGCAGCTTTTCACTCCCTGCCTTTCTAACTAAGGAACTCATCTCCTGACTCTATATCAGAAAATACTCATAAGATTGTTGTTGTTAAGTGCCATCGAGTCATTTCCAACTCAGTGACCCTGTACAGTGTTTCCAAGGAGTGACTGGTGGGTTTGAACCACTAACCTTGTTGTTAGCAGTCCAGTACTTATCCTACAATGCATCAGGAATGAATTCCTCAGAATTGGCCCTCTATTCCTTCTTCCACTGTATCCTGTCCCCCTTGGGTGGCACTGCCAGTATTGACAACACCAGTGACATGATTTCCAATATCACAGCAACACACAAGCCACCACAATACAACAACCTGACGAGTGGGGTTCAAACACCTATAAATTTATTATTGTTTAAGTATGAAAGTTCATTTTTCTTTTCCTCCTCTGTGGAGTAAGTGCCATAGAGTCAGGAGTATAAATTTAACTTCTTTCTAGCTTCAATTTTTTATTTGGTTTTGTATCTCTCTCTCTGCTATGTATTTTGAGAGAGCTTAGAAATAAGCCTTTTTTCTTTTCTCCACAGGATTAAATTCTTTTATCTGTTCCACTTCCAGTCCTTTGAGAGCTAAATAAGAGAATACAAACAGTTCCACCAGCCTGTGTATCAAGTCAGTAAGAATAATCCAATCAGCAAAGACCTTTTTTCTGAAAAATAGCTTGTCCTTCTCAAGGCAAAAGCCTATCTAATTTTTCCATTTGAGAGTTGGATAGAACTGCCAATGTTCAATATCTGAGGATTATAATCATTTTACTCTCTCATTGCATAGTTGTTAGGAGAGCTGCTTTTACTTGTCATCAAGTTGGCTTCGATTCAAGGTGACACTGACCCATGTCTAACAGAACAAATTGTTGCCCAGGTCTGGACCATCTTGACAATTGTGGCCATTGTGTGTTTTAAGTGTTTTTCAACGGAAAAGCTCATTTTCCAGCACTGTATCAGCAAGTAATCTCTTGTGACCAATAGTTTTCCTTGACAAATTTTCAAAAGTTTGTTTTCATCTGAAACCTGTCAGGATGGAAGACCCTGCATGTGTGGCCAGTGGAATAACTTTCAGAATCATAGCAACCCATCAGTCATCATAGCATGACAAACTGACAGATGGATGATGAAAATCACTATATAAATTCCTGATGTTAAGAATTATATTACTTTTTTTTTTCAAAGTATTAATAGTATCATTTCCACTCTCGTATTTTTTAGGGAAAAATATTCCAAAAGTTAGTAAAAAAAAATTTTTTTAAGGCAAGGTAAAGAGCAAGGAACAATGTTGTTCCTCTCCCTCATCACCAGATGAATGAATTCTCCCTCGGAACTTTCACATCATTAGCTCTGGTTTTAGTCTTCACTACAAGGGGTCCAGTTGGTTACTACTTCTGTAAAGTCTTTCTTCTCAATTTTTCTTTTCTTTTTTGTTTCTTCTCACTTTAAAGCATGTTCCCATTTTCTCAGCTACTGTTTCACTCACATTCCCATTTCTTCCCCTCTTTGACATTTTGTTCTCACTTTAACATTTGCTGCTCTCTTACTATCTGTTGTTGTTAAGTGCCGTCGAGTCAGTTCTGACTCATAGCGACCCTGTAAAGGATTTCCAAAGAGCAGCTGGTGAGTTTGAACCAGTGATTTTGTGGTTCACACTGACCTTGAGGTCCAGTGCTTTATCCCATAGCGCCACACCAGGACTCCTGTTTCTACTTACTCTCCCTATAAAGCCATTCTCATCACTTTCCTTGTTACCCTTAGGCTGGTCATCTGACAATGTTACAATTCAAGTCTTGATTTTGAGAATTTCCCATCATTTATGTCACAGGGCATGTACACTGGAAGTCTATGACTTTCAAAATGTAAATAAGCCTTGTTGTTGTTGTTGTTAAGTGCTGTTGAGTTGGTTCCAACCCATAGCTACCCTGTGTAGGCTTTCCAAGCAGCCGCTGGAGAGCTTAAACCTCAAACCTTGTGGTTCAAACCAATTTTGCAATCCAGTGCATTAATGCTTAGCCCCACACCAGGACTCCAAATAAGTCTTAAACCAAGCAAACATTTCCAGCCCGTTGGCTGGCAGCACAAATACACTCATGATCCATCATTCCCACATGTTGTCCCAATAGCATCTTCTGGATTTGTACTTTCCCCTTCACTTCCCCAAGGACTTGCCAGAGCAGGCCTGTATCTCCTTGCTGGGGTTACTGTGAAACCCCAGTTATCTGCTTCAGCCTCCCCTATGCTCCTGCACTCAGCTGGATTCGTCTCAAATCCTCATTAATCTTCTCAGCCTCCTAGAATCACTTTCTCTTGTCTGTGACATTTCATCTAAATTCTCTAATCGAGATTCCTGAGGCCCTCAGTCAGTAGGATCTATAATCCCCGTTTTCCAGCCAAATATCTCATTACTTTCAAGTATACTTTTGCTCTAGCTGCATCAAGTAAACCATCACTTCCACATATATCTTAATCATCCCTTTTATGTGTGCTTTGTTGTTGTTTCTCTAACCTCAAATGCCTTCCTTTGCCCTTTCCGCAGCCCATATTTACAACTGATCCTGACTATTACATCTATCTTTGGCCATATAATGGCTGCAGGACTCTCTGTCTGATAGTTTAATTCCTTCACTTCTCATCGAGCATGTTCTTGAATATTCTGGAGTGTCTGTTGCCTGTTGCTGTTGTTGTTTAGCACTGTTGAGTTGCTTCTGACTCATAGTGACCCTGTATAGGGTTTCCGAGGAGTGGCTGAAGGGCTTGAGCCACTTACCTTGCATTTAGCAGTCCACTGCTTATCCCCATCTTATGCCTAGCAGTTCTCAAAGATAACTTTTACCATATTGCTGACAATATTAAGTCATTAGTCAAATATATTATCAATTTAAATACAAATGAATATGCATAACTTCAGATGACTGGGCTGACCCTTAAAAGGCCTGATTTACTCATGAATTCAAGAAACATTTATTGAGCATCTCCCACATGCCAAGGCCTCTGCCAGCATCTGTAAATAAAATGAGATAAACAAACAAACAAATCCTCCTGTCAAAACATGCTCCATAGTTCGAAAAGTTCATCTTAGAAAATTATATTTCCATCTACAAGCAGGCACTCAAGTTTACTTTTCAGCAGGTCATTTAATGTAAAACCTTTAAATCTATATGACAGTTCAACAAATTTTTTTTTAGTATCTACTATATGCTGAATGCGTGAGCTAAATAAATGATTTATTTCATTGTTTCACTGTATCATCAGAGAAAACACATTTTACATTATTTTTTTAAATGTTGACAAAGAACATAGGGACATAAAATACTATTGAAGTATTAAAAATGACTTTCAACATTTATTCATATTACACTCAATTAAAACTCCAAACTCCAAAACCAAACTCATTGCTTCTGGGTTGATTCTGACACATGGAAACCCCATCAGACATAGTAGGACTGCCTCACAGGGTTTCCAAGTCTGTAATCTTTTCAGGAGCAAACGACCACACCTTTCTCTCTTGGAGTAGGGGGTGGGTTCAAACTGCTGACCTTTCACTTGCAACTGAGTTGTTTAACCTCTGCATCACCAGAGCTCCTCCAAAATAATTAAATATCAACTCTTAACTTCAAAGACAGAACAAAACTCTGTCTACTTACCCATATTATAAATTTACCTAAGTGTGGTTTTCTTAATTTCTAAAGGTAAGAATAAAATTAAACTGAAAATAAGAATGCACTGTTTGTTTTAAACTGTTTACATAATTAAAGCAATTAAAATTCCAACTAATTATTGTGGGAAGAAATCCTCTGGGTACGAAAATTCTTTAAAAATGAAAGGATCAGAATTCCCCAGTGTGTTTTCATACAAATTAATTACCCTGCAAAGTTTCTAGACTCCTTTCTTAATAGTTTCGTATTATAGGTCTGGTGGATTCGATTACTTTACTTACTTTATCTGCTTTGCCATGTGGTCTCTCAACCACATTAAATGTAGAAAGTCAGCAGTCTAGGAATTCTGCGTCCACCCTAGGAACTGAAAGCATGTATCCAGGTCTCAATGGGCTGAATGGTAACGATGCTGTTTGTTGTTCAGGCATCTCCTTTCTCTTAGGTAGTGCAAATCAAGTTCATGAAAAACGGAATTAAAGTAGTGGAATTTCCCACAAACTTTTCAAGGTGTCTTGGTGTGGCACTCTAAGATAAGCACTGGACTGCAAAGTCGGCTTGAACAGCAATGTCAGGCATTCAAACTGACCAGCCACTCCTCAGAAACCATATATAGGGTTCTTATGAGTCGGAAACAATTCTATGGCATGTAACAACAATGTACATATGTGTGTGTGTACATGTGTATGTATGTATGTATGTATATGTATGGCGTTCTGATGTGGCGCTCTAGAATAAGCACTGGACTGCTAACCACAAGGCCAGCAGTTCCAACCCACTAGCCACTCCTTGGAAACCCTATTCAGATAAGCTATCAGTCATAGCAGAGTCCTGGTATGGTGCTGTGGGTTAATGCTCTGGACTGCACTTAACAATAACAATGAATCATAACAGACTCAACAGCACTTAATAAAAGTATATATATATATGGAGTCCTGGTATGGTGCTGTGGGTTAATGCTCTGGACTGCACTTAACAATAACAATGAATCATAACAGACTCAACAGCACTTAATAAAAGTATATATATATATGGAGTCCTGGTATGGTGCTGTGGGTTAATGCGCCAGACTGCAAAGCCGTTTGAACCGCAAGGTTGGCGGTTCAAGCTCACCAGCTGCTCCTTGGAAACGCTATACAGGGTTACTATGGGTCGGAACTAACTTGACGGCACTTAACAACAACAACAACAACAATTATATATATATATATACACACACACACACACATATACATTTGACTTCTGGTGTGGGGCTGTAGGATCACCACTGGACTGTGAACTTCAAGGTATATATATGTTGTTGTTGTTAAGTGCCGTCGAGTTGGTTCTGACCCATAGCGACCCTGTATATATATATATATATATGATTCTGCCTCAGCTTGACTAGGCCAGGATTGCAGAAGGTTGAACAGTTGAAATGTGTTTATACCCGAGGTGATGAAACCTAATACAAGCATAGTTACCTCTATGATGAGCAGCTTTGAGCAGCCAATCAATTAAAGGGATGTTTCCTTGGGGTGTGGTCTATTCCCAATATAATGGGCATGCAGAAAGGCATTCTTTCTTCCTCTTGTTGTTGTTGTTGTTAAGTGCCGTTGAGTCGGGTCTGACCCATAGCGACCCTGTACAG
>NW_006408550.1:18679997-18684075 GCF_000296735.1 Chrysochloris asiatica
TATATATATATATATATACACACACATACACACAAAGCAACCTTGTGTAAGGTTTCTAAGGAGCAGCTAGTGAATTTGAACAACTGACTTTGTGGTTCAAACACCTGTGCGGTCCAGTGCACTATCCAAGGGCAAATGAATGGGCACATCTTTCTCAAGCTGCCATTGCTCTTCTTTCCCACCATCATGTACAGAGACTGACGTGTGACAGCAATGTAGCTTTCATGTGGAGTTCCCTCAGATTCTCTCTGCCCATTCTTAACTCAAGGAGCCCTGTGGCAATGATTAAGCACTCAGCTGTTCCACAGGAGGAAGATGTGAGGGTCTGTTTTGGTGAAGACTAAACCTTAGAAATCTAATGGGACAGTTCTATTTTATTCTGTAGTGTCTCTATGAATCAGAATCCACTTGACGGTAACAGATTTGTTCATTGTTTTGTTTTTGGTTTATTCTAGACTAACATCAATGTGTTTCAACTTTTCATTTGTCTTCTTCATTTCTTCAAGCTCTACAGGCCTACCATCAGCTTGGCTGCACAACCACATTCTGCTAGATCAGGTAAGCAGAGAGCGCTAAGTTCTTAGGCAAGGCATCTTCCTCCCAGGACCATGATCAGCTGGTCAAATGCTGAGGTGGAAAAGGAACATTTTAAAAAGGTATAATGGACTTTAAAGCAAAACAAAACAAAAGGTCCACTATGCATCCTATATACAGAACCATTGGGTGGGTAGTTTGTAAAGGAACTCCGTTTCATACAAGACTGCATTGCTTTTGTCTACCACGTACACATTTACGAAATGATTTAGAACAAAGTAAAGCATATTTTCTGATCCTAAAAAACATACTCAAGCACTCTTTATTTGGATATCTTGAGTCCTCAGTGGATTACAGATAGCTATTCTAAGCTGATCTTCAGTATTCTCTCCTGGGGAAAATGTAAATAAATTTTGCTTTGGCATTTCATGTCTGGATTTTAGTTATACTAGCTGGGGCTGAGCGTGAGGCTGAAAGTTCAGTATCTATAGGTCTATTTCTAACTAGAGAATTAGAGTATCTTTGGAGGATCATTTAAAATCATTCTATTGAAGCATATGGGAGTCCTGGTGTGGTGCTGCAGGGTAATGCACTGGACTGTTTCGAACTGAAAACTTGGGGATTCAAACTCACCAGCTGTTCCTCAAAAACCCTATACAGGGTCACTATGAGTCAGAATCCACACAGCAACACTTAATGATAACAATAGCTTTGAAGTTTATGAAGAATCTACTAGGTATTTCTTGCTATGGCTGATTTAAAAGGTTGTTGAGCTTCCTTTTCTTTTAAGTAAAACTTGGGTTAGCCTAAACTTTAACACTGTAAAATAAATTTTAAATAATACCTAGTTATCTTTGTGAGAAGCCAAGCTATAACTCTCTTATGGAATCTGTTGAATGGGTTCTATGATACAAATCATTGCTAACTATTTAGCAACCAAATTTGAAAGAATATGCACACATTCCTGCTAACAGAGACTGCAAGGATTGGTGCATCTTTTATCAGGGTCTCTGAGGAGCAGTTTTAAGTCTAGGACTCCAGTGAGATGCTAGGCTTATTAATACTTGTCATTCATAATCAGAAGTTAACCTGTTAGAAAATGTTTCTAAAGACTTTAATGTATTGTTCTCTTAAGAAATCTGGCTCCCATGCTGTAATTGCCAATGCTGACAAATCTTACTAGGCACCTTCTTTCAAATAGTTGCAAATAAGTAATGACCATAATATAGTAAATGCCCACTGAGATGGAAGATGTGAAATCTAGTTGAAGGAGTGAAGTGGGTTCTTAGCTAGATGCTTTTTCATGCAGCATTTTATAATATTTCTAGGGTTGTAGTACTGAATGGAATTGTGCTGTTGTCTCATGCTAGAGTTGACAATAATGGCATGAACATAGTAAACTTTTAGGACTTTCATTTGCTGATGGAGCAAAACTCAAAATGAGAAGAAACAACTCCAAACATCCAATAATAATCAGAACATGGAATATATGAAGTATGAATCTAGGAAAATTGGAAGTTATCAAAATGCAATGGAACACATAAAGATCAATATCCTAGGCATGAAGGAACTGAAATGGACTGGCCATTTTGAAGACAACATTCATAAGTTTGATATTCTGGGAAGAACATTTCAAGATCAATCTTGAAGTATAATGCTATCTGTGATAGGATAATATCTATACAAGGATAATCCATACAAAAGACCATTTAATACCGCTATTATTCAAATTTGTGCAAGAACCACTAAAGCCAGTGATAAAAAAAATTGAAAATTCTGCCAACTGCTTCTGTCTGAAATTGAACAAACATGCAATCAAGATGCATTAAAATTAAGTAGTGATTGGAATGCCAAGTAAGGATCAGTAGTTGGAAAATATGGCCTTGGTGATAGAAATGATGCTGGAGATCATATGATAGAATTTTACAAGGCTAACCACTTATTCTTGGCAAATACCTATTTTGAGTACAATATTATCAGCCAAAACAAGGCCAGGGGCACACTGTGGAATTGTTCATGTGCAAGTTCTGGCTGAAGCTGAAGAAAATGAAAACAAGTTCATGAGCACCAAAGCAAAATCTTGAGTATAACTTGCATGAACTTAAAGGCCAAATATAAAACAGATCTGATGTATCAGACACTAATAAGTGAAGCCCAGAAGAGTTGTGGTATGACATCAAGAATATCATACAAGGAAGAAAGCAATGGTCATTAAGAAGACAATAAAGTAAAGAATGGATGTCAGAAAAGACTCTGAAACTTGCTCTTGGCCACAGAAAAGCTAAAGCAAGTAGAAGAAATGAGTAAGTAATTGAGCTGAACACAAAATTTCAAAAAGCAACTTGGGAAGATAAAGACCAGTATGATGATGAAATGAGCAAAGACCTGCAGTTAGAAATCCAAAAGAGAAGAATATGTTCATCATTCCTCAAACTGAAAGAACTAAAGAAAAAAAGAAATGGTTGATGTTCACTCATTTCAAGAGGCACCATATGATCAAGAGTCAATGGTATTGAAGGAAGACGTTCAAGTCGCAATGAAGGCATTGGTTAAAAAGAAAGTTCTAGAAATTTACAGAATATAAATTGAAATATTTCAACAAACTGGCACAACACTGGAAGAGCTTACTCATCTATGCCAAGAAATTTGAAAGATAGCTACCTGGCCAACTGACTGGAAGAGATTCTTATTTATTCCCATTCCAAAGAGAGGTGACCCAGTGGAATGTGCGGGTCATGCAACAATAAAATTAATAATCACATGCAAGTAAATGTTAGCTTAAGATAATTCTAAAGCAGCTGGAACAGTACATTGGAAGAGAGCTGTCAAAATTTAAAGCCAGAGTGAGAAAAAGATGTGTGTCATAGTTAAGGATTTGTGTCAACGTGACTAGGTCAGAATTGGACACACCGCCCTTAATCCTACTACCTTACTGATCTAATTTGTAGGAGATACACAAGGGTGTTCTATCATGGAGGTTGGTGGTTAAAAGATGTGTGAGAACTGTGCAAACCTGGTGGAGGTGTTAAATGAAACCCAGACCACGGAGCGGCGTGGTGAGAGGTGTCTGGAGACCAGGTCAATGGGGAGACGCTGCCTAGCAGGAAGAGACTACAGGGGCCGGCCAGGCTGTCATACTTACCCTGGACTCGAGAGCTCCGTCCTAGCCTAACCGTTGGATCCTGGCTTTGAGGCGGGGTCCACCAACTTAGAGACCCACAAGTGCAGCCCAAAGCGTCTCACTACAACCCAGTCACCCCTGCTGCCTCTTGATTGACATCCGAGAATGGAAATCATGGCGCTCATGAACTTGTTTTCATTTTCTTCAGCACTTAAGGGCCCTAGTACAAGGAGAATCCTATTTAACAGCAACCACGCAACCGCCACTCGTCTGTCTGTAATGCTGTGGTGATTTGAACTGCTGTGATTCTGAGGGCTATGCCACCAGTATTTTAAATAACCAGCAGGGTCACCCATGGTGGACAGGTTTCAGATGAGCTTTCAAACAAAGACAGACTAGGAAGAAGGAGTGACAAACTACTTC
>NW_006408550.1:18695164-18695981 GCF_000296735.1 Chrysochloris asiatica
AGCTTAAGAAATGCTGAGTGTGTTCTTCCATTTTGCTTTTCTAACTCCAGGTTTTTGCACATCTCATTATAATATTTCACTTTTTATTCTCAAGCTGACCTTTGAAATTTTCTATTCAGCTCTTATTCCTCCTCACTTTTTCCATTTGCTTTAGCATCTCTACGCTGGAGAGCAAGTTTCAGAGCCTCTTCTGACATCCATTTTGATCTTTACCTTCTTTCTTGTCTTCTTAATGATCTTTTGCTTTCTTCCTGTATATGCTCTTAATGTCATCCCTCAATTCTTCTAGTCTTCATTGTTTAGTGTCTAATGCATCAAATCTGTTCTTCAGATGATCTCTAAATTGAGGCAGGATATATTCAAGGACATATTTTGGCTCTTGTGGACTTGTTTCCATTTTCTTCAGCTTCAGCCTAAACTTGCATATGAACAATTAATGGTCTGTTCCACAATCTGCCCCTGGTCTTGTTGTAGCTGATGATAATAAGCTTTTCCACCGTCTCTTTCCACAGACGTAGTCAATTTTATTTCTGTGTATTCTGTCTGGTGAGGTGCATGTGTATAGTAGTCTCTTACGCGGTTTGAAAAAGAAAGTTGAAATTAACAAGTCATTTGTTTTGCAGAATTGTGTCACGTCATCTCCAGCATAATTTCTATCACCAATACCATATTTTCCAACCATTAACCCTTTCTCTCTCTTTCCAACCTTTGCATTCCAATCCTCAGTGATTATCAATATATCTTGCTGCATGTTTGATCAATTTCAGACTGAAGAAGTTGGTAGAATTCTTCAATTTTATCCTCACTGGCTTTAGTT
>NW_006408550.1:18696823-18699203 GCF_000296735.1 Chrysochloris asiatica
GAGAACAGGAAAAATTTAGTAAGACCCTATCAAAGGCAGAAAACGTTCAAGACCCAGAAAAAGAAGACTGTCTGTCAAGTTTCCACTCTCACAGGTTTCAGAGAACTCACTTCTTTGACATAAGTCATGTCCTATGAATGAACATAATCTTGATAACATTGAAGCTGTTCTTTGGACATCTTAGTTCCTTTCTGAGCTAAAACATTAAGTGATGATGGCGATTATGTACCACGGAGTCAGTTCTGACTCATAGCAACCCTGTACAGGGTTTCCAAGGCCGTACATTTTTAAGGGAGCAGAAAACCTCATTTTCTCCCATGGAGCTACTAGTAGATTTGAACTGCTGACCTTGTGGTTAGCAGCCCAACTGATGAAATCAGTGTTGTAGCTCATCTCATTTTTTAGACAACAATAGTTAACCTCATGTAGGATAAAAATAGAATTACAGAGAAGTTTTAAACCTTTGATGTGCTGGTTGAGGACTTAGGAAACTTTGTTGAGTCCCTCAAGAAACTCCAGATATATTCTTCATTTTTTAAAAAGGAACAAATAAGTGTTAGTGTTTTGATTTAAAGAAAGAAAGTGCAACACAGATCTACAGCTGTATACTATGTAACCTCAGGATGTACCAAAGACAAAATCGTATTTGAGATGGGTGCAACAGGAAAGTTAAACTTGCAGAGGCCTTTAGTGATCTATAAACCTGTCAACTGCCTTTTTTAACTGAGAGGATATGAATGTTGTGAGGACCATTGTAAACTATGATGATCCCTTTCTTTATTATACTTTATACCACCTTGAGATCTTCAATTTGGTTTTGATCAAGGCACAAACATACTAATAAGTCAATGTCCAAATTAGCTATGAAGAAACCTTTAATGTGGAGATTTCATTTGAACAGTAAATCCCTTCATATCAAGTTAGTAGGTGTAGGGTCACCAAAAGGTGACAGTTATGTGCTGTGACACTGGAAATATCTGGAGGTTATTAGAGATCCCTTACATATGAGGGCAAGGTTGTATAACAATAGGCCTTAAGTTGATAGGGTAGTGCCCTGTATCATTTTTCTATTACTACTCCAATAAATTAACACAAACCTTGAGACTTAAAACAACACCCATGTATTATTTCACCATTTTATAGTTCATAAATCTGGGCACAGCATGGCTTAGCTGGTTGTCAGCTCCTGGTTTCACAAGGACAAAATAAAAATATCAACATGGCTGTATACATTTTGAAAAATATGGAGATAAATCTGTTCCCAAGCTCATTCAGGTTGTTGGCAATTCAGTTCTATATGATTGCAGGCCTGAAGTCGCTGGTTTCTTGTTGACAGTCAGCCAGAGATCATTCTTGAGATTCTGCATTCTTTGGCTCATGACCTCCTTGTAGTTTCAAAAGCACCAAGGGTAGGTCTAGTCATGCTCATGCTTTGAATCTCTCTGAACTTCTATTCTATTATCTTTTCTTTGGTAGGGATTCCTGGGTAATCCAAATGGTTAAAACACTCAACTGCTAACCAAAAGTTTGGCAGTGTGAGTCCATTTATAGACACTTCAGAAGAAAAGTTTGGTAATCAACTTCTGAAAAATCAGCATTGAAAAACCTATGGAGTTTACATAAATGAGATTGCCAAGAGTTGTCTCCTATTGCTAGCTTTGCTTTCAACTAGAGAAAGCTCTCTTCTAAGATTTCATGTGAATAGATTGTTGTCCTTGTTGTTGTTAAGTGCCTTCTAGTCAATTCTGACTCATAGGGACCCTGAATAGGGTTTCCAAAGAGTAGCTGGTGAGCTTGAATTGGTGACCTTGTGATTCAAACTGACTTTGCAGCCCAGTGCATTAACCCACCCAAATAATCCAGAAAATTACCATACCTGTAATTACATCTGCAAAGTATTTCTTTGTCATGTAATTTTTATATTAATACGTTTAAGAGATTAGGGTGTGGATTTCTTTGGGGAACATTATTATTCCACCTATCAGCAGACTACCTCATTCAGAAAATTGTAAGATATTCCTTTAATATGTAAAGATATTTTTCCTACTGAATTTAAGATTAAAATGAGAAATTGAGTGCTTGATTTCTCCTCAAACCACCTTCAATGACCATTTGCTTTATTTGTTTAGTTTTTTTAACTAACAGGGGATGATTGTTTTCTCACTATCAATTCTGTTTATGGTAGTAGTGGTAGAGGTGATTATGTGCCATGGAGTTGTTCCCAACTCATAGGGTTTCTGAGATTGTAAATCTTTACAGGAGCAAAAAGTCTCATCTTTCCCCCACAGAACGACAAAAGGGAGGAACACGCTCAGCATTTCTCAAGCTTGGGGAACAGAAGTAAAAATTCAGGCCTCAACTTTTGTTGTTGAAGAATTCT
>NW_006408550.1:18699663-18707613 GCF_000296735.1 Chrysochloris asiatica
AGCAGAGAATATCAGAAAGATGTTTACCTGTGCTTTATTGACTACACAAAGGCTTTCAATTGTGTGAATCATGACAAGCTATGGACAACACTGTGAAATATGAGTATTCTGGAACACTTAATTGTGCTCATGAGGAACATGTACGTGGACAAGAGACAATTGTTCGAACAGAACACGCAAACACTGAATGGGTTAAAATTAGGAAAGGTGTATTCTTTCACCATACTTATTCAAACTGTATGCTGAGCAAATAATATGAGAAGCTGGGTTCTATGAAGAAAAACAGGCATCAGGATTGGAGGAAGACTCATTAACAACTTGCGATATGCAGATGATACAACCCTGCTTGCTGAAAGTGAAGAGAACTTAAAAACATTTACTGGTGAAGATCAAAGAGCACAACCTTTGGCATGGATTTCATCTCAATGTAAAGAAAGCAAAAATCCTCACCACTGGACCAATAAACAATGGAGTGAATATTGAAGTTGTCAAGAATTGCGATCTTCTTGGATCAACCATCAACACTCATGGAAGCAGCAGCCAAGAAATCAAAAGATTTATTACATTAGGCAAATCTGCTGCACAAGACCCTTTTAAAGTGTTGAAGAGCAAAGATGTCAGCTTGGGGCCTAAGGTGCACCTCACCCAAGCCATGGTATTTTCAATAACCTCATATGCATGCAAAAGCTGGACAGTGAATAAGGAAGACCATAGAAGAATTGATGTTTTTGAGTTATGGTATTGGAGGAAAATATTGAAAGTGCCATGGGCTACGCATAGAACAAACAGAACTGTGTTGGAAGAAGTGCTGCCAGAGTGTTCCTTGGAGGCCAGGATGGCCAAACTTCATCTCTCATACTTTGGAGGGACCAGTCACTGGAGAAGGATATCGCGTTTGGTAAGGTGGAGGGTCAGAGAAAAAGAGAAAGACCCCCAACAAGATGGATTGTCCAAGTGGCAGCATCAATGGGCTCAAGTGTGGCAACAATTGTGAGGTTGGCCTAGGACAGGGTAGTGTGTCGTTCTGTTGTGCATAGGGTGATTATGAGTAGATACCCACTCAACGGCACCTAACAACAACAGATGATTGGGTGTACGTGCGTGTGTATGTATATATGTGTATGTATGTATATATATGAAGCTCTGGTAGCATAGTGATTACCAGTCAGGCTGCTAATCTCAGGTCAGTAGTTCAAACTATCTGATGGCACACCACCACCAAGGACCACCACCATCTATATATATATGTATGTAATTATTATGTATAATTATATATATAATATATTATTTTTGTTGTTGTTAAGTGCCACCTAGCTGATTCTGACTCATAGCAACCCTGTATAGGGTTTCTGAGGAGCGGTTATTGAGCTTGAACCTCTGACCTTGAGGTTCAAAGCACCCTTGCAGTCCATTGCATTATCTTGCAGTGTCATTCTTGACAAAATAGATGAACTTAAATTGATTAGATTGATCTGGAGTGAAAAAAGACAAGCACACAGAAAACTGCAGTAAGAAATACATGGCAGACATGTTTACTATAACTGCAAAAAGGAAATAATGAAAAACATACATAGAACTATATAAACACAGGCGTTAGAATGCCTAGAAAAAATACATAAGTCTGTGTATCATACAAGAGTTGTTGTTGTTCTTAAGTGCCGGTGAGTCAATCCCAACCCATAGCGATCCTGTGTAGGGTTTCTGAAGAGCAGCTGTTGTTGTTGTTGTTGCTAATATTTATTGTTGTTCAACTCATTTGACTATAAATATTTGATATGACCATATTAAAATACAGGTTTTAGGAGGAGCATCTTGTGGGTTTGAACTGTCCATTTGGACTGTTAGCCTCAAGGTCCAAATTCTAAACTGATCAATACCAAATAACTCTTTCCATATTTTAATATTTTCAGTAGTTAATTGTTTTTTTAAGTGCCATAGAGCTGGTTCTGAAGCATAGTGACCCTTTATAGGATTTCCAAGTAGCAACTGATGGGTTTGAACTGCCGACCTTGTGGTTAGTGTTCCAGTGTTTATACATCAGTGTCACACTAGAACTCCACATTAGTCAGTTAGGATTGTAATGTCTGTATGAGATGGCTACATTTTAATTTATGTAGATAATTTTCAAATATAACTTTAGAACTATTTTTATTACAGCTTCCCTATCACTGCCATGTTCTATAGTTTAGTCTTTATCTTTCCCTCTTTCTTAAAAAAACACTCCTTAAACAAGTCACAACTTGCTTCAAGAGTGCAGAAAAATCCTTTTTGTGATGTAGTGTATCAGGACTGAACTATGTGTCTTTAGGATTTATTTTACAATGCAAGAGATGTTTAGACTTGTTCCAAGGATGCTGAGGTGGAAATCATACTCGTTCGCGCACTGCAATCGACACACCAGTGAACTGTGACTCATAAGTCACTGAAAAACAGAAATAGTTGCTCAGGAATTCTGTACAAATGATTCAAAGCACCCATCTTTACCTAACAATGAGTTTCTGTCCCAAAGGACAGTCTTCATAAATGTCAGACACTTGCAACAGACAAAGTTTAGACCTCTAGCATGGAAAGACATTCCTCTGGATCAGGCAACTTTCAAGAAGGATCTGATGCATAAATCTTAAACATAGCAGTCATTTCTGACCCATCCACTCAATTCTAAGCGCACAGAAATCTCTTTTGTGGCTGGAGATGCTGAAATGTGGTATTTCTCTTTCTCTCCTTGAACTTAATTGCTCCATGAAGGTATGGACTATGTCTCTTTTGTTTGCACCACACACACATAAAGTGTTGTGATTGTTAGTTGCTGTTTAGCTGCTCAAACTTTTGGAACCTCATATACAAGAGAGTGAAATGGTGTCCAGTCTGCATCACCTTCGCCATTATTGGTATGAGCACAGTATATTTTGAGTGACTCCCAATGCAGGGAACTCATCTTCCAGTACTATGCTGGACAATAGATTGAGCCATAGAGTTTTCATGAAGTAACTTCTGATGGTAGCTCCACAGGTCTTTCTTTCTCATCTGCATTAGTGTGGAAGCTCTGCTGAAGTTTCTCCATCATGGACAATCCTGCTGGTGGCATCGCCTTCAGCATCATTGCAACATGGAAGCCACCACGATAGAACACACTGGCAGACAGGTGGTGCTGGTACATAGAGATATTCAACAAAGATTTCCTGTTTGAATATGAAAAAGAATAACGAATGAAAGTCTTTGCTAGCAGATCTCACATAATAACAAAAAACTTTGTACTGCTCAATATGTAACAATATGTTCACTGTCAGCTCTAGTCAGGAGCCATGAATAATTGAGAAAGTTAAAATGTCCCTTGTTAAACTTCCCTATAGTAAGCAGCCCAGACTTTTCATTGAAATTCCATCTGGACTCTTACTTTGTATTATCAGAAGGCCTCAGAACCCAGAGTTAACAACACCGGTGTGTCCATAAACCAGTCTTAAGACTCTGCCTGTAAGAAAGTCAGTAATTTGAGAAAAAAAAAAAAGGTAAAAAGGTATAGCATTCTCTGATTTCACACTGTAATCGATTTCTGAGAAGCTAGTTTCAGGTAACATTTGACTATAAATATTTGATATGCCCATATTAAAACAAACATATCTTAGATACTGCTTGCAAACTTCATCATGCTTCAGGATCACCTGAGCTCATGAAACCTTTATTAGTCAATCGTTCCCTTAGCTTTGGGCAACATTTCCCAGAAGTGTAACTTTGGAACACGAGTCCAAACAGATGGTCGGGTGAAGGTGTGGAGGAAAAGGAGAGGATGCTCTTGGGAAATCACAATGACTGTTAGCACAGTAGGAGCCCTGCTATGGTGCTGTGGGTTAATGCACTTGTCTGCACAGTCGGTTTGAACCACACTTTTAGCGGTTCAAGCTCATCCGTGTTGCTGTTGTCAAGTACCTTTGAGTCAATTCCAACCCATAGCGACCTTGAATAGGGATTTCCAAGGAGCTACTGGTGAGCTTGAACTACCGACCTTGTGGTTCAAATGACTTTGCAGTGCAGCACATTAGCCCACAGCACCACACCAGGACTCCTTGGAAACCCTGTACAGGGTCGCTATGAGTCTTAGTGTGGCTCTGTGGGCTAATTCATCAGACTGTAAAGTCGTTTGAACTGCAAGGTCGGTGGTTCAAGCTCACCAGCTGCTCCTTGGAATCCCTATATAGGGTCGCTATAGGTCAGAGTGGACTCTCTTGACAGCACTTACCAACAACAACAACATGGGTCAGAACTGCCTCAATGACAACAAAACAACACAAACGTTAGCACAGTAAACCTTCTGAGAAGTCCCGCTGTGAAAAGTTTTCTTGTGGTGAAAACCAGCATTTCTCTCCCAAATTTATTGAATCTGGAAAGTTTCTTTTAAATCAAGATATACTTGAGCCTATTGAAAAGCTCACTTTAGGAAGCACAGAGTGCTGAGTGCAAACCTATGTCTCTGTTTTAAATCAAAATCAATATCCACAACTTCTTTTATAGCTTTAAAAAATAAAAAAAATAGGCCCCTCTAACTTTTAACTTAAATCTCAGAAACAGTAGGAATAACTTGATGTTTTAAAAACTGCTTGCTTTAGGATTTTGGAAATATCATGTTGATTCTGAATTTTTGTCATATAGTCTAGAAGCTTGGACCCCAACTATCTATATTATTAAACAAATGCTAAAGACCTGCAGTATGTGGTGAGACTGTAATTTAATATCATCCCAAACACATTAAACATCATGGAATGAAGGACCAGCATTCCTAGGAATTTCCTGGGAAACCCCGGAAAATGCAAATGAACTTCACTTCCTCCTCAAGACAATTGACTTCAATATGCAATCAAAGTGACTTGGAGATGAAGTAAAATGTAGAAAAGGCCTTGGATTGTACATGGGGACTTAACCAATGGACTGCCTTCACTAACTGCCTCCCAGTGAATGAATCTACATTTCATACTCCTAAGGAAAACCACTCTCCTCAACAGTTTATGATTTTCTTTTCCGATCTCCATTGCAGCTGGTAATCACCAGCTGAAAACGATGATCTCAGAGGGGCCTGTCCCTGCCAGGGTGCTTGCACACAGAGAGATGTCTTTGTGAAGCTGGCCGTAGAAACCTGCATAAAATTGGCCTTCTTTCCTTAATAGAGCCACAGGAACAAAGATGAGTTTGTTGCTGACTCAGAGCTGAAAGCTTTGTTTTGTAAAAAGCTCTCTGAATGTATTCCACTCTGCCAATGGAGAAGGGCTCCTTTTTAAAAAAAAAAAAAAAAAAATGAAGAACAGTAAGCGGAAACCAGACAACAAATCAAAGTGCACACCCATCGGGTGGATGTTTGTGACTAAAGTGGGCTGGAACTTTTTTGTGTGTGTGAATACTGGTCACATTTCACAAGCTGAATAAAAATGAAAGGAAAAGGAACTTTAATTAATGGCATGCCTTTTGATTTGCAGAGCAAAACTGCCAGAGCAGATGTACCAGCAAAGAGGATTAGATTGTCCCTTCTATGATGCTCTGAAATTCTCTTTTTCCCCTTGTAGTAACCCCATTGAAGAGAGGCTGTCTTTAGTGTCTAAGATTCAGTCTTGCAAAGAAACTGTTGTACTTGGGCACAATGGGCCACTCTCACAAGACCAGACAGAATATGTGAGGAGAGAACTAATATCCCTTTAAATCTGGGAAAGACGGCTTCAATTTGATGATTTTTAAAAAGTAAAATGTGTCATGTGTTCAAAGTTGATAAAGCATGCATTTAAATTAATGTTAAAACATTCATGAATAATGTTCATCATTTTTAAAACTCAAATTGAAGCAGGAGAAATCTCAGATAATTTGCCTTTTTTTGAATTTAATCAGTCTGATGTGTTTAGTTGGGCTTTTTGTTTTTGTTTTTTTTTCCTTTTGGTTTGTTTTTGATGATTGTTGAAATTCTCATCTACGCAGATAGCACTACTTTCATTCAAAGGAAATAATTACCAGAATCTTCACTTTAATTGCTACCAGAGAACCCAAAATGATCAATAAATCATCTAGATAGTAAATGTTATGCTTGAAGTGTTAAGTGAGAGGAGAGATAACGTCTTGTTGCTGTTATCGTTCTATGCTTGTGGAAGGAAAAAGAGAACTGAAGAAAAGTATTTGTTTTTAACATATAGTTCCAGGTCATTTTGTATTTCTGCAGTTCTGGGAAAAGACAAAATAGCAGAACGTTTTTCAGCTAGAGTCGGATTCTACCAAAAATAGCTGTGGTCTTCTGTATAAATTGGTGTGGGGAACCATGAATACCGTCACCACCACAAGCTCACTTATTCAGGGGAAGCGTGAGGTCAACCTACTGAGGAAGTGAAAGAAATAATCCCCTTTTTCTCCTCATCCTTCCCATTACAGTTCCTTAGAGATGAGTCGCAAATCTGTCCCTGGGTAGGGAAAAGTATTTATGCTAATGAATTCCCTCTGTACTGTGCCTTATTCTGAGGTCAGGCTATCTGTTGCTGCTGTGAGGCTTTCACAAGGAATAAGGATGCAAATCTCAGACACACAGAGACACAAGCACAGTCACACAAATGAGTCTGAGTTGTTTTTTGTTTTCTGATTTTTAATAGCTAAACTGTATTTCTTCAACAGTTGCAGCCTCTTAGAATCAATACACATATGAAAGCTGTCTTGTACATTGTGATCTAAGTCATGTTTCAAGGAGCATCTAGCTGAATGTGCAAAGTGAAGGCTGATTGAACAGCTCATTAAGGTTAAACCCAACTGCTTCCCCACTTTCCTGTTCCCCAATGAGACTGACCAGTCTTTTCATTCTGATAACGGGGGACAGTACTCAGGGTTTTGTTGGCATGTCCTAAATATGATTGTCTTAGGCAGGTCTTCTAGAGAAGCAAAACCAGTGAAACTTAAATATGTAGAGAAAGAGAGGAAGAGAGCCCTGGTGTGGCACCAAGGGATAAAATGCTGGACTGCAAGGGCAGTTTGAGCCACAAGTTTGGAGGTTTGAACTCACCAGCTGCTCATTGGAACATTGAAAACCCTATACAGACTTCATGTCATTTAACAACAACTACAACTTTACAAGTTTACATTTTACAAGTGTGTAAAGAAAAGTTTATATTAAGGAAATGGCTTATAATTGTAGAGTTCCAAGTCTCCAGCAGAAAAAAAGAGAGCAAGTGTTTCTTCTGTGTCCATTATATTGGAGCAGGCCACACCCCCAAAGAAAAATCCTTTCAATTGATTGGCTACTCATAGTCAATCATCATAGAGCTAACTATGCTTGTACTAGGTTTCATCACCAAGGGGATAACTACGTCTCCAATGCCAAACCACTGGGAACCCTGGTCCAGTCAAATTGACAAAAAACCTTAACTATCACAATAGTACAGTAAATAATTATCTAAATGTCTCTTTTCATCTAGACTGGAGTTGACATGAAGTGTCATTAAGACAGAGGACTGCCACTCTAACATTAGACCCAGTGTAATCAGACATGAGACACATTTATATATGGCGCCCAAATCTTTCAGAGACTGATCAGCTCCCGACAGACAAAGGCGATCTGGCACTGTTGACAGTGACTAATATTTAAGGGAATGAAACACATAGAGATTCATTCAGACACTGACAAATCTGTATTTCATCAACATAATGGAATCCTGTCTGCCAGTTTCTCATACAGTGCTACGATGCTCAAATCTATGTTACCTGTATTTCAAATACCAGCAGGGCCATCCATAGTAGACAAGTTTTAGCAGAGTTTCCAGAGTAAGAGAAACTAGGAGAAAGACCTACATTTTTCCAAAAATTAAAGACAGGTAAACTATAGATTGGAGGAAGACTCATTAACAACCTGCGATATGCAGATGATACAACCTTGCTTGCTGAAAGTGAAAAGGATTTGAAACATTTACTGATGAAGATCAAAGAGCACAGCCTTCGGTA
>NW_006408550.1:18708378-18717251 GCF_000296735.1 Chrysochloris asiatica
GGAGTTACCATGAGTTGGAGCCAGCTCAACAGCACTGGTCAACAATGATAAAATCCTAATGACCTGCTTCCCTTGTTTCTCTAGCGTTACACAGAAACATCAAAGATGAAGACAAGACCCCGACTTTAAGAAATATGTGCAAGTTAATTAGACAAACTATATGATATATTCTTGGTTTCTTCCTCAGTAGAACCAGGAAACATCTGTGAATCTTACTTTGCGTAATCATTTGAGTTATATAATTACTTGATGTCCCTGTTATTAACTTCTCTGAGTCCTCTCATTTTCATGCGAAACTATCCCAGCTTCTCTGACCTTTTCTAGCACAGGTCCCTGTTTTCCAGACCTCTAATTTCTAAATGCCTGTACTCTAGACATCCTCCAAATTCTCTTCCAACTCTTGCCATCACTTCTAGGAGCATGTTTCCTAATTGTGTTTTTCTTCCTGGTTACTATAGTTGGTTCCAGCTCATGCGGTCCTGTATAGGGTTTCTGAGGAGCAGCTGTTAGGTTTGAACTACCAACCTTGTTGTTCACAGTCCAGTGCTGATCCTACAGCACCACACCAGAAGTTCTACTTTATTATTTAAATAGTATTTAAACCAGTAAAAAGTTAATGTGATTAAAGTTAAGTTACTTTTTTGGGCAAGCTTCTGAGAAAAATACCTGTTGAGCTAGATATGGATTAGAAAATAATGATAAAAGATTAAGGAAAAAATATCAGAAAATAGAGACAGTCTCTGTAAGGGTCTTTATTTTCCAGGTATCTTTAAGCTATCATTATATTTTAAGAAATCTGCAATTACTGGGGATTAGATATAAAGTCTGTAAGTGCGATGGCTTCACACGATAAACACTAGACTGCTAACTACAAGGACCATGGTTCAAGCCCACTAGCTGCTCCATAGGAGAAAAATAAGGCACTCTGTTTCCATGAAAATTTAAAGTCACAGAAACCCTATACAGGGTCACTATGAGTTGAAACTGACTCTACGGCACTTACCAAAACAACAACATATATAAAGTCTTATAGCTGTGGTTTATGGAAGAAAAGGAACGCAGAGCTCCAATCAGTAGACATACATGTGTATTAAACATGAAACATGAAAGATATTAAATATGAAAAATTGATCAACAAATGTGTATTTATATGAGTTAAATTAAATACATATGATTTTATGTTTAGATAACATTTTTGATTCATTAATATTCCACCAGTTCTGATCTTATGGGAAAATGGGTTTTTGTTGTACCTTTGTTATGGTACTTGTTAAGGAATCAGGAATCTAGGTGACAGTGATTAAGTGCTCAGCTGCAAACTAAAAGGTTGGCAGTTCCAACCTACCAATCAGACATGGCAGTCTGCTTTTGTCCGTAAAAATTACAGCCTCAGACATCTTAGAGACTTGATGGCAATGGGTTATTATGATGAATGGTTATTATTCATTTATATATCTGACTCTCTCTCTGAGGAAGGTGACTATGCTTCAGTCATTACTAAATCTTCAGGGCCCACAAATTAAGCCAAAATATTCTGTTCCATAACTGTTTCTTGAATTCAAGACATATTATTGAATTCACAATTTTCATCATCATTGGTGAAGTAGATAATTTAAGTATTATACTTCTTGTATAGATGAGGGTATAAAACCTTACAAATGTTGTGTGATTTGTCCAAGGGCAGACATAAAATGAAAATTACCTCTTCTCCGAACTCCTGGGCAGTATCTAAAGAATAATGGCACCAGGGAGTCTGGTGATTTTCAAAGAAAGCTGGCTTTGGTACTATATGAGGAAATAGTACCTCATATAGTAGCCTATGTAGGTAGAACTGTTTTTCTTCCTCTAATAGCATAGGGTCTTATGGTCACAAAGTCTACTTAAGGGGAGCTGATACAGCATTGACATCATACTCCAGACAGGTTAGATCTATGAATCATGTTGTTGCTCCAAGTCTGCAAAAGCCAAATGAAAAATCAACCCTTTATTATATACCAGAAATCCCTTGTAAGGTTGTTCAAGCATTGATTTTACTCATTACATCTGTATCTTCATTTAAGATTAAAAAAGGAAATTTAAGAGTCTTCTGAAATCGGATTTAAATTAGACTCTTCAGTTGGAAAGCATCTGAGAAATGCTAGCATGGTACAGTGCATTATTATCACGTGGCTTTTCTTTCTAGCCATGATTTTGCAACACCCTCAAAATGATAGAGTGGGACTATGCAAATAAGGTGCTTGTGGCTCACCAAGGGGATTGGATAGTCTGCTAATGCAAATAAGGTGCCAGAAATCTTTTTGGGGTTGGGGCCATGCAAATAAGGTGCATAAAACTCTTGTAGGGAGTTGATCATTATGCCATCCTCCTGGATTTATAGAGTGCCAATCCCAAAGGTTGCGGGGGTACCTCAATGCCCTCAAGAAGAGGGGCCAGGAGTAGAGTCTGTCCATTGGAACCAGGGTCCCTATACTGAGCACCCAGACCCAGGAGACGGGGAAAGCTGTGGAGCTGTAACACACTAGGCAGCAATGTCACTAAATAGTGGGAACCAGAAAACCAGCAGGAAATGGTGTCGTGGGCTTTGTGCCCAACAGACAGAGACCTAAGAACCTTCAGGAAGTAGTTTACTGTCAGAGTAGGGTTACTCCAGGCCCTTCTGGTAGAGTTAAAGAGTTTTGTAACACTTACCTAAGCAGAATCTGAAGCTGGGAGTGAGAACCCTATGGCTGAGAAGAAGCTATTCTGATCAAAGAACTGTATCCTGAATTATTCAGATTATTTCCAACTGGATTCTTATCTTGAACTGCAAGCTATGTAGCATTGTCTGATAAGCACTGGACTGCAAGGTCAGTTTGAACCACAAGGTTAGCCATTCAAACCCACCAGTCTCTCCTTGGAAACCCTATGTATGGTCACTATGAACTGACTCAACGGCATTTAACAACTTCCCTAATAATCCTACAATGAATTCTGTGTTATTGTTGCAATGAATTTAAGAGAGAAGTCGAAAATGCAGTGGGAGGAATGCTTGGTAAAAAGGTTAGAGAGTGGAGATTTGTCTGGCCTAATGGGAATCTGATGTGGATATTGATTCTCTTCCCCTCTCCTGAAGGTAGAGGACCATTGGTGCCGCCATTCTGTAGCTAGTGTTTGCTAAACCAAGCTTTTACTGATGGCCCCCGGTGACAGATCAGAGGCCAAGGGACAGGAAAGGAAGAGAGAGGCAAGCTTTCATAGGCTGAAGTGGAAGAAATTGGTGTCCTTTCCTGCTGTCTGCCTGCTTATTAAAAGTCACCTGATATTTTAGTGCTCTCTTATCCATGGCAAAGCCTCATCTAACATTGATCATTCATGTTCAGTGTAAAAAGTTTTAGGAACAGAAATGCTGGAGAGAAAAATTCCTCAACCTTCTTTTCAAGCGTTCTGGGACTGCAGGAGCATGATTTTCTGATTTTCAGAACAATGACATAAAATTTAAGGAGAATTTCCATATCATAAATAGATATTTCAACATTTCCTGGAAACTAACTCTTTTTTTGTCTGTTTAATTGCAAGGTGATCTACTCTTTTTTCAGCTCTAAGTGCTTAGAGTTCTGCATACAATGCCATATTTAATTCTCATTATAAACTGCCTCTTTTCATTCCCTTGTAAGATACCAGTACTCCCCTGATTGAAGACAGATGTGATGAATTATTAATTAGGTAAGTAACCCCTACTAATGTATCAGGTGGCTAATTTGTAACCTTAATGTTTAAAGAAAACCAAAAAAACTTTGGAAGATGTGTCTTTGTCAAAGGTGTCTACGACAAGAATTTCAGTTCATGTAAAATGAATAAAATGCTTACTTTGACTAAACTTTTGAGGGCTCTCAGATTCAATAAAAGAGCTGCCCCATCTGAGCCTGTATCAAACCAGCCCTGGGGAAATTTTGCTCAGAGTTCATTGTGCTTCAGTAACTTCGTCATGACAGGCGAGCGTCCTGCCCATACCCTCCCCGTGACTCATCAGGAAGTGCCATTTGGACAATTTTAGTTTAGGAAAGCAGCCAGCCCCCAGCCCTGCCCTTGCACTCCCTTTCTCTGTCAGTAGCTGCAGAACTGGATTTAGCAGACATTTGCCTCTGAATATTATGTAACTGGATAGAACAGCACTTTATGAGTAGAGGGAGAAACCTCAATGACTAGGAGTGGCTGTGGAGAAATTCAAGCAGTCACCCTCCCAAGTCTCTCGTGGCCCATATACAGCTAGAGCATGAGGGAAAGCAATGTAAATAAATGTCACAACACCTGCCAAAGGGATTTAGTGGTAGGGCATTCACAGAAATATAGTTGATGAAGAAACACAGTTCATGAAAGATTAAAAAACACTGGATCTTGAAGTCGGAGTTTCTTATTTTGTAGAATCAGTACTTTTAAAAGCTGACTTGAGTTTTATGGCTGAGACAAAAATAACAACATACAATATTAATAAAGTTTTAAGAATAAAGGGAAAATAGAATAAGCGTTCAGGAGGTGGGTGGGTGGGTGGCATGATATTTAAAGAAGATGGCCTTAAAGAGAAAGTGGTATTTCATCAGAGTTTTGAACAAAGTGAGAGAATGAGTCTTTTCTTAAACACACCCTCCCAAAGTGATGCCTTTTCAATAATAGGTAAGACAACAGTAGACAGACATTAATTAGAAAAGGTCATGTAAAAGACATCATTGATTAACTAAGATTTCATAATTGTTGTTAAGTGCTGTCAACACTGTATAGGAATTCTAAAGAGTCATTGGTGGGTTTTAAATACCAACCTTGTGGGCAGTAGTCCAGTGCTTACCCTACAGTGCCCCTAGGGACTCTGGAGGTTACATGGTATGTCACAGAAATAAAAAACAAAACAATCACCCAGCAACTCGTAAGTATTTTTATGTGGTCATGTTCTCCTCGATGTATATACTCTTGCAGTATTAGAATATGAGTAGAATTTGGATCCATGTAAAGTTCCTTTATTTTTTTGATGTCCCCAAAACCCTGATTTGCAAGCATTTTCTTCAAGAACTCAACCCTCTGAGTATTGTGTCTTTCTCCACCAGACCCAGTCTTTGGAGTTCCTGAACAGTGGGTGGAGGGCGCCATTGTCTCTCATTGTAGATGCAGGTCTGGCAGACAGGACTTTAGTGCACCTGTTGCATCTGCCTAAGGCTAGTTCCAATTAGACTCCTCCTAAAGAAGCCCAGCAAAAGTCAACTAAAGTTTTTGGTATTTTTCTCTTTAGTTGTTCAGCAATTATTTATTTCATGCTAAGCCCTTGAATGAGTATCCTCCCAGTTAGAGTTACGAAGTCTTGCTCTGATGTCATGGACTTTATATTTGAGGATACTTAGCCATGGTGCAATCTCTTGAATGAAACTAACACTATATATGCTCTTTCCCTATCAGTGAACAGTGCTTTTTTAACATCGAAGTTAAGTGTCTCTTCTGATGCAGAGGAAATTGTTTTCAAGAATAAATAGTCTATTTTCTGAAATTGCAGCCTTCATAAACATAGTGGGTTTAGGTATTGGGTGAATGATCAGGAGTAAGTTTCAGTGAGTGACCAGGGATTGAGTTTACCAGCTGTCTCCAGACACAGTCAAGTAGAAACCTTCAAAGGAAGAACATATATTTGCTTTTGTAAATATTCAGAATTCATTGAATTTGAAATAACTGAATTTTCTTTTTCTGATGTTTTCGCCTTTAAAAAGTTAGATGCAGAAATTCGCCATCACTTTTTCATAAGTGTAAATCCTTACAAGATAGAAAGTTTGAAGCCTGGCGTAATCCTTTTCTTGACAGAATTCAACTTCCTTCTATTCTTTCAATAATACTTAGAATGCCTGTGAGCCATCTTAGTGTTTGTTGGGGTGCTGGAGAAAGTATTTTATTTATGATTCATTAAAGCAACAATAGTTAACAGGTATTGAGCTTGCTAGGTACTGAGTACTCTACATGAATTATTTTCGTTAATCCTACAAGGCTATGAGCTAGATATGATTGCTACTCCTATTTTGTAGATGAAGAAACTTAGATCCTTGGTAAATTTATGTTAATTACCTGAATTTGCACAGCTGGAAAGTGGTATAACCAGTTTTGAACCTGGGTAATATAGCACCAGACTCACACATTTAACAGCTCAGCAGTATGGACATGTTCTCCAGATAAATTCTGAGTCCCTAGAACTTTGAGGGGAAAAAATACGATGTGTGATTTTAGGCCCTTTAATCTCTTCATGTTATCACTCTTTTACCCACGCCAGCAGGTACTTGTGAACTAAGTGAACCCAGTAATTGACTCATACCAGGAACTGTTGTCCAATTATGCATCACTAAGTAATACCATTGTGATCTGGTATTTTCTATAAAACTTCAGCCTCTCTATCACTGACATGAAATGTTCCTGTATTGCTAACAAGGTCATTCCTCAAGATCTTCAGGTCTGGATCTATAGACAACTCATGGGTCAAAGTTAGTTCTACACCATTGCTATTCAGAGGGTGGTCTGTATAGGAGCTCCTCTCTGTGAGCTGTTTGTTACCAAAATGTGATAAAATAAGGAGTTTGTGCCTGATGTAAATCAACTGTATCACAAAGCTCATGCTTTACTTCAGCTTCATTTTTTCCATAGTAAGACTTTCTTGATGAAGGATGCAGTAAGTTGATTTGTATTCTGGTGCAAGCTTTTTTTATTTTAGCATAGATCAACACTTTCAGGAGTATGGATGGCCCTATACTTCTGCCAAAAATTTGCCCTTGTGGCCTTTGAGTAAAAACTATATTTTATATATGTCCCACTTAAAGATAAGTACCTCAAATGAAATTTACCAGGCATCTGTGTATCTGTCTCCAGATTTAGTTTCTGTCCTTGTCTTCATTAGTATAGTCTCAAACATAATTAGCTTCTTCAAACAGGACAGAAAACTTCAAGTTGTTCATGTACAATATGAATTTTTATATGAGTTTTTTACATGAGCAAAAGGAATATTACTAACTGGTGGCTCAGGAATATGTTTTACATTTAAATTTGCTAAAACTAAACAGGGAAATAAAGGTAATGTTTTCCTTATCTTCCTCATAAACTGGGAAAATTCAACCCTGAGAATTAAAAATTATCCAGCAGATTGTCAAGTATTATCTTGAATTCACAGAAAGATGTAATTTCTTTTAATTAATCAATGTGCTACAACTATGATTGGATGAAACATCAGAACTATACAGTTCAGTAATTATTCCATTTATCAGAAATTCTTTAAAGTACTTATTTAAGTGATCTAACTCAGAGGCTTCCAGAATTGGTAATAAAAATGGAAATGTTGAGAGGAGGCGGAGCTTGATGGCAGATAGGCTAGAGGTGCAGTGAGATTCGCCATCAGCAATAACACAGAATATCAGACGAAGTGCGTTCAGGGAGAGCTCCAAAACTCTGAACCACATAGGTAGGAATATTTTAAAAGTTTGAAGGTTTATAGATAGTGGAACTTGTAGTTGTTGATGTTGTTGTTGTTGTGTGCCGTGGAGTCGGTTCCAACTCATAGCAACCCTGAACAGGTTTCTGAGGCTGTTATTCTTTACGGGAGCAGAACGCCTCATCTTTCTCCCGTGGAGCAGCTGGTAGTTTCAAACTGCTGACCTTGCGGTTTGCAGCCCGATTCATAACCACTACACTACCAGAGCTCCTTGGAACTTGTAGTAGAAGTAGGAAATCCTATATTTAGAAACTGCTGAGCTCAGCAACCCTGAGCCAGCAACATGGGTGAGACCAAACAATGGGATCAGGTGGGGGATTAAGCAGACCCTTTGGGAATTAATGACCACAGAAACCTCAGAACAAAGGTGATAATACTGGTGACTAGAGGGGATGACTGAGCAAGTGGACACCCCCTACCCCCACCACTGGAGGGTTCTTCCACCACGCATGCACACAGATCCTCTCAGCATTTAGAGAAACTCATCTTTCTTGCTACCTTAGTGCCTGGGAGTCCGTCCCGGCTCATAGCGACCCTGGGTGAGAATTTCTAAGGCTGTGAATCTGTGGGAGCAGGGGGCCTAGTCTGTCTCCTGAAGAGCAGTTGGTGGTTTACAACTGCATACCTTAGGCTTGGTGGCCTGATTCATAACCACTATGCTACAAAGAGTTTAAAATGGCCACAGCCAGCCCTGAACTATTAATAGGGAAAAGGCCAAAACGGGATGAAGACAGGGAGAGAGTTTTAAAAAAAAAAAGTCAAAAATAAAATCCTGAGGTAAGCATAACAATGAACAGTGGCATCTTGAAATTTATCTGATGGCCTTGAAGGCAAGAAGCTGAAAGAGGACATTAGAGTCATACTCATATTAGGCTACGGATTTGGTGGGGTGGGGGGAGGTTTGGGGGTTCTTGGGTTTTTTTGGTTGTTTTCTTTTTCCCTTGCTTTTTTGCTATTGCTGTTTTTTCCTTTTTTATTGTTTTGTTGTTACTTTAATTCTATTGAATTTTGGTTTTGTTCCCACTTTTACCTCTAGGTGGCTCTTTCTCTCCCTATACTACCCAGAAGAGACAGCAATTGTTGCCATATAGTTAAGATATAATCACATGCTATAAACCCCACAATCGAGGTAAGAACCAATACCTACTGCTATACACCAGGGAGGCAGACAACACCTGAAAAAGTTATTCTGAGTTAAGCAAGAAGAAGAATGAAAAGCAAAGCCCACCTCTTGATCACATCTACCTGGAGGCAATCAGAAAGCATAAAAAAATAATAAAACACATACTCAATTAAGTATTAGGCCACAGATAAACACTAAACATTTCCAAGAAGCAGAAGCATATGACCTTATCAGCACACATCCAGAAACAAGATAAAATGTCTGAGA
>NW_006408550.1:18717938-18720477 GCF_000296735.1 Chrysochloris asiatica
AAACATTCCAGGATAAACAGAAACTAAGAGATTTTTCCAAAACCAACCCTGCACTACAAAACATCCTAAAGGGATGTTCTGTGGACTAAGAACCAACAAGAACATACAACAACCAGAGATTGACATATGTGGCAGCAACTCCCAGAACTAAATTGACAGAAGGAAGAGTCGAGAACATAACAAAACTATAAGGAAAAACTCAGAGAATCTGTGAGGTCAGTCTATGATCAAAACAATTACAATATAAAACAAGGTAAACATATAGGAATAGAGATCCAGATAGTGAGTAGGTCAGGTAGATTACAGGATAAAATAGACTACACTAAATGGAAGGAATATAAGGTAAAAGCAAAGAAAATTAACTCTTCACAACATACCAAGGAAATGACAATCCAAGAAGAATATGGAAATATTAAAACTATGAGGAAACTCACAAGAAAGAAAACAAAAAGCCTGAGCTCAGCACAGGAAGACATGCAGAACAAAGAAAGCAGAAACACCACAAAAAAAAACAAACAAATGGCAGCAATTAATCCATGCCTATCTATAAGAAGTGCAGCCATCTTGGAGGCCAAGATGGCCAAACTTCGTCTCTCATATTTCTGACATATTGTCAGGAGGGACCAGTCACTGGAGAAAGATATCATGTTTGGTAAGGTCAGAGAAAAAGAGGAAGACCCCCAACGAGATGGATTGGCCAAGTGGCAACATTGATAGACTCAAGTTTGGCAACAGTAGTGACGTTGTCCCAGGATCAGGCAGTGTTTCGTTCTGCTGTGCATAAGGTCACTATGGGTCGATACTGACTCGATGGCATCTAACAACAACAATCGATAATTACACTGAACGTAAATGGATTAAATGTACCAGTTACGAGATGGAGGGTGGCAGAATGGATAAAAAAAAACAAGATTCTTCAATATGCTGTCTGCAAGAGACACATCTCACACAGAGAGACAAAAACAGATTAATAGTCAAAGAATGGAAGAAAATATACCAAGCTAATGACAATAAAAAACGAACAGGAGTGGCAGTACTAAACTCTGATAAAATAAACTTCAAGGCAAAACCCAGCATAACAGATAAATATGATCATTATCTCATGAATAAAGGGACAATTGAACCAGATGATATAACCATAATAAACGTCTATATTCCCAATGAAAGAGCTCCAAAATATATAAAGCAAACTCTAATAGATTTGAAGAAATAAATAGACGAATCTACAATAATAGTGAGCCATTTTAATACATTACTTTCAAAAATGGATAAAACAACCAGAAAGAAACTTGAAAAAGACACAGAGGAACTAAACAACCCAATCAGCCAACTGGACCTCATAGATGCGTACAGAGCATTAAACCCAACAACAGCACAATACACATTCTTTTCCTGTGCACATGGAACATTCTCCAGAATAGACCATTTGTTCGGCCACAAAACAAACCTCTGTAAATTTACAAATATCTTTTCAGACCATAGTGCTATCAAATTAGAAATTAACAATAGGAAGATCAAGGAAATAAAATCAAATGCATGGAAACTGAATAACACCCTGCTGAAAAGCAACTGGGTAGTAGAAGAAATGAAACGCGAATTCACAAAGTTCCTAGAAACAAATGAGAATGAAAACACAAAATACCAAAATCTTTGGGACACGGCAAAAGTGGTACTGAGAGGACCATTTATTAGAGTAAACGCACACATCCAAAAAGAAGAAAGAAATTAACACATTTATGCAGCATCTACAACAATTAGAAACAGACCAATAGAGGGAACCTACAGCCACCAAAAGAAAAGAAATAATAAAGATTAGTGCAGAAATAAATGAGAACAGGACAAAAAGCTGATTCTTTGTTAAGCAAACCTAACAAAAGAAAAGAGGGAGAAGACATGAATAACAGACATCAGAAACCACATGGGAGAGATCACAACAGAACTAGAGGAAATCAAAAGGATTACAACAGAATACTATGAAAAGTTGTACGCTAACAAATTTGAAAACTTAGAAGAGATGGATACATTTTTAGAAAAACACAACCTACCTAAATTTACACAGAGTGAAGTAGAAAACTTGAATAGACCCATAACAAAAGAAGAAATTGATCAGGTCATCAAAATTGCCCAACCAAAAGAAGTCCAGGTCCAGATGGCTTCACTGGTGAGTTCTACCAAATGTTCAGGGAAGAACTGTCACCAATTCTACTAAAATTATTCCAGAATATAGATAAAGGTGGAAAACTTCCTAATACATT
Source organism: Chrysochloris asiatica (assembly GCF_000296735.1). Taxonomy (NCBI): domain Eukaryota; kingdom Metazoa; phylum Chordata; class Mammalia; order Afrosoricida; family Chrysochloridae; genus Chrysochloris; species Chrysochloris asiatica. Next base: position 18,720,194 of record NW_006408550.1, read on the forward strand.
TTATGAAGCAAGCATAACCCTCATACCAAAACCAGGGAAGGATGAAACTAAGAAAGAAAAGTATAGTTCCCTCATGAACATAATGCAAAAATTCTCAACAAAATGCTAGCCAACAGAATCCACCAGCACATCAAACAGATAATACATCATGATCAAGTGGGATTCGTATCAGGGATGCAAGGATGGTTCAACATTAGAAAAACGATCAACATTATCCACCATATAAATAAGAAAAAAGAAAAGAACCACATGATCATATCGATTGATGCAGAAAAGGCATTTGA
>NW_006408550.1:18720986-18725002 GCF_000296735.1 Chrysochloris asiatica
AAAAAAAGGACTTTTCAAAGAAAGCTACAAAACACTACTACAGAAGATTGAAGTTGTCGATTCATTTTGCTTGGATCCATAATCAACACTTATGGAAGCAGCAGTCAAGAAGTCAAAGAATGTATTTCACTAGGCAAATCTGTTACAATACACTTCGAAGGTGTTTAAGAGCAAAGATGTTACTTTGATAACTAATGTGTACCTGACCTAAACCAAGGCATTTTCAATCACCTCATATGCTTGGAAAAGCTGGACAATGAGTAAGGAAGATGAGCCAAAAATTGACGCCTTTGAATTATGGTGTTGGGGAAAGAATATTGAAATTACTATGGACTAGAAGAACAAACAAATCTGTGCTGGAAAAAATATAGTCTGAATGCTCCTTAGAAGCAAGGATGGTGAGATTTTTGTCTATTGTGACTTAGGCATGTGATAAGAGGGACCAGACCTTGAAGAAGGACATTGTGCTTGGAAAAGGAGACAGTCGATGAAAGAGGAAGACCCTTAATGAGTTGGATTGGCATCGTGGCTGCAACAATGAGCTCAATGATAGCACCATGGTATAGAACTGGGTGCAGTTCCATTCTGTTTCACACAGGGATTCTTGAGTAGAAACTCCTTGGACATCAACACCAACAACTCTGACAAAAAAAGTCTTAGATTGATTCCAGGAAAGTCGGAGAATCAGGTGTTTCTTCTCTCTTTATGTTAACAACTTTTGAACCCAAAACTTAGCTCTTAGTATTACATCAAGTCAAGCACTACCATTTATTTATCCTAGAATGTCTTTCAGAGTTTTTATCCCAAAAATTTACAATGCTTTTAACGTACCCACCCTAGCAATTTTATGACAGATTTCCCTTCTTTATGTAGAAAGAAGTAATGTTTATTGAAAGTTATAATGTTGATGTAAAATATTATGCTTTTTATACAGTCTTCTCAAGATATTTCTGTCTCCCTGGGTCTCAAAAACCATGAAACACACATAGGTTGTCAACATTTTTATTGTCCTCCTTCCTAAATATCTTGTCCCTTACATTAAAACCATTGCTGTCAAGTTGATTTTGATTCATAGTGACCCTCTAGGAAAGAGTAGAATCACTCCATGAAGTTTCTGAGACTGTTAATCATAAGTATATAGACTGTCCCATTTTCTCTGATTGAGCAGCTGGTGGGTTCAAACCATACTTTTTTTTTTTTTTTTTTTAGTGACTGACTGTTTAACACTCTATGCCATCAGGATTTCTTCCAGGATTCCTTAGTTCTCTAAATATTGACCATAGAGGTCTGTCTTTTTGTATAAAGTGGCATTGCTCATCACTGAACTATATAAATGTCACCTAAATATTGGTTTTATACTTTGAGCGCAAAATGTGATTCAAACCAATCTTTCTTAGCCTACTGCGCCATACCGGGACTCCATATCACTGTTGTTGTTGTTGTTGTTGTTGAGTGCCGTCAGGTCGATTCTGACACATCGCAACCCTGTACAGGGTTAGGAGCTAGGTTTTTGTTGTTATCAGTGTGTTGTTTTTTTTATTTTTAAGAAATAGAAACTTTATCTTGCCTTCAAAAGCAAAAACAAGGGTAAAATTAATGCTCTTAGGATTTTATACAGGGAGACTTTAAAAAAGTTTGTTGAAAACAGAATTAAAAGTTAATAGTTTTTCCATAAACTTTCTGAAGCTCCATCATTTAGCTACTGTGGGGTTTTCAACTGTTCATTCTGGCTCAATCCCCTGCTGAGACTGTACATGCCCATGCCAGATTTACTGAATCAGAATCTCTATCTTAACAAGAACCCAGGTGATTCTTATGACTCTCTGGTAAAGCCATAGTCTTGCCTTTTCCTTCCTTCTTGTTTTATTCTTGAGTGTTGTTTTGTTTTTGTTTTTGTTTTGCTTTTACCAGTTGCATGGAACCATCAATCATGGCTAGTAATCTCCAACAAAATAAAAACATAAAAGGGCAAATGATTCATCACTGAACCTGATGGCAGCTGTAAGGGAAAGATCCCTTCTGGCTTGGAGCTAGCAGGCATAATAGCACATCATTCCAAAGGATGCTTGAATTTTGACTTGCAGTTTCTCAACGGGCTCACCACCACTCTCAGCTGGCATCCTACAATGCATGCATGTTGTTGTTTGGTGCCATTGTGTTGGTTCTGACCCATAGCGACCCTGTATAGGGTTTACAAGGAGCAGCTGGTGAGCTTGAACCACCAACCTTGCAGTTCAAACAGCTTTGCAGTCTGGCACATTAACCCATGGCACACACAAGGACTCCTACAATGCATGCATAGGCAGGTAAATTGTTCAAATATACTTTTTTTTTTGCCTCCAGAATTTAGACTGTTTCTACATTCATCAGAAAACAACCTTAGATTCACATTTATATTTTCTCACCCTGAATTCATGTTTGGTACTGATAGTATGAAATTCCTTTCTATGCTCTGAAATCTGGTCATTTTCTTTCTCAGTCATATATATTTTGGCACCTTTGATTGTCAGTACCCAAGCACAGAGAATAAAAAACTAAAGGCAGTCGATTGTCATATGAATGTAAGGAAGAATGCCACCATTCTGGCCACTTTCAGAATGGGGCATGTGGGTAAAAAAAAGGGTCACTAAGAGAAAAGGCAACAGCTGAGCCATCCCCATTTCATTGAGACCACCTAACAAAATTACCAGTACAAAATGTTACTAAGGAGAACTAGTTAATCCATGGTCCTGGATTGAAAGGGGAAATGCACTGATCTATTAAAAGTCATAGTTGCTATGGCCTATACGATGTGTACACACTCTCATGGACTATGAAGAACACATAAAGCATACAGGAAAATTTCCACAACGAGCCATGAATGATAGCCCTATAATAAAGAATAAAAGAAGGAATGGAAAAAAATAAAATATACTTCTCCATGTATTTTTCCCAGAAGAAGCAAAAAGAATTTTTGTGGCAAGCATATTGGACCATTGTTGAAGAACAGTTCCTCTTCACATAAAGGTTACCTCTGTGCAGCTGCCAAGGTCAGTGCCCTGGTGGTTATCTGCCAAATAAATGCCAGTCATGGATCTATACAGTGGCCAGCCTGGAGGCTGGCTTCCCTCTCCCATCCTCCACCTAAATCGCTGCTTTGCTCCTTTTGAACAGTTACCATGCTTTCCCACTCTGTCCCCTCCTTTCTCATTGGCCGGCCTCTTTTCTCACATATAAGCAGAATGTTCTGTTTATTGCCAGGAAGCCAGCTTACTGAATGCAGATTTCATGGAAGTCACACAAGAGAGGCAAACAGAATTTTTTCCAAATAACATACATAAAAACCAACCTATTTTTGTTTGTTAAGTGCCTTCAAGTTGGTTCCGACTCATAGTGAACCTGCACAGGGTTTCCAAGGCTTTTAAATCTTTGCTGGAGCAGAAAGCCTTATCTTTCTTCCTCACAACAGCTAGTGGTTTTGAACCACAGACCTTGTGGTTTACAGTCCCATACTTATCATATGGAATGACCTTAGAAAGCATAAAGTGCTGTACTTGGCCTTGGATGCATTTGTGTCTTTTTTGAGGGGAAGTAAATATACTTAAATAATATATATTTGTGTGTACACGCATACAATCTATATTTATGTAAATGTATACCCCACATATTTACATATAAAAATTAATGTGTAATTAATTAAGCCATGGTACAAAAAAGACAGAGCCATTTAGAACACTGAACCAAAAATAGGATAAAATACATAGATGTTGTTAAGTCCCATCCAGTTGGCTCCGACTCACAGCGACCCTGTGTAGGATTTTCGAGGAACAGATGGTAAGCTTGAACCACTGACCTTGCAGTTCAACACATTAACCCACAGTGCCACACTAGGACTCCATAGATGGTACACAGAGCTATTGATGTTGTTAAGTGCCATTGAGGTTCTTCTGACCCATAGCAACTGTGTACAGGGTGTCCGAGAAGCAGCAGTTTGAACTGTTGACCTTGTGGTATATTATATACTACTTATATAATTA
>NW_006408550.1:18728102-18744903 GCF_000296735.1 Chrysochloris asiatica
GGCTGATATGATTCCGTTGTGAATGAATATTAATTGAATGTTAACAGAATTCATTGTGGTTGTAAAAACATGGAACTCTTAACATGAGTATAAACTGAGGCGTTGCAAAAGCAGGAGGGGGTTCTTATTACCATCAAAGAAGATCCAGGAGTGTCATTTGGACCCTGAGATCACTGCACATTGGACTTCTTCAACCTAGAGACAGAAAGCTGTAACACTGAAGGAGTAGCAGAAAAGCGCAGCAAGAAAACCAAAAGTCAGCGCATGAGACATAGCAGTGGTCTTTCCAGCCCACAGAACGAAGGAAGCTGAGTAACACTGGGCAGGAGACTTGCTGGTAGAGTAGTATGCCTCCAGACACTTAACTGAGAGTTCTAGGTTAGAACCACAACTAGAGCCAAGTGCCTTCAGGATGAGGCTTAAAGGGTAATGGTGTGCCCTATGGGCATTTATCCACAGCTCTTTAGCTTTGTAATGTTTTTCAGCAAGGCAGAGGCCAGATCAGAGGCTGAGAGCCAGAGAGAGGTCTGCTTTTGGGCATTGTTACCTGAGCATTTTCTGACCTTGTGTTCTAACCTGTTCATATCTGTAGCAAACTCCATAACTCTGAGTATGACTTCTCAGTTTTGTGTGTCCGTTGTAATAAATCATTGAACCCATCTGAGTAGAAAGTGCTTGGCAAGAAATAATCTAGCATGCATTTTTTGCAAATATCCATACTAGTGATGTAATTTCACTGTAGACATTGTCCACACAATATCACTTACTGGTTTTCCTACTATTTTCACTAGTGAAGACAGTAAATGTCATCAAAATTACATCTGGTGGGAAATTAGATAACTCAGAGACTCTGTAATAGGAAATAAAGATTCAATGTAAGCCTGTATGTTCAGCTCAGTCCAGATCTAGAAACAACTAAGAACTGTTTGGCACTCTGTTAACAACTTTGGCAGAGACACGAAAGAATGGAGATGAATTCTTAATGACTTCCTAACATTTAGATGATTGTTCTTTCCAGAATAAAATGGAGACACAAGAATTATAATTACAGAATGAGGGGATTGGGCTTCTATTAAGCTGGAAATGTAGGCAGTCAGTTCTCAGAAGGCATGAGATTCTGCCACTAGATTGAGCAGAAAGCAAAGCAGTTATCAATATAATTTCAGCTGTATAGATTTAAAATATTGGCTTCATTTGAACACAGAGTATTTATGTGGTTGTCTCCTGAGAGTCACACATATTGCAAGATAATGATCTGATTTCTTTAATTTTCTCAGGTTTTGAATATGAATGTTTCCTTATTATCTGTTGCAACTGGAAATTCAGTAAAGTTTGGTACAAAGCTTTGGATTCCCAGGTGGTTACCTTTTTTAATTTTATGATGCTAGATTAAGCAACTCTTGCTAAATTTGTTTATTTTGAAATGCTGATAAGTCATCATCAGTCATGAAGCCTGAAGTGGAGATACCTACCCTTGTGGATCCACATTTTTTTTCTTAAATCAGGTTTATCACCTGTCCCCATGTTTCTACTGCAATGATTCTCTGGCAACATATTCTAGATACAGCTAGAGTGAGCAGTCTGTATGTCCAATAAGGAATTAGGGACTGCTGAAAACCCAGTCTTGAAAGTGGCTAGTCTGAGATATAGAATTAAAAAAAAAAAAAAATACACATTGGATTTTGAAAACAAAATATGAAAAAAAAAAAGAAAATGTTTCAAGGTTTTTTTACATTGATTACTTGACAATATTCTAGATCTGCTATGTCAAATAAAATATGTCGTCAATTTAATTTCACTTATTTTGACTCATGGTCACCTGATGTGTGTTAGAACTGCACTCAAGGGGGTTTTCAGTGGTTGATTTGATATATACATGCCACTCCTCAGCAAATCACTTGAATTTCTTTATTTATTTTGCCCAGTCCAGTGTGCACTCTTTCGTTGACGAGAATATGTAAGACTCATGTTAGGCAGCATTGCTTAGCATTCAAGCAATGCCGCTCACCATGAGTACTACCAGAGAAGAAATATTCCTAATGGTGGATGTTCTGGAGTTACTAATCAGGCCAGATGGAGAGGGAAATGGAGCCATAAGCACATCACACAACAGGAACAGACAACATTATATGAAAAATCTTTAAGATGTTATACACAAAAATCACAAAATGATTTTTTACATAGAACCCAGAATTTCTTATTCTAATTAGAGTGGTTTGTTCAGTCCTAGCTTCTTAAAATGGAAGTGCATGTCGTTTCTATTGGCCTGGTGCAGTCCATGCACCCAAATATTTGACAAATATTTTCAAATTTTTCTTTTTAGTTCAAACACCAACCACTGTTTTCACTTAGGCTTTTTGTTATCCTCAAATCAAATCAGCTTTCCTATTTCCTGTGTTCCCCACCACCTGTTCCACGAATCATCAGTATATGACACTACCATCAGTTCATAACAAGCACTCACCTAGGAAAAACATACTTTTTACTTTCATTGTGATTGATTTTAATTAGTGGTAACACTTTCTTTATACAGAAATAAAGACCTGGTCAATTATTAGTTTATGTTCAATTCCAAAGATGTATGCAGTGTGTTTTTGTTTCATTTTTTTTTTTTTTTAGGATACCCAGTAGCACAGTGGTTAAGCATTCTACTGCTAACCAAAAAATTGGTAGTTTGAGCTTTCCAGTCACTCCTCAGAAGGAAGATATAACAGTCTGCTCTGTAAAGATTTATGGTCTTGTGAAATTTATGAGGTAGTTCTACTCTGCTCTTGTATGTTACTATGGGTTGGAATTGAGCTGACAGCAATGGATATTTTTTGACATGTAGTGTTTTAAGCTGTTTTCTATGTTTATATCTAATCCATGATACAAGTAATAATAAGTAGTAGTATTCACATTTAAGAGATTAGAAACCTCAAGTCCTGAGATGGTAAATAGTTTTCCAAAAGATATACAGCGTGTAGCAAAAGAAGATCTAACTCCAAAGTGGTCCCTTTCAATCGTTTAACTACACTGTATTTTAACACATGAATTATGTACACTAATTCAGATGATCCATATGTTCTAAATCAGAGGAGCATTTCATAAGCCTAGTAAGAAGTGTAAGCAAGGAAATAAGGACATGATTGCTTACCCTGTAATATAGAAATGTTTACCTGCATTGGTAGCATTATGTACCTTGGAGGCAGTTTCAACTCATATTAACCCTACACACACAAAAAATGAAACACTGCCCAGTCCTGCACCATTCTTAAATTCATTGTTATTCTTGAGACCATTGCTCCTGCCACTGTGCCAATTCATATCATTGGGGATTTTCCTCCTTTTCGTTATTCCTCCACTTAACCAAACACGATGTCATTTCCCAGGGATTGGTCCCTCCTGATATGTCCAAAGTATGAGAGATGAAGGCTTGGCATCCTGACTTCCTAGGTGCATTCTGACTATACTTCTTCCAACATAGATTTGTTTATTCTTCTGTGATTTCATAGTACTTTTTAATATTCTTTTCAAATATCATATCCCAAATGCATCAATTCTTCTATGGTCTTTGTTATTCATTGTCAAACTTAGACATGCATATAAGGCTATTGAAAATACCATGGCTTGGGTCAGGCACACCTTAGTATCAGATTGAAATTGTTGCTCTTGAATACTTTAAAGAGGTCTTGTGCAGCAGATTTGCTTAGTACAATAAGTCTTTGGATTTCTTCAATGCTGCTCCCATGAGTGCTGATAATGGATCCAAGCAAAATGACATTTTTGACAACTTCAATCTTTTCACCATATATCTTGATGTTATTATTTAATGATTCATTAGTGAGGATTTTTGTTTTCTTCACATTGTGGTGCAGCACATACTGAAGGCTGTGGTCTCTGATCTTCATTAATAAGTATTTTAAGTCCTCTTTACTTTCAGCAATCAAGGCTGTATCATCTGAATATTGCAGTGTTAAATGAATCTTCTTCTAATCCTGATGTCATATACTCCTTTATATAATCCAGCTTCTTAGATTATTTGATCACATTGAATAAGGATAGTGTAAAAAATACAACCATGCTGCAAACTTTCCTACTTTTAAACCATTCATTGTTCCTTTGTTCTGTTCTAAAGACTGCCTCTTGGTCTATGTACAGGTTCATCAGGAACACAATTAGGAGTTCTGGAATACCCATTCTCTAAAATTTTGTCTATAACTAGTCATGATCCACATAGTGGAAAACCTTTGCATAGTCAATAATACACAGGCAAAAACCTTACTAGTATTCTCTGCTTTCAACAATGATTTCCTTTGTTCCATGTCCTCATATGAAACTGGCTTGAATCTCCAGCAGTTCTTTGCCAATGTATTATTGCAGTTGTTTACAAGTTATCTTTAGTAAAATTTTATTTCTATGTGATAATAACATTGTCAGATGATTTATACAATCTTTGGATTGGGCACAAATATGGGTCTCTTCCAATCAGTTGGCTAGGTAGCTGTCTTGCAAATTTCTTGGCATAGATGAGTATGTGCTGCCAGTGTTGCATCATGAGTAAGTACTTCCAGTTTGTTGAAAGATTTCTATTTATATTCCATCAATTCCTGGACTTGGTTCCTTGTCAATGCCTACAGTGTGCCAATAACGAGGTTGGCCCAGGATCGGGCAGTGTTTCGTTCTGTTGTGCACAAGATCACTATGAGTCAGTACCAACTCAATGGCACATACCAACAACAACAACAGTGTGTACCTTGGTAGTTTCAGTACCATTGGCTCTTGATCATATTGCTAATTCTTGAAATAGTTGAACATCAACCATTTCTTTTTGGTACCATGACTCTGTGTATTCCTTCCATCTTCCTTTGATGCATTCTGTATGATTCAATATTCTGCACATAGAATCTTACAATATTGAAAGTCAAGGCTTGACTTTTTTCTTCATTTCTTTCAGCTGGAAAAATGCTAATTGTGTTCTTCCCTTTTGATTTCCTAACTCCTGGTCTTTTGCACATTTCATTATAATACTTGACTGTCTTCTTGAACTGACTTTGAAATGTTCTGTTCAACTCTTTCAAATCTTCATTTATTCCATTTGCTTTAGCATCTCTGCTGGAAATCAAGTTTCATAATCTCTTCTGACATTCATTTTGGTCTTTTCCTTTTTTCTTGTCTTCTGAACTATCTTTTGCTTTCATCCTATTTGATGTTCTTGATGTCATCGCACAACTCTTCTGGTCTTCAGTCATTATTGCCCAATGCATCAAATCTGTTCTTGAAATGATCTCTAAATTGAGGTAAGACATGTTCAAGGTCATATTTTGGCTCTCATGAATTTGTTTACATTTTCTTCACCTTCACCCTGAACTTGCATCTGAGCAATTTATGGTCTATGCCACAGTCTGCCCCTGGCCTTGTTTTGACTGATGCTACAGGGCTTTTCCCACAGTCTCTTTCCACAGATGTGTTCAATTTGATTTCTGTGTATTCCATCTGGTGACGTTCATTTGTATAATCATCTTTTATGTTGTTTAAAAGAGGTATTTGCAAGGAATAAGTCATTGGTCATGCAAAATTCTATCATGTGATCTCCAGCATTATATCTAACACCAAGGCCAAATTTTCCAACTACTGATCTTTGTTTCCAACCTCTGCATTCCAATAACCAGTAATTATCAATATATCTTGATGGCATGTTGATAAATTTCATACTGAATAAATTGATAGAATTCTTCAATTTCATCATCACTGGCTTAATGATTGGTGCATGAATTTGAATGATAGCGGTATTAACTTGTCTTCCTTGTAGGCGTATGCATATTATCTTAATGCAGACAGCATTATACATCACAATATATCTTGAAATGTTCTCTTTGATGATGAATGAGACACCATTCCTCTTCAATGAGCTATTCCCAGCATAGAAAACCATGTGATTGTCAGATTCAAAATGGCCAATATCAGTCTATTTCAGTTCACTAATGCCTAGGATATCAATCTTTATGCATTTCATTTCATTTCTGAAAATGCTCGATTTTTCTAGATTCATACTTTGTACTTTCCATGTTCTGATTATTAATGGATGTTTACAGCTGTTTCTCTTTGTTTTGAGTTGTGCCCCATCAGCAAATGAAGGTCCTGAGAGCTTTATTCCATTTGCATCATCATGATCAACCCTACTTTGAGGAGGCAGCTCTTCCCCAATCATGTTTTGAGTGCTTTCCAGCCTTCCAATCTCAGGGGCTCATCTTCCAGTGCTACATCTGACAGTTTTTTGATGCTATTCATCATGTTGCAATATTCAATATTCTGGTGCTATCTGACAGTCTTCCATAAAATTTTCTGTGGATAACCATTCAGAATCTCTCTCTCCTTCCTAATCTTTGTCTGTAAACTCATCTGAAGCCTGTCCACCATAGATGACCCTGCTGATATTTAAAATACCAGTGGCATAGCTTCCAGGATCACAGCAACATGCAAGCTACCACAGTGCAACAAACTGAGAAACAAGTGGTGGTGAATTGTATTAGATGTGCCATTTTGCCCATAGGACAGGGATATTGATGAAAAAATATATAATTCAAGTAAATATGGCTGGGTAAGGAATTAATGTGCTAACTGCAAGGTCAGTAATTCAAACCTAGGAGCCACAAAAACAACACCTTTTTTTTATGGAATCCATCTGTCATATGCTAAAGTCAGTAGGAATTAGTAGAAAGTACTATGATGTAATTTTATTGGAATAAGAAGATAATATTTCTTATCATCCTTTGAATAATTTGCTCTTTTGAGCAGATACGTCTGGCTTAATATAAATTAGCATCTTGTCAGTGCATGACACAGTAAAATAATAAGTTCAGTCTATAGCTATCAGATTGTATTTTAGGTACTGTGAAAAGACAGCCAACTTAACTAATTAAAAATGTTGAATGTCAATTTTTTCCTATTGTTTGTAAAACTACATTAATTTTGCTTTTAAAGTAAAGATAAGTTGTATTAATATGTTTGAATGTGTGCAATATTAGTCTGGAGTCCTGGTGTGGTACTGTAGGTTAAGCATTGTACCAAAAGTTTGGTTGAATCACAAGGTTAATGATTCAAACTCACCAGCTGTTTCTTGGAAACTATACAAGATTACTATGAGTCATAACTGACTCAACTGTACTTAACAAAAACAACAACAACATTAATTTGGAGTCCTGGTGCAGCACTTAAGGATAAGCACTGGACTGCTAACTGTAAAGTTGGTGGTTCCAATTCACCAGCTGCTTCTCGAAAACCCTATACAGGATAGCTATGATTCAAAACCAACTCAATGACACTTAACAACAACAGCAAATACTAACTTAAATTGAATAGCTCTTTCTGGTTTCTAAATTATTTGTAGTAGTTTCAGTATATTACTTCCATTTTCTATTTTTCACACAATCTGTTATTAAATTATCCTTAAGATATCAATTATGCTTTCTTGTATTTATTTTTTAACTATCCCTACCTCATAAGAAATAATACATGGACAATCAGAAAAAATATTCACTAAACTATTTGGATAATGTATGTAGGAACAAATTACTGAAATAAATGACTGATACAATCAATAAGGAAAACCACTGTAAGCTCAATATACAGAAGGAAAAAAATAAATAATGTTAAATATTTAAATTATGTTGAATATTTTAGACTATAGAAGGCAACTTAAATAATGTACTGTATTAAATTAAACCCAATAATTAGTTTCTTTGATTTTTTTTTTCTTCCAGTGCTCTAGTTGATCTGTTGATCCCTGAGACTCACATAAATATAATTTTTATATTCTAGCATTTAAATTATGAACTAAAGTACTAAAGTCATAAAATACTGCCTGCCTATCAATATTTTAAATTATCTTTGTATTTTTTACTTGTTTTTTAGTGTCTTTTCCAGATACTTATCCAATTTCACTAAAAAATAGTGGCATAATAACTGCCTTTGTTATTTGCTCTTGTTAAGTGACATTGAGTCAGTTCTGACCCATAGTTGCTCTCTATAGGGTTTCCGAGGAACACCTGATGAATTTAAACCCCCAACCTTGTGATTCAAACTGCCATTATGGGCCAGTGCTTATCCTACACCACCACACCAGTAGTATGTTTAATTAATCAATTAAATTGGGTGTTTTGAAGTGTTTTTGTTGTTGTTAAATGCTGTTAAGGTGGTTCTGACCCTGTATAGTGATCCTGTATAGGGTTTACAAGGAACAATTGGTGAGCTTGAACCACTGACCTTGCAGTTCAAACTGACTTTGCAGTCCAACACATTATAATTTCACTGTCTCTGATATCAGTTATGTTTGTTGTTGTTGAGTGCCATCAAGTTGGTTATGACTCAATAGTGAACCTGTATAGGGTTTCTGAGGAGCAGATGGTGGGTTTGAACTGCTGATCTTGTGGTTCTCAATCCAATGCTGATCATCAACACCACACCAGAAATCCATTATCATTTATTATGTCACTGAAAACTACTTGGGATTCTAATTACAGCCTTAATATAATCTTTGTCCACAAGGTCAGCAGTTCGAAACTACCAGCTGTTCCATGGGAGAAAGATGAGGCTTTCTGCTCCCGTAAAGATTTACAGCCTCAGAAACCCTGTACAGGGTTGCTATGAGTCGGAACCGACTCCACAGCACATAACAACAACAACAACATAATATTTGTAGATATTAGGAATGAAGTCCTTTGCTTTATGAATGGTGCTATATGTTTGCAAATATAGAAATGGTTTCTTTATCCAACTGACTAATACTCCAATTCTCCCTGATGTTTCAAAAATTATATAAATTTGGCCAAAAGAAATTGGATCACTTTTTGCAAAACAGATTGAACAATTTCTACATAGCTCTTACTTTTAATTTCTAGATATTTGAAGCTTTTGTATTGTTTGTTCGTTGCCTGTAGCATCTTCCCCTTTACAACTGAGATGTGTCGAATAGCCTACATTAATTTTTGATTGATCTCCTTGGTAACTTAATTGTGAGCTGTTTTGTAGTCATCCCCTTGTTGATGATGCCAGCTATTTAAAAATCCATGTGAACATTACCCTTTGCATTAGGCAAATCTGCTGCACAAGACCTCTTTAAAGTATTCAAGAGCAAAGATGTCAGTTTGAGGATTAAAGTGCACTTGATCCAAGTCATGATATTTTCAGTAACCTCATATGCATGTGAAAGTTAGATAATGAATAAAGAAGACCATAGAAGGATTAATGCATTTGAGTTATGATGTTGGAGGAGGATATTAAAAATACCATGGACTGCCAAAAGAACAAACAAATCTGTGTAAAAAAATAAAGATCTCACTTTGAGGACAAAGGTGCTCGTGATCCAGTCCATGTGAAAATTGGACAATAAATAAAGAAGACCATAGAAGAATTGATGTATTTGAGTTATGATGTTGGAGAGCAATATTAAAAGTACTATGGGCTACTAGAAGAACTAACAAAGCTGTGTTAGAAGAAGTACAGTCATAATGCTCCTTAGATGCCAGCAGATGAGACGTAGCCTGTCATACTTTGGACATTTTATCAGGAGGGACCTGACCCTGGAAAAGGACATCATACTTGGTAAAGTGGAAGGTTAGTGAAAAAGAGGAAGACCCCAAGAAGATGGATTGGCACAGTGGCAGCAACAATGGCCTCAAGCTTAACAACTATTGTGAAGAGGATGCAGGATTGACTAGTGTTTTGTTTTGTTATGCTATGAGTTGGAACCTACTTGACTGCACCGAACAAGAAGAATAAAATTAGACCACAAAAAATGTGACAATAAACCGTACCCTCCCCCCAATATTCTCACCTCAACAGAGTACAATAATGCACTGCAGTAGCCATACAGAATTCAAACAACATGCTTACAATTATGGGGTTTATTAGGGAAGTTAAGAGTTCACAATTAAATAGGATCAGAAAATGCTCAGGGCACAGCTATTCCAGTCAGCTGCTGATAAATGACTACAAGACAGACCACTCCACCATAAGCCTCGGCCTGAAGGCACTTAAATCATCTCCAGGTGTCAGCAAGCCTGGCTCCTCCACTTAAGTACCTGGAGGTACCCTAGTCTACAAGCAAACTTCCAGGCCAAAGTCACTCCAGTTTACTTGCTCCATGGGCAGGAAGTCCGATGCTTTGTTTCATACTCTAGATTCTTGGTTCTGTGACTTCTGCTCTGCCATTCTTCTGGTGTCACAACTTTTGTCCCTGGGTAAAGAAGGTGTGGTGGCAAGGATCTTAGGGTCCAAAAAAGGCACGCCCCTCCTGCCACTTCATCTTTGATGGTAGTGAGATTCCCCCTCCTGCTTCTGAGATGGTTCATTTTATACCCATACTAGAGTTTCAAATGTTTACAATTGCAATTAATTCTGCTAACACCCACAGTTGAACCGTGTCATCCTGTTAGTATCGTCTCTTACCTTCTAGAACCCAGACCCAGGATGGCAAAAATATTCCTTGGTGGGAGCTACAGACTATGGCTAGAAGAGATATTAGAGAATTCACTACACTACAGACTTCACACTGAATTCTAATGAATCAAATACAAACACACGAAGTGCCGGTAATGGTCCTAAAAGGATTTGATCTAGGAAAACTTAAAACATATCTACCTCGTATGCATGTGAAAGTTGGACAGTAAATCAGGAAAACTGTAGAAGAATTGATGCATTTGAGTTATGGTGTTGGAGGACAATATTGAAGGTACCACGGATTGCCAAAAGAACAAACAGATCTGTGTTGGATGAAGTACCTCCAGAGTGTTCCTTGGGAGCCAGGATGGGCAGACTACGTCTCTTATACTTTGGACATATTATCAGGAGGGACCAGTCACTGGAGAAGGATATCATGTATGGTAAAAGAGAGGTTTGGAGAAAGAGAGGAAGACCCCCAATGAGATGGATTGGCACAGTGGCAGCAGTGATGGGCTTGGCGTGGCAACAATTGTGATGTTGGCTCAGGACTGGGCAGTGTTTCATTCTGTTATGCATAGGGTTACTATGAGTCGGCACCTAACAACAAAACACCTTCAAATTTATATTCTTAACTAAATCATATCTCCACATGACAGCTTTGTAGTAATTAATTTCAAAATAATTCTTCTAAAACCTCCATGGAAACAATATTTCAGTATCCTATAATTTCATACAGAATAACTTCTAGAAATTTATATTTACCCATTGGTATCTTATCTTATAAATTCCTCCATCTCTGGACATTTAACATGCTGAAAATTAAAATGCAATACTTTTTTTCAAGATGAGTATATGACTATCTTTTGCAATCTTTGATGAAGTAGTCAATAGTGTCTCAGTTATCAGCTTGGTAATACCAACTTCCTTTTTTGCCAATTATTATATGACCTGGAGCATTAGGTGGTACACTTCACTCCCACTTGGATGTTATTGCAGAAATCCTGATTTGACGTATATTCTGTAGCTACTTCTACATAACATTCTGACTTTTAGTGCTCCATGATCCATCACATTTAAAGGATGAACAGACATATTTGATATGCATATTGTACTAACAATGTATTTTCCTTCCATTGTTTCTAATTGCACCACTCCACCAAGACTCATGCCAAGAAATGTCATGACAAAATGGATACAGAAGCTCTGTTATTTGCTTGGGCATCAGCTTCCTTCACAACATCTAATGCAAAAAATTACAAAGGAACCATGTACCATTAAAGCATTCATCTGGAAAGAGAAACTTAACTGAATCATCTATTACTGTACGTTTCTTTACCAACTTCTCTTCTAAGACAGTATGGAATTCTAACTGCTACAGAAGCATTTTAACTGTTGTCAGCAACCAAAGTCATGAACTGAGAGCGAAGATTTCATTTCACTATAACCAGTACTAAGGAGCTCTGGTAGCGTAGTGGTTACGAATTGGGCTGTGAACCACAAGGTCAGCAGTTCGAAACCACCAGCTGTTCCATGGGAGAAAGACGAGGCTTTCTGCTCCCATAAAGATTTACAGCCTCGGAAACCCTGTACAGGGTTGCTATGAGTCAGAACCAACTCCATGGCACATCACCACCACCACCATTATAAGCAGTATTACAGTGTTATCTGCCTGTACTACAATGGAAACATATGTAAACTGGCCTGATTTCCAGAAATTATTCTTGGTTTTCTCTGATCTAAATTCAAACCACAACCTGGGACCTTGCCCTCCTTTTCTATAACACTCATTACGAATCGGGCTGCAAACCGCAAGGTCAGCAGTTCAAAACTACCAGCTGCTCCGTGGGAGACAGATAAGGCTTTCTCCTCCAGTAAAGATTTACAGCCTCGGAAACCCTGTTCAGGGTTGCTGTGGGTCGGAACCTACTCAACGGCACTTAACAACAACAACATCTTATATAAGTGGGGCTCATGATCGTACCCCAGCAAATAGAGAGGGTTAGTTCTCAATAGACTGGGTAGTGGGAACCTCCCTATAATCAATTGAATTATTTCAAATTATTCTGACATCTCTCCTTGCCATAATCATTCTTCTGCTTTTTTTGTTTAATAATTCTGTTTCATAGTCTTTTTTTATCCCTTTTACTATGTGTTTTTTTTTTTTTTTTTTTTTTTTCATTTTGAGCCTGTCTTTGGGGAGAATATGTATATGTGTGTGTGACACACAGAGAGAATGAGAGAGAAAGAGATTGAAGTGAATCCCATGGTATTTTCATTTTGAAAACATCAATAAAGTAGAGTTTTTGTATAAACTTTTCTTCTAATTTTGAATCTTCTACTAAGACCACTCCTTCTGTTTCTTAAATGCTAAAAAATACCAGACACCAGTATCCCCATGAGTGATTTTAACCAAATTGAAGTTTGTGTCACCTAGGAATTGAGTTTAGATTATAATTCTAATCAGAGGCACTTGCTTTTCAGGAAAGAAGAAAAGAAGGGAAGGAGGGAGAGTGAAAAGACTTGGTCCTTTTCCCATGGGAAAAATAGTCTTACATTGTGGCGGTGTAGGATAAGCACTGAACTGCAAGGCTGGTTTGAAATATAAGGTTGGCAGTTCAAATCCACTAGCTGCTCTTCAGAAACCTTAAACAGGGTTTCTATGAGTTGGAACTGACTTGGAACTGACTTGACAGCACTAAACAACAACACTGAGATTTACCCTTGGCATGAAGAATGAATTTCCTCTTCTCTGGAAAGAAAAGTCCTATTTAATAACTTGTTGTTGTTGCTAAGTGCCGCCAAGTTGGTCCTGACTCATAGTGACCCTCAATAGGATTTTCAAGGAGTGACTGGTGAGTTTGAACCATTGATCTTGTGGTTGAAGTCAGCCTTGTGGTCCAGTGCTTTCTCCCACAATACCGCACCAGGATTCCTATTTAATAATGTTGTTGTTGTTGTTGTCAGGTGCCATCAATTCAGAACCGACTCATAGCGACCCCATGCACAGCAGAACGAAACAATGTCCGATCCTGGGCCAACCTCACTACCGCTGCCACACTTGAGTCCATCAATGATGCCACCTGGCTGATCCATCTCCTTAGGGGTCTTCCTCTTTTTCTCTGACCCTCCACCTTACCCAGCATGACATCCTTCTCCAGTGACTGTTCTCTCCGGACAATGTGTCCAAAGTATGAGAGACGAAGCCTAGCCATCTTGGCCTCCAAGGAGCACTCTGGCTGCACTTCTTCCAAAACAGATCTATTGGTTCTTTTGGCAACCTATGGCACTTTCAGTATTCTCCTCCAACACCACAACTCAAAGGCATCAATTCTTCTACGATCCTCCTTATTCACGGTCCAGCTTTCGCATCCATATGAGGCTATTGAAAACACAATGGCCTGGATCAGGCGCACCCTAGTCCTCAAGCTGACATCTCTGCTCTTCAGTACTTTAAAAAGTTCCTATTATTATTTAATAATAGTGGCTGGTTTATCTTTACCTGGTAATCAGTAACAATCCCAATAGGTATTAAACTCCTTTGGATACTTGGTAGAAATAGTAAGGGCTATTTTTAGAGACAGGGGCTTAAGCTTCTCACCCTTTATCTCTTTTCCCAATATGGGAATTAAAACTCTGTCTCTTACTTTCCACCTGTTAATTGCTTTGCTCTTCTTTTTCTGGCATCTGTGCTGTGATTTATCTGTCTCTCAAGTTCAAGTTAATCTTTTTTTAAAATTGCTAATATTGACTAAATCTACAAAAAGAGATAATGTAAAAGCTCAATATCATCAGTCAGAAAAAGGCCAGGGACCAACTGTAAAACAGATCATCAATTTCTAATATTCAGGTTCAAGTGGAAGCTGAAGGAAATTCAAATTAGTGCACAAGAACCAAAATATGACCTTGAGTATATCCCTCCTAAATTCAGAGACCATCTCACAAAGATTTGACTCAGTGAGGACTAAAGACTAAAGACCTATGTTTTATTGACAATGCAAAGACTTAACTTATGTGGATTTTGTTTATATGCTACCTCCCAAAATGGCTAAACATGGAAATATTACAACAAAATATACAAAGATTTGGAGTGAAGCCAAAAGCACAGACCATGCTTCTCATTTCTCAAGTTGAAAGAATTGAAGAAAACATTCAGGCTTCAGCTTGCAATATTGAAGTTTCTATTGTCAAACTGTTGAATGGTGTAGAAAGCACCATTCGACCATCTCAAGAGATAGCACATGTCAAAAGCCAATGATCCTGAAGAAGTCCAAGTTGCACTGAAGTCGTTGGCAAAGAACAAGTCTCCAGGAATTGATGGAATGCAGACTGAAATCTTTCAACAAACTGACGCAGCACTGGAGACATTCACTCAACTGTGCCAAGAAATTTGGAAGACCTGGCCAATTGATTACAAGAGATCCATATCTGTGTCCATTCCAAAGAGATGTGACCCAGTGGAATATGGAAATCACCAGATCGTACCATTAATTTTGCAAGCAAGAAAAATTTTGCTAAAGATAATCCAAAAATGACTGCAGCCATACATTGACAAGGAACTGCCAGATGTTCAAGCCAGATTCAGATGAAAACGTAGAATGAGTGATATCATTGCTAATGGAAGATGAATGTAGGATGAAAGCAGAGAATACCAGAAAAATGTTTACTGTGCTTTATTGACTATTCAAAGGCTTTTGATTGTATGGATTATGACAAGCTATGAACAACATTGAAAAGAATGAGTATTCCAGAACACTAAACTGTGCTCATGAGGAACCTGTACATAGACCAAGAGGCAGTTGTTCGAACAGAATAAGGGAACATTGAATGTTTTAAAACTAGGAAAGGTGTGCACCAGGGTTGTATTCTCTCATCATACTTATTCAATTTGCACACTGAGCAAATAATCGGAGAAGCTGGATTATATGAAGAAGTACATGGCATCAAGATTGGAAGACTTATTAAAAACCAACAATATGCAGATGATACAATCTTGCTTGCTGAAAGCAAAGAGAATTTACATATAATACTTACTGATGAGGATCAAAGTCCACAGCCTTCAGTATGGGTTGCACTTCAATGTAAAGAAAACAAAACTCGTCACAACTATACCAATAAATAACATCAAGATAAAGGGAGAACAGGTTAAAGTTGTCAAAGACTTCATTTTAATCTGTTCCACCATCAAGACTCATGGAAGCAGCAGTCAAGAAATCAAATGACATATTGCATTAGGTACATCTACTGCACAAGACCTCTTTAAAGTGTTGAAGAACAAAGATGTCAGTTTGAGGACTCGGGTACTCCTGCCCCCAAGCCATGGTATTTTCAGTAACCTCATATGCATGTGAAAGTTAGAAAATGAATATGAAATACTACAGAAGAATTAATGCATTTGAGCTATGATGTCGGATAAAAATATTAAAAATATCATGGACTGCCAGAAGAACAAACAAATTTATGTTGGAAGATGTACAGCCAGAATGTTCCTTTGAATCTAGGATGGCCAGACTTTGTCTCTGATACTGCAGACATACCGCCAAGAGGGGCTGGTCCCTGGAGAAGGACATCATGTTTGATAAAGTGGAGGATCAGCAGAAAAAGAGGAAGACCCCCAACATAATGGCTTAGCATAGTGGCAGCAGCAATGGGCTCAAGCTCAACAACTGAGCAGTTCTTTTTTTCCATTGTCATAGGGTCACTATGAGTCTGTGCCAAATGGAGGAAACCTAATAACAACAACCAGTGTTCTTCTACCATTACTCCTCAAAGGTCACCTCAACCTTGAAATCGCTCATTCTCTTTCTTAACTCAACACAACAAGGTCACCGTATTATTCTTGGCTGTTTCTTTCCTATACTGTGTTCCAAGAAATATTGCCAGCAAAAACCAGGGTGATGGTAGGGCTTACTTTATTTGTTGCCGTATCTCAAAGATCATCATCTTGTGCTGTCTGGTTTTCAAAATCCAAGACATGTTGTTTGATATGCTCATGAAAATAGATACATAATAGAGTTTATGTTGAGAAAGTGTAAACTATTATGGGAACCTGTGAGCTAGTGGGTTGTTATTGCTGTTGTCAGGTGCCATCGAGTTGGAACCGACTCATAGTGACCCCATGCACAGCAGAATGAAACAATGTCCTATCCTGGGCCAACCTTATTACCGCTGCCATACTCAATGCCATCAATGATGCCACCTGGCTCATCCATCTTGTTGGGGGTCTTCCTCTTTTTCTCTGACCCTCCATCTTACCAAGCATGACATCCTTTTCCAGCGACTGTTCCCTCCGGACAATATGTCCAAAGTATGAGAGACAAAGCTTAGCCATCCTGGCCTCCAAGGAGCACTCTGGCTGCACTTCTTCCAAAACAGATCTATT
>NW_006408550.1:18746397-18748408 GCF_000296735.1 Chrysochloris asiatica
ATTAACCATTTCCTTTTGGTACAATGACTCTCCATCTTTTCTTGATGCATTGTGCATCATTTAAAAATTTGCCCAGAGAATCTTTCAATAATGAATTTTTCTTCAGTTCCCCTAACTTGAGAAATGCTGACCGTGTTCTTCCTTTTTGGTTTTCTAATTCTAAATCTTTGCATATTTTATTATCATCTTGAGCTAGTGGGTAGCCTTCCTTAATATCACTTAAATCACTGTAATTGCCTGGTATTTCTTGATCTTCATTAGTGTAGAGATCAGACCTATTTTGTTTATTGTTGTTTTTCCAACATGTAGCGTAGTCCCCAGCACATAGAAGGGAATTGAATATGATTGCTTACAAATTAATGAATGAGTAAAAAAATGTTATATGGTGTGTTAGCCACCCGACGAAGTGCACGTTTAGTATTTGGTGACTCCACTAATGCTTAATTTTGTTTGATGTATTTCTAATTCTAAGTAATTAAAACCCAATGAACTCAAATTATGGATAGCATTGAGAATAATGGAAATTCTAGAATGTTTAATTGTGGTCATGAGGAACCTGTACATAGACAAAGAGACAAAGAAGACTGCCTGGTTTTAAATCAGAATAGATGTATGTCACTGCTGTAATCCTTTCATCATATTTATTCAATAGCTGTGCTGGGCAAATCTGAAAAGCTGGATTACATGAAGAGGAACATGGCATCAGGATTGGAGGAAGACTAATTTGTCTGTGACATGCAGATAGCACAACCTTACTTCCTACAAGTGACGGACAATAACTTAAAGTACTCACTGAAGAACATCTAAGACTAGTGTCTTCAGTATGAATTATACCTTAACATAAATAAAACAAGAATCCTCACAATAGGACCAATAAGCAAAATCATGGTAAATGGGCAAATTATTGAAGTTGTCAAGGAATTAATTTTGCTTGGATCTACAATTAGCACCATAGAAGCAGCAGTCAAGAAATCATTACATTTTGGAAACTCTGCTGCAAAAGATGTCTTTAAAGTGTTACAGAGAAAAGATGTCGCATTGAAGACTAACATATACCTGACCCAAGCTCTAGTGTTCTCAATTACTTCATATGCATGTGAAAGCTAGACAATGAATAAGGAAGCCCAAAGAAGAATTAATGTCTTTGAATTATGGTGTTGAATAAGAACAATGTTGAATATACCAGTACTACCAGAACAAATCAGTTTTGGAAGAAATACAACCAGAATGCTCTTTAGAAGCAAGGATAGTGAGACTTTCTCATAATTTTTGGATATGTTATCAAGAAGGATTAGTCCATGAAGAAGGATGTCATGCTTGTTAGAGTGTGAGTGAAAAGGAGAAAGATCCTCAGTGACATGGATTGGCACAGTGGCTGTAATAGGGGACTCAAACACAGAAACAAATATGAAGATGGTGCAGGGCTGGGCAGTTTTTCTTTTGGTTGTACCAGGGTAAGTCAGAAAGTATTGCTACAAAAGAATAGAAACCTTTATTAACCAATAATAATATGTGAAGCTATTGTTTCTCAAGATATCCTCCATCTCATTCTGAACACTTCTGAAACCGATGTTTCCATCTTTCTAAGTCTTTCATGCATAAATGTCAAAATGGCAGTTTGAGCTTCTTCAAGGGACTCAAACCATGTTCCTTTGATAGGTTCTTTGGGTTTGAGGACCAAAAAGAAGTCTAAAGAGGCAAGATTAAGGTTGTGGGCTGGATTGGGTAAGGTTTCTCAAGGAAATTCTCATGCGACAGCCCTTTCCAC
This sequence comes from Chrysochloris asiatica, assembly GCF_000296735.1. Lineage (NCBI taxonomy): Eukaryota > Metazoa > Chordata > Mammalia > Afrosoricida > Chrysochloridae > Chrysochloris > Chrysochloris asiatica. The sequence continues at coordinate 18,748,166 of NW_006408550.1, forward strand.
ACTTGAAGAATGAACAGAATCGTTGTCATGATAGAAAAAAAAAAAATTCTCAGCACATCCTTTTTCTCACCAATGTAGTTTCTGATTTTCTTCAAACTTCTCCAAATGGAGCCCCATGATCATTCTGTATTCTTCAAGAAAATAGATCAAGATTACCCCCTTGGAATCCCAAGAAATAATTGTCATAAATTTCTGAGTTTTCTCTCTGCCTTGAATTATATTGACCCAGTGGATTCCCTCTAA
>NW_006408550.1:18748798-18751443 GCF_000296735.1 Chrysochloris asiatica
ATAAGATATGGTAGAAGTAATGGTACGGCACTTTTGAGGTTAGTGTATAAAAGACCACAACCTTTATTTTGCAACGATTCCACTAGGGGAAGCCATGGCGTGAGCAGCACCAAGTGAGCAACTGAAGCTTCCTGCCAACAACCACATGAACAGACTGGGAAACAAGTCCTCAAGCCCCACTCAGGTCTTCTGAGACATCCATCCTGACCAATAACAGCTTGACAACAATCCCATTAGAGTCTCTGAGCCAGAACCATCCACCCACCCACTCTTAGATTCTTAATCCTTGGAAACTGTTAGATAATAATTTTTGTTGCTTTTAGTTGCTAAATTTGGGAGTAATTTGTTATGCAGCAGTAGATAACAAATGCAGATGGTAGGCTATTTTTATTGAACTTTCAGAACTTGTTCCCTTGTACTATTTTCCTCCTTTGTGTATAGAATCACAAACAATGCCTTCTTCTCTCCTCACTCTGTATTGTAAAAATTAATGCTTAGTTTTGCTCCTGCCATTTCTAATTATAAGTAACTAAAGTGTCAATAATAACAAAACTCAAAATAAATTGGGAGCTTCACTTTAGGGATCATTAATACTGGATACAGCACAGTTTATTAAAAGCCAAGTGTTGAATTTAGTTCAGCTCATTTCTTTAAATAAAATAAATTTTTAAAAAGGTTACTTGATAAATTTCTAGTTTAGGAATGAAAATATCATTCCAGTACAAACTGTGTTTAAAGGTATCAAATGTTATTAACTTCTGGCATAATGACTATTTTCCCATTTTGAGCAGTATTGTGTAGGTTGATACAGGAAGTGTACAATGGTTTTGAAGTTTCAATGATTGCTCAATCCACATTGATTATTGCCACAGTTATCATGTTCTTTTTTTTTTTCTTTCAGCAAAGCAAATCAGTATAATAAGTCATAATTAACACGAGTCACAAAATGCACTTTCAGCATAGGTTGACTCCAGTAATTCTTGATTTTGTTCAGACCATTTCTAATTCTCAGTAATTAAAGGCTCAGTAGTAACAAAACCCCAAGTAAACTGGGAGCTTAACTTTAGGTAAAATTAATATTGATTGTAGTACAGTGTATTTGCAAGCCAACTACTGAATTTAATTCACCTCATTTCCTAAAAAACAAAGCATAACTTGATAAATTCTCTATATAGTTTAAAGGATAATTTTAAAGTTCATAGCATTTGTCTGAAAAAGCAGGCTTAAAGAAATAATATTGCCTAAGATAAGCACTCGACTACAAGGTCAGTTCAAACTTATGTCACTCCTCAGAAACCCTATATAGGACTACTATGAGTTGAAACCAACTAGAAAGCACTTAACAACAACAACAAAGACAGGACTTAATAACAGTACCATTTATTTTGTAGATGGGCACATCCATTTTCAACAAGTAATTTAGACAAGAATTTTAGAATAAAAACTTTGAATGAGTATCAAATTAAGACACAATTAATTGCATCGAGAATATTCCAACTAAGTTTTGTTTAACAAAATAACAGGTAATTTAAAAAATAATAATTTTACCATATGGGGTTCCTTAACATTGGTTGTATAAAATGTAATGACATTTAACAAGCAAATTTGTATATTATGTCTCTGTTGTTTCCTCTGCATATACAAAGAAAGTACATATTGTTTGCATTATATATTACTTAAGGATAAAATGTATTAAAATAGGAAGCTATCTTCCTCCATAATATTGAGCACATTCTGCAGGATTATCATACAATTTTTACCAAATGGCTGATATTTATGAAAGACATACCTGACAATCATATATATCTCATATAACATGTAAAACATATACATATAATTATCACGAAAAATTTGAACTTATTTTATATAGTATCACCTTATGTAATACTAATATTTTGTGATCTAGTTACACATTTATTTTATTTAAGACATGGTTGACATCGAATTCCTTGGTTAAATTTGACTCATAAAACAGATTACTTTGAAGCACAATTAGCATTGTGAAATGTGCTCTAAAATAATTTCAACACACATTTAAATATGTTCTTGTTCACCCACATTACAGGCACGCCTCTAAGTAATTTGCAAGCCATCTATCCTGAATGGCAGCTTGAAAAATCAACACATCACACAGGATAATAAAAAGGCCCCTTTTTATTCTTAAATATATTCATATTAAATACATTCTTAAATATATTCAAAAACAAAATTAAATAATAACAATATACACATTATAGCCAAATAAGGTTGTCAATCATTTATATGTGTTCAGAATTACACCAAAGACTCCAAAAATCCTACACTATATTTAGAGAGTGAAAAATATCTGTATTTGTTATTGTTCTTGCTGGGTGTCATTGAGTCAGCTGTGACTCATAGTGACCCTATAAAGAACAGAAAGAAACACTTTCTAGCCCTGCACCATTCTCACAACTGTTGTTTTGCTAGAGCCCATTGCTGCTAAGGAGCTCTGGTAGCGTAGTGGTTACAAATCGGGCTGCGAGCCTCAAGGTCAGCAGTTCGAAACTACCAGCTGTTCCGTGGGAGAAAGGTGAGGCTTTCTGCTCCTGTAAAGATTTACAGCCTCGGAAACCCTGTACAGGGTCACTATGAGTCGGAACCGACTCCACGGCACATAACCACCA
>NW_006408550.1:18752533-18753959 GCF_000296735.1 Chrysochloris asiatica
AGGCTAAAAGCCCACATTCAGAGTGCTGCCTCTAGGAAAAGACATCCTTTCTTTGTAGGCTGTGGGGTAAATTCATGTCTCTTCAATCTTCCAGATACCTTGGAGGTTTCCATGTATCTTGGTATCTATTTTACCCCATCTCTGCTTCTCTGCTTGCTTGTTTAATCTCTTTAATATCTCAAAAGTAATTGATTTAAGACATACTCAGCATTATTCTTTCTCATTAATATAACAAAGACAATCTATTATCAAATGGAATTATAACCACAGACATCAAAAAAACAAAACCAACCTAAATGTAAAACCTAGAACTGTAAAGATCAATGTAAAAATAGGGACACACATATGGACTCTGATACATGGCAAAAATATACTATTAACTATAACTAAAAACACACAAACAGCAGAAGACAAAATAGACACACAGAAATCATAGACCACACTCAGGATTGTAGGATTTATTAGGGAAGTTAAAAGGTTATAAGTTGGGATCAGAAATGCTGAGGATACAGATCTTTGGTCATGATAGTCTCTACTTAGCCTGGTCCATAGGTAGGTGTCTCTCCATTCCTGGATCCCTCAACCATGAAGCCACTTACCTCTGCCCAGCTCAAGCAAGTGTTGAAAATCTCATTTAGCTCTGCCAATAAATTCCCAGAGGTACTCTGCTCCATCAGTAAACCTCAGACCATAGATTCTCAACTTTAGCTTCATGGGCCTATAAACCCAGCTCCTCCCTCCGCTGATTAAGTGATGGGTAGCAACTCACTTCTCCAGGAAGCCTTCTGTTAGAAGGCACTCATGTTTCTGCATCAGTGGGCTCAATGAGTGAGAGAGTTCACTGCTCTGTCTTAGCCAGTCTCCTGAGTCTGCAGCCTCTCACACTTCTCACCTTTTCTCAATGTCTCCGGTGCCACAGCTTTCTGTTTCCTGGCTCAAGGAGGTTCAGTGTAGGGATCTCGAGTCCAATGAATGAATTCCACTCTGGGTTCTTCTTTCTTGATGTCAGTAAGAGTCTCCCTTTTCACCTGTGGGATGGTTTATTTTAAACCTATCAGGATGGCAAAACTAACCAATTCCCTCATCAGGGTTCCATATACCTTATTTGTATGATCTTACTCCCACAAAATGCCACATACCTTATTTACGTTATTAGTGAGTCATCCAATCTCTTTGGTGGACCACAAACAGATTTGTATAGGCACTTAACAACAACAACACCCATAGAAGAATTTGAATTATTGATGCATTTGAATTATGGCATTGGAGAAGAATATCACAGGTACAATGCACTGCCAAAAGAACAAACAAATCTGTCTTGGAAGAAGTGCAGCTAGAATGCTCCTTAGAAGCCAGGATGTAAATACTTAATTTCTTGTACTTTGGACATTTCAATAAATGTGCAAATTTATTTGACTCTGTAGAT
>NW_006408550.1:18754059-18754617 GCF_000296735.1 Chrysochloris asiatica
AGAAAACCTGGCTTAAGACACTCATATTTTAATATATTTCTGAAAGGTAAGAGAAAAAAGAACAATGATAAAGAATAAAAATAATAGTTGCTAGGAATTGATAAAGTTCCAAGGCAAGTTACTTAAATGGAATCAGAGAACATTAAAAGGGGAAGCAATGTTACATATCAATAAATCACTGATAATGATACCATTTAATCTTGCCTCCTGATAATTTCTGAATTTCTGGGGTGTATGTGTGTGGATATTCAAGAACTTAGACTAGTATTAAAGAAGTTTAAGCCATTAACCATAAAAAAGAAAATGTAAGAAAATTGAAATACTTCAAGAAATACTTGTACAGTAATCTATTTGGTTGATAGACTTATATAGGGATTTTTCTTACCATAAATACTCATTGTATACTTCTTTATTACACAGAACCATATGCTATGAAACATACCAAATCGGATTTCCATCTGAGTAGAGATACATTCTTGGCTTGGAATAATTATTGTGGGAACACAAAAGCAAACATCTATGCCCCTGTTTGAAGAGAAAAGATAAAAATAATCAAAA
>NW_006408550.1:18754941-18759932 GCF_000296735.1 Chrysochloris asiatica
GAAGAACCGATGTATTTGAATTATGACATTGACAAAGAATATTGAAAATACCATGGACTGCCAGAGCAAACATGTCAGTCTCGGAAGAAGATCAGCCAGGCTGTTTCTTAGAAACGAGGATAGTGAGACTTTGTCTCTGGTACTTGGGGCATGTTATCAGGAGGAACCAGTCCCTGGAGAAGGGCATCATGCTTGGAAAACTGGAGGGTCAATGAAAAAGAGGAAGACCTCCAACAAAATGTATTGATACAGTGGGAGCTACAATTGACTCAAACATAAAATTCAGTTGTGAGTATGGTGCAGAATGGGCAGTTTTCAGTTTTGTTGTTCACAGGGTCACTAAAAGTTGGAACCAACTTGATGGCACCTAACAACAACAACAACAAAAATACACGTGGACTTCACTAGATAGAATACACAGGTATTAAATTGACTACATCTGTGGGAAGAGACGATGGGGAAACGCAACAGCATCAGCCTTAACAATACAAGGTGTTGATTCTGGATCAAGCCATTGATTGCTCATCTGGAAGTTCAGGCTGAAGCTGAAGAAAATTAAAATCCTTCCATGAGAACCAAAATATGACCTTAAGTAAGTTCCACCTGAATTTAGACACCATTATCAAGAACAGATTTGATGCATTAGACATTAATAACTAAGACCAAAGGAGTTGGGGGATGACATCAAGAACATCATACTTGAAAAAAACAGAACATTATTAAAAAGACAAGAAAGAAAGAAAAGATCAAAATGAATATCAATGGACATTCTGAAACTTGCTCTTGAATGCAGAGAAATTAGAGCAACTCTGAGAAATAATGAAGTCAAAGAGCAGAACAGACCATTTCAAAGGGCAGCTCAAGAAAGCAAAGTTAAGTATCATAATGAGATGTGCAAAGACCTGGAGTTAGAAAAACAAAAGGAAAGAACTTGTGTTTCTCAAAGAAACATTTCTGAAGCCGAAGGAACTGAAGGAAAATTCAAGTATCAACTTACAACTTTGAGGGATTCTACACACAAAATATAGAATAATGCATCAAACATTAAAAGACAATGGAAGGAATATACCGACAAAGACTTGGTCTATGTTCAATGATTTCAAGAGGTAGCATATGCTCAAGAAGAAATGCTATTGAAGGAAGCACTCCAAGCTACACAAGGCAATGACAAATAAAGAAGCTTCAGGAATCAGCAGAATACAAATTGAAATGTTTCACCAAACTGATGCAGTGTTGGTGGTTCTCACTCATCTGTGACAAGAAATTTGGAAGACAGCTACCTGGCCAACTGATTAGAAGAGACCCATATTTGTGCATATTCTAAAGAAAATTAATGCAAACAAATGCAGAAATCATCTACCAATAAATATTGTTAATATAATACACAAGTATAATTTTGTTGAAGATGATTCAAAAACAGTTGCGACAGTACATTGACAGAGAGGTGCCAGAAATTCAAGCTGGCCTGAGAAGGAAATGTGGAGCTAAGAATATCTTTGCTGCCATCATATAAATCTTGTCTCAAATCAGAGAATACCAGAAAGATGTTTACGTTCAACTGTGTAGACCATGACAAACTACAGATAACATTACAAAGAACGGGTATTCTTGAACACTTAATTGTGCTCATGAGGAACCCGAACATAGATCAAAAGGCAGATGTTCTAACAGAACAAGGAGATACTGAATGTTTTGAAATCAGGAAAGGTGTGTGCCAAGATTATATCCTTTCACCGTATTTACTCAATCTATATGCTGAGCAATTAATCCAAGAAGCTGGATATGAAGAACATGGATTTAGGAATGGAAGAAGGTTCCTTAACAATCTGTAGTAGGAAGCTGACACAACCTTGCTTGATGAAATAAAAGAAGACTTGACATATTTACTGATGAAGATAAAAGACACCTCAGTGTAAAGGAAACTAAAATCCTCACAACGAGGCCAAGAAATAGCATAATGATAAATGGAAAAAAGTTGAAATTATCAAAGACTTTCTTTTACTTGGATTCACAAATAACCCGCAAAGAAGCAACCATCAATAAATAAAATGATCTATTGCATTGGGCAAATCTGCTGCAAAAAAAGTCTTTTAAATGTTAAGAACAAAGGCATCACTTGAGGACTAAGGTGCACCTGTCCCAAGACTTGGTATTTTCAATGGCCTCATAAGTATGTGAAAGTTAGACAACAAATAAGGAAGGTCTTAAAAGAATCAATGAATTTGAGTTCGGGTGCTAGAGAAGGATATTGTAAGTACCATGGACTGCCAGAAGAACATACAAATCTGTGTTTGAAGAGGTACACCCAGAATGTTCCTTAGAAAGAAGGATATAAAGTTTTTTTCTCTCACACTTTAGACATGTTTCAGAAGGGACCAGTCCCTGGAGAAGGACATCATGCTTGGCAAATTGGTTGGTCTGTGAAAAAGAGAGAGAACCCCAACAAGGCAGATTGACACCGTGGCAGCCACAATGGGCTCAAACAAAACAACTGTGAGGACGGTAAAGGACTGGGCAGATCAGGTTCTGTTATACATTAGGCATCTCTGAGTCAGAACAGGCTTGACAGTATCTAACAACAGCAACAGGTAGACCAATACAGGGTTAGAACTCTCCTCATTAAGGATGAATGACAATGAATCAACATCATGCTTATTTTTTTATAACATGAAAGAAGCAAAAGGTAAAGAACAAATTCCACCTTTTAGAGATTTATTTCATGAAAGAGAATTATTTGTTTTAAATCTCTCCACTTCTAGAAGATGCAATCCACCACTCGTTTGTCATTTTGTCAATACCGTGGTGGTTTACATGTTGCTGTTGGTAGAAGTTACGTCACCAGTATTTAAAAGATCAGCAGGGCCTCACCTATGGTGGACAGATTTCAGCTGAACTTCCAGACAAAGAGACATTAGGAAGAAAGAGAGGTTTGCTACTTCTGAATATTTAGCCACTGTAAACGTTATTTTGTCAGATATCAACAGAATGTTGAATATTGAAACATTATGAATAACACCAGAATATTATCAGATTTAATACTGGAAGATGAGGCCCTCTGGAAAGTATTCAAAACATGACTGGGGAAGACTCACCTCCTTAAAGTAGAGCAGATTGTGATAATGTGCATAATGGAATAAAGCTTTCAAGACCTTCATTTGTCAATGGGTCACAACTCAAAATGAGGCAAAAGAGCTGTAAACATGTACTATTTATCAGAACATGGAATGTACAAATCTAGGAAAATTGGAAGTTATTGGAAGAAAAATGAAATAAATGGAAATCACAAAGATTGATATTCTAGGCATTAGTGAGCTGAAATGGACTGGTATTGCCCATTTGAAATCTTACAATTATATGTTTACTATGCTGGGAATGAAAAATTGAAAAGAAATGGCATCACACTAATCATCAAAAGAACAGTACAAGATCCATATGAAGTACAATGCTGTCAGTGAGAGGATAATATTCATATTATTCATATAAAAGGAAAACCGCTTAATATCAGTACTATTGTAATTTATGCACCAACCATTAAAGCCAGTGATGATGAAATTTATTATTTCTTCCAACTTCTTCAGATGTATTGATATTACTGGTGATTGAAATACAAAGTTTGGGAAAGAAGAAGGATCAGATATTGGGAAATATGGCCTGGGTGATAGAAATAATGCTGGAATTGGCATGATAGAATTTTGCAAGACCAATAACTTATTCATTGCAAATGCCTTTTTAAAACAACATAAAAGATGACTATACATAAGAACTTCACAGGATGGAATACACAGAAATCCTATTGACTGAATCTGTGAGAAGGGATGGTGGAAAAGCCCTACGCCATCAGCCAAAATAAGACTAGGGCAGACCATGACACACGCCATCAATTGCTCATATGGAAACTGAAGAAAATTAAAACAAGTCCAAAATATGACTTCAAGCATATCACACCTGACTTTAGAGATTATCTCATGAACAAATTTGATACATTAGAAACTAAGGACCAAAGACCAGAAGAGTTGTGAAATGACATCAAGAACACCACATAGGAAGAAAGCAAAAGGCCATTAAGGAAATAAGAAAGAAAGAAAAGACCAAAATGGTTGTCAGCAGAGACTTTGAAACTTGCTTTCAAGCACAGAGATGTTAAAGCAAATGGAAATCAAAGAGCTAAACAGACCACTTCAAAGGACAGCTCAAGAAGACAAAGTCATGTATCATAACAAAATGTGCAAACACCTGGAATTAGAAAACCAAAAAGGAAGAACATGCTCAGCATTACTCAAGCTGAAAGAAATGAAGAAAAATTCAAGCCTCGAAATACTGAAGGATTCCATGGGAAAAATACTGAATGATGCAGAAAACATCAGCAAAAAAGATGGAAGGATTACACAGAGTCATTGTACCAAAAAGAAATGGTTGATGTTCAATTGTTTCAAGAAGTAGCATATGATTAAGAGACAATGGTAGTGTTAAAGAGCGAAGATGTAAGTTTGAGGACTAAGTTGCATCTGACTCAAATAATGGTAATTTCAATAACCTCATATGCATGTGAAGTTGAACAATGAATAAGGAATAGCAAAGAAGAATTGGTGCATTTGAGATATGATGTTGGAGGAAAATATTAACTGTACCATGGACTGCCACAAGAACAAACAAATCTGTGTTGGAAGGCATACAGCAAAATGTTTCTTACTAAATAAAATAAAGTTTGTGAATGTCTTCATATAAATGAAGAAAAGATTGACGTTGTCAAAGATTTCATTTTGCTCAGCTCAACTTTTTAACACTCATAGAAGTTGCAGTCAAGAAGTCAAATGACGTATTGCATTAGGCAAATTTGCTGCACAAGACCTTTTTAAAGAATTGAAGAGCAAAGATTTCAGTTTGAGGACTAAGATGTGCCAGATCCAAGCCATGGTATTTTCAATAACTTCATATGCTTGTGAAAGTTGGACAGTGAATAAGGAAGACTGCAGAACAATTGATGTACTTGA
>NW_006408550.1:18765202-18769010 GCF_000296735.1 Chrysochloris asiatica
AAAAAAATAGAAATCCAAACAAGAAATCATTTTTTTGATCATTCAGAACAACTCTATATATAGTTTAATTTGAAGAAAAAATAATTTTTCTTTGGAAATGAATAATAACTAGTTCAATGCGGTATAGGATACTGAGTGGAATTTTTCCTGTTGTTTCAGGATTTCAGCTAGTGTCAAAAGGCAAAAATAAATACTGCATTCTAACGAGTCACTCCTAAATAAAAATTGGGACCAGGTTCTTATTACAACACTTTATAAGTGACTGTAAAACCAGCTCTAGAACCACCAACTAGCTCTTGAACCACCAACTGGAAAACCAACAAAAGCTGCAGAGTCTTCAGTTCCCTAGGAGGTCCAGGTTTTTGTTAAAAGTGCTTTCTTTCTCTGTTCTCCAGCATTCTCTTCCAAAGTCAAGTGACTATGGTGGGAAGGATGTCTCTAAATGAGTCATTCATAAATACCTGTGGTGTCCACTAATAATATTAAATTTGGTGGATTGAAGCTATACATGTATCCTACTGTAAGATAAGCACTGGGATACTAACCACGAGGTCGACAGTTCAAGCCCACCAGTCTGTCCTTGGCAAGCCTATACAAGGTCGCTGTGATTTGGAACCAACTCCTTAGCACTTAGCACCAACTCCTAATGGAAGCCCTATTGAAACAATTGCTAATATGATTTTTTTAAATACCAACAAGGACAAAGAAACCGATGAAATACTTGAAAAATCAGACAAAAAAAGAATATGAAAAACAAGACAAATATTAATTGACCTATCACTTCTGAGAGAATCGAATTCTAAGCTGGCATTGGTAAAAGTCAATAAGCAACCCCGTTTGTACTACAGATCCTTGCACACACTTCAGTGATTGAGAGCAGCTGGTATTTTTGGAGGTAAAGAGAATGAAGACTTTGAAAACAAACAAACTCAGAGTTTTTTCAAGAAGCAGTTAAAAATCCTAGTTCTTCAGAAACTATATAGGGTTGCTATGGGTCAGAATTGACTCAATGGCACTTAACAACAACAACAACAACTCCATGTACTCACGTTACTATCCTTATACTACAGTGGTAGAGACAGAAGAATTTACTCTCTAGAGAAGGTAAAGCAGTTAGTAAAATTTAATACTCATGAACTAAAAACAGAATACTATTTGAAAAGTGCATTTAGAGAACAAAACGACCTCTTGAAACCTAGAAATATAAAAGAAACAATAAAGTCAATATATGTGTTGGAAGAGAGTTGAGTAAAAATCTCCAAGAAAACAAAGCAAAAGCAAACAAAAGAGATGAAGTAAAAAGGAAAAGTAAAGAGTCAGTCTAAAAAGTCCAACATTCTTTAAAAAATGAGAATTCACACGAATGAAATAAAGTGCAAGGAAAGAGATCATCAAAGCAAAGTTTGAAAATATTTTACAGAACAAGAGAATTGCTTCAAGGGGAGAGGGAGTACATTGTTTGCTAATTCCAGGAAACCAGGTCAAAGCAAAGGGTCTGATTTTGGAGAGAGAGAAAATATGCTTGAAGAATATGAATAGTTTGGGAGTTCACATCAAGATCAATGAAGGCTAGATGAAAATAGAACAATGCCTTCTGAGCTTAATTCTAAGGTAAAAAGATTTCTAATTTTGAATTCACCCCCCTCCCCCCGCCAGCCAAAATTAATTTAAGGGTAGAAAAATGTGCAATGATCTGCAGTTAGAAACCAATGTTTTTTTCTAACACGCTCAAGCATTTCTCATTGAATTGCACTATAGAAGGATTCTATGGGGAAAATATTGAATGATACAGAAAACATCAAAAGAAGATGGAAGGCATGCACAGAGTCACTGTACCAAAAAGAAATGGTCTATGTTCAGTCATTTCAAACAGTAGCATATGATCAAGAGCCAATGATAATGAAGGAAGAAGTCCATGGTACACTGAAGGCTTTGGCAAAGAACGATTCACCGTGAATTGATGGAAGACACATTGAAATCTTTCAACAAACTAACGAAGCTCTGGGGCACATGCTCACTCATCTATGTCAAGAAGTTTGAAAGGCAGGTAACTTGGTCAACTGATTGAAAGATATCCATATTTATGCCCATTTCAGTGAGAGGTGACCCAATAGAATGCAGAAATCATTGGACAATATTATTAATATCAAATGAAAGTGAAATTTTGCTAAAGATAATCCAAAAACGGCTGTGGCGGTACAATGACAAGGAGCAGCCAGAAGTTGATGCCAGATTCAGAAGAGGGTGTGAACGAGGATTATCATTGCTGACATTAGATGGATCTTCACCGAAAGCAGAGAAACTAGAAAGATGTTTATCTGTGCTTTGTTGACTACACTACATGATCCAATTGTGTGGATCATGGCAAGCTATGGACAACATTGAGGAGAATAAGTATTTCAGAACCCTTAATAGTGCTCATGAGAAACCTATACATAGACCAAGAGGCAGTTATTCAAACAAAATAGCAGACTCTGGATGGTTTAAATTTACTAAAGGTATGAACCAGTATTGTATTCTTTCACCATACTTATTCAATCTGTATACTGAACAAATCATTTGAAAAACTGGATTATACAACATCAGGATTGGAGAAAGACTCAGTAACAACCTATGATATGCAGATGATACAACCTTGCTTGCTGAAAATGACAAGGACTCAAAATACTAATGAAGATCAAAGACCACAGCCTTCAGTATGGGTTGAACCTCAATGTAAAGAAAACAAAAATCCTCACCACTGGACCAATAAATTATAAATGGAGAAGTGTTTGAAGTTCTCAAAGACTCCATTTTGTTTGAATCAACCATCAACACTCACAGAAACAGCAGTCAAGAAACCAGGTGACATAATCCATTAGGTAAATGTGCTGCTCAAGGAATCTTTAAAGTGTTGAAGAGCAAAGATGACAGTTTGAGGGCTAAGGTGTGCCTGACCTAAGCCATGGTATGTTCAATAATCTCATATGCATGTGCAAGTTGGACAATGGTAGAAGAATTGATCTACTGAGAGAATATGTTGGAGAGTATTAAAAGTGTCATGGACCACCACAAGAACAAATAAATCTGTGTTGAAAGAGTACAGCCAGAATGCTTCTGAGAAGCCAGAATGACCAGACTTGGTTTTACAGACTTCAGCCATATCATCAGGAGAGAGTAGATCCTGGAGAAGGACATCATGCTTGATAAAGGGGAGGATTAGGGAAAAGAGGAAGACCCCCTAATGAGATGGATTGGCACAGTGGTGGCAGCAATGGGCTCAAGTGTAGCAACGATTGTGAAGTTGGCGCAGGACAGGGCAGTGTTTAGTTCTGTTGTGCATATGGTTGCTATGAGTTGGTATTGACTCAATGGCACCTAACAACAGCAATCATTAGCAGATCTTAGTAAAAGAAGATTTGGCTCAAGAAAGAGATGACAATTTCCAGGAGGAGTTTGAAAGAAGAACCCAAGAGGTATGGTTTGCAGAAATGTAGAGCAAGTCATTCAATCTGAAGCAGAATCTGAAGTTCATAGGGTAGTTTTCTCCACAAGAAACAAAGACAACTAAAACAGAACACTGATTATCCTTGAAAATATTGAGAGAGGATTTATATTATCTGGCAAAAGTTTAAAGTTGAATTATATGTTTGGAAAACCAGGCAAATAAATAAAAAGGCAATTATCACTTATTGCAAGAACAGAGTTACACAAGAAAGGACAATAAACCATGGTATTCTATGAGTAATAGTTATGTTGTTGTTGTTGTTATGTGCCATCGAGTCGGTTCCAACCCATAGCGACCCTGTATAGGGTTTCCGAGGGTGTA
>NW_006408550.1:18769110-18769739 GCF_000296735.1 Chrysochloris asiatica
ATGAATCAGTGCCAACTCAATGGCACCTAACAACAATGACCAGCTTTGCCTAATGCTGAAGTTTGTTCTTCTGTTTTCTCTGAGTTGGCTCAATTCCCATAAAAACCAACACTCGCTCTCATTATACTTGCTCTTGATTGGTCATCCACAAAAAGTAGACATCATAATCTCAAAGACTGACATTTCACCTAGCTAAGTAAGCACCCTCATCTGAATGTTCAATTTGTGGCAAGGTAGCATATTTTCATTTTATATCCTGCTACTGTGATTCAATTAGCTTCCAGAAATTACTGCTCTAGCCTAGAATGTTTACAGAATATGGTACCATAAAATATTTATAAAAGGAATGTATAAGAAATAAAATGAGGAAAACTCATTTTCTGCCCACCTCATGTTTGTTGTAAGCTCGTAAAACCAAAAGCGGTGGAGAAAATTAACTCTGAATAGGGAGATATTCTGCACAGAAGCAGCAATGCTGCTTTTTGATAATCTTGATATTGAGGAAAATTTAGCACTGACATACTACCAAGAAACAAGTGGAGAGTTTGGGAAAACAGGAAATTCTGCTATACAAAAATTAAGAGAGCAACCATCATATAGAAACATAAACTCATTGTAGTAGTTAGGGA
>NW_006408550.1:18776629-18797359 GCF_000296735.1 Chrysochloris asiatica
TCTTTACGGGAGTAGAAAGCCTCATCTTTCTCCCGCGGAGCAGCTGGTAGTTTCGAACCGCTGACCTTAAGGTTCGCAGCCCGATTCGTAACCACTACGCAGTAATAGTTATATGTCATAAAAATGTAAATTCTGGGAATATGAGCAACAGAAGAAAAAGTTAAATCTAAAGTGAGCAGAAGTAAAAGTAATTACAAAAATCAGAGCAGAGATCAATAAAATTGAAAACAGGAAATCAATAGAGAAGATCAACATAACCCAAAAAAAAAAAAAAGGAGATAATATACAAATTATAAAGCAATAATTGAAGGATGGACATGAAAATAATAAAATATTATGAACTCTGTGCCCACAAAATTGACAACCTAAAGAAAATAGACCAATTCCTTGAAAGCCATACCCTTCTAAACTTCACAAAAGGGAAACCAGATTATCTGAATAAGCCTACATCTATTAAATAAATTGAATCAATAATTAATAACCTCTCAAAACACAAAGCATCAACCCCAGATGGTTTCACTGGTGAATTCCACCAAACATTTAAGGAACAAATGGCTAATAAACATCAGTGCCTAGAACAGTTATGGGCTCTGACCAAGATAAAATAAAGGCACGGAAATGGGAGTTCCAAAGAGTGAACTAAGAATGATCTGTAGAATAATTGCAACTCCCATATTTTTGAGTCTAGATTCTTCAATAACCTGTTGCAAGATTATGAAGACCTGGAAAGTCAATTCTATTTGGAATGTAACCTAGATTGCATTAGCTCTTGCATACAGCTGAGAAGGGATAGGATGTCCCTTAGTTGAGCTGAAGGACTATGTTCTTCCTCAGACTTTTTACTTATTTTCAGAAATACTTGTTTTTAAAACCGTTTTTAAATTGAAGAATGAAGGAAATGTGGCTCTACTTAAAAGTGCTAAACCCCCCACCCATTTCCTATGCAGTGATAGAAACACTTGTGCTGTTTTAAATACAGACAAAGGGGTAATGCCACCATGATCTTAACAGGTAGTAATATAATCAATATTTTTCTTTTCAAAGGTGAGAAGGTAGGACAAAGTCAGAGAAGCCCTTTGCTTTGGTAATATAAACAATCTGGTCTGTCCCTTCTCTCATAGTCATCCACCCTCTTCAGCCTCCCACAGAGGCCTTAGGGAATATGGAACAATGTTTCAGAGACTGATGGAAGAGGTGGGTGAACATTTTCTGAGCTGTTTGTGCACTGACATAAGGTATTCTTAACTAATTTTCCCTGAAAGACTTTAGAACAATTTTAAAACATTCAAAACCAAAAAAAGATAGCAAAAGAATGATTGAACCATGATGCATTCATAAAATATTGCACTTTATTTTTATGAATTTCTTTATAGATGTTTATTTTGTACTTGAATGTTCTCTTTCCCTTTTGGCTCTGTGTTGGAGGTGCCTATATCATTTACCCATATTTAGTTTTCTCTCTCTTTTTTTGTTTTTTTTAACTACATTCAGAAGCTAACAGGTTAAAGGACAAGTTATATATGTCACATCTGTGCAGGGATATTTACATTGGCAGTGTAAGACCCATCAGCATTGTCTTCCCCTGAAATTATTAAAGAGGAGATGCCAAAAGCTCAAAGCAAGTCACGTGAACCTGAAAGGAACTTCAACTAAGGAAGGGATAAATTTTTGACCTAGTAAGTTACAGAGATTTTTGACTGACCAGGTGGAAAATTTTTGTTATAGCAGCATAACCTACATGAGAAAGATGTGGCTTTTTGCTTCCGCAAAGATTTACAGCCTTGGAAACCTTATACAGGGTCACTATGCGTCAGAACTGACCCGATGATACTTACCAGCAGAAGCATCACCTCCCCATTTTTAACTGGCATATTCACCGTCATTACCTATATCACCATCTTGGTTTTGCTATTTAATGTTCCCTCATCCTCAGACATTCTATGTTATCAATCATATTTGGTGGATCTCCAAATTTTAATTTACAAAGTATACTTATATAGTCATATGTGCTATGAAGAGCCAGATTTATTGGAATATTGAGCTAGCAGGAACCTCCTCAGTTGGTTTGAATTATGGGTGACATGGTTAGTACTGGGATGTTACTTAAGAAAGATGACTCCTTGTTGCTGACTAAATTCAAAGTATATTTATGGAAAGCATCTATACACTGGTGTCAGAGAAACTGGGTTTTAAATTACCACTCCACCAGTACAAGCTCATTGATTTATTGTAATGCCAAACTCTTGAGCTTCAGGAATTATCTGCACAATGGGGCAATGATAAACAAATTTATAGGGCATGATAGTGGTAAAATTAATGGATACAAAAATATTTGACATGTAATTGCAGCCCTGATGTTGCTGCAGTTAAAAACTGGCTGTTAATCAGACAAAGGAGTCCTGGTGTGGTGCTGTGGGTTAATGCACTGGACTGCAAAATCTAGTTGAACTGCAATGTTGGCAGTTCAAGCTCACCAGTCACTCCTTGGAAACCCTATACAGGATCACTATGAGTTGGAATCAACTCGACAGCACTTAACAACAACAAAAACAACAATCAGCCAAGAGGTCATTGATTTTAACCCACTAAATGCTCTTCATGAGAAGGATTTGACAATCTGATTCCATAAAATTTACCACCTTGGAGACCCTTTGGGACTGTTCTTCTCTGCCCTAAACCCTATACAAGGTCACAACAACAACAGTGTCCATTGAGTCCATGCACACTCTTGGCAATCCAATACATGCACAGCCCAACTACTCCATAGGGCCTTCTGGAAACAAATCACCAATCAGGCTTTTTCCCCAAAGCTCCTCTTGGTGGATTCCAACTGCCAGTCATTTAACCAGTCATCACTGAGCCATTTGTGTTACCCTGAGATGTCTCTGCATTACCCATAGTCCTTCATTTAGATTGCCTACTCTACTCTTCTCTTTTGTATTCTTAGAATTTCATTTTACAATGCCTTTTCGTGCATTGCCTATGTGGTTTCTAAGACTGTTTAACATATTTTATTGCTTTCATATTCTTCTGTTCCTCGTTTCATCTTTGGCTACCTCTGTATCTTGTTCACCTTATGGATCATTTGTTATTTAAGTATGAGTTGTGTCTGTGTTCATTGATTTGTATTTTACTTCTTCTTAAAAGTTTTTTTATTTTTATTTTTAATCTGATTACCTTTTAAGACTTCCTCTTATCTCTATAAACAGAAACCTCTTTATATAATGTGTTTATCTGGCCTTTCATAAGTGTATTTCTTTTGGTTTGGGTTCCTGTAGATTTATCATCTTTATTATTTCAATATAAAGCTCTTATGAGTCTGTTCCTTATTGTACTTTAGTACATTCATGTTATCTTTTATTTCTTAGTGTTTACTTTGCAATGTATCTGAATTACCTAGGAAAGTTTTCAATTTAAAAAATGGCCTGACTGTAATACTTTGAAATTCTGATTTCAGAGCAAGAGACTGTTTTAGAGATTTGTCCAGTGTGGTGCTGCAGGGTTATGCGCTGGACCACAAGGTCAGTTTGACCCACAAGACAGCAGTTCAAACCCACCAGCTGCTCCTCAGAAACCTTATATAGAGTCGCCATGGGTTGGAACTGACTCAATGGCACATAACAACAACCATGGGAAGAATCTATGTTTGGGGAAAGGCTAGCCTTCACTAGGGTAAAATACTTTAAAGGGTATTTGTATTTGCAAAGTTAAGTTCCAAAGCCTATTCTGGAAAGTAATGGTTTAGACAATTTGTTGTTGCTGTTAAATGCTATTAGTCGGTTTTGACTCATAGCAGCCTAGTATAGGGTTTCCAAGGAGCGGCTGGTAAGTTTGAACTACCAACCTTGCAGTTCAAATCGACCTTGTGATCAAGTGCTTATTCTATAGCGCCACAACAGAACTCCTTTGAGACAACTAGTACTCAATTAAAATAAAATTAATTCACTCCCTAAATCATAAGCTGCTTGAGGGCAGACATTGCCTGTGGGTCTTTTCCCTCCACTATTCATACAGAATCTAGAAGAAACAAATGTATTTGTAGGATGAATGAATTGCAAGGATGATCGATGTCAGGCTAATGAAGGAGACTAATGAAGAAGCCAGTGGGTAGGAGCCTCTTGGTAAACATCATGGAACATGCAAAGACAGATATCTGCAATCTTGTTATAAGATTTCCCCCTTGCAATGTAAGTCTCTCAGTCTCCTCAAGTCTTCAGGGAATTTTGTTACCATTAAAGTCTGGCTAAGGACACTGGTGTGGTGCTGTAGAATAAGTACTGGACTGGTAGTCACAAGGTTGGCATTTCAAACCCACCAGCCACTCTCTGAAACGCTATACAGAATCACTATGAGTCACAACATACTCATGGGCACTTATCAACAATAGTTTGGCTATCAAAACCCTGGTGGAATAGTGGATTAAGTATCAGATCTCTAACCAAATGGTTGGTGATTCAAATCCACTAGCCACTCCATGGGAGAAAGATGAGGCTGTCTGCTCTGAAATTCTAAGGAGCAGTTGAACTCTGTCCTACACAGAATCCTTGTGATCCATGACAGTGTTTTTTGTTTTTTTATAGTTGGATTTTTTTTTTTTTCTGGATTTTTCTTTCTTTGCTTTTTGATTGGTATAGCCTTGCTGGAGTCTCCTGGTAGTGTACACAGTTAATCCTGGGCTGTGTAACAAATGGTTGCTGGTTCAACTCAACCAAGAAGCACCTGAACCGAAAGGCTTGACACTGTAGTTACAAAAACTCCATCTTTGAAAACTTAATGGAGCACAGTTCTACTCTGACACACATGATGTCACCGTGAGTCAAATCGTTTTTATTCTACAAGTCTAGCCAAGCTTTGATTTTCTGTAATTATTCAGGATGGGGTTTCAGGGTATTCTAATTTGATTAGTACAGGGAGGAGAGATCAGGTAAAGTTGAGACCCTTAAGACCATTTGGGTTTCATGCGCTTTTCTTTGGTTTGCTTATAATACCTGGTTGTAAGGATGAAGTGAAGTTTTAGAGAGAACCGGCATCATCCTAGCAACCCTTGGGGAGGCTGATGTCTCTTTTATCTGATTATCCTCCATTGATTTCCCAATCCTTTCAGTGTATGTTCCAAAATATCTCTACTTAGTTAACCAAATTGAAACACAAGCCAAAAATTTCCCTTGGGCTAATAATAATCTTATTTGGGGAGGCAGCACATTTGAATTCCTGGAATGGTACTTTTTGCTCACCTCAGAGTCTGTTTGTGTTACTGCCATTTAACAAAAGAAGAGTTTTATAAAGTGTACTTCTTATCAGCAAAGCAAAGTAGGTAAAGTCTCCAATCATATATGGCACCTGGCCCAAGTCTGGCAAAGAATTATTTGGCATAAAATCTCCCAAGAGTCCTCAGGCAAAGGCAGAGTAGTTTAATAATTAAGATCATGGACTCTGGTCCCAAACTCGTCGAGTTCATACCCTAGATCTGTCATTTATGATCTATGTGACTTTGGACAAATCCAAAGCCATGTGATTTTGCCCTCAGTTTTCCTGTGAAACTGAGATGATGAAAATAGCATCCATCTGTTAGAGTTGCTATGAAGAATTAACAATTATGTAGGAAACCCTTAGAATACTTGGAATCTAATAGGTTCTGTTAATGTGGCTGTGATCACTATTGTGATATAAGTAAGTACAGTTATTATTAAGTGCAATCGAGTTGGTTCTGGCTCATAGCAACCCTGTACAGGGTTTCGGAAGAGCAGCTGGTGAGCTTGAACTGCCAACCTTGAAGTTCAAATGGCTTTGCAGTCTGGCACATTAACCCACAGCACCACATCAGGACTCCGAGGAAGTACAGTAGAGGGTTGGTAATCAGTTTTTTGGAACTTTGGTTTATACCAACTTCTCAATTTTACATTATTTAGTTTAAATTATATCCATTCTTATGAGTGTTGATATAATTTCCTGGTGCTGTGAGCCTCCTCAGATTCTATTCATGTTTTAAGAAACAGAAAAAACTATCTAGAAACAATGTAAGTCAACATGGGTGCTTAAAATCCCCAATGGCATATGTCAAGGATTTGCAACAGTACAGAAATATAGATGTTTCTTAACTCTCAACATTTAAAATAACTAAAGTCCAAATACTGTTGCTGTTCAGTGTTAAGTGATGTGTGAGGGTCCCAGAACTGGCTAGTTTTCCTGATGGAATGAAATAGTGAGGAGTAGGGATTTATTGTGATTAAGAGAAAGAGACTCTCTTCCAATCAGGTGGCCAGGTAGCTGTCTTTCAAATATCTTGGCATAGATGTGTGAGTGCCTCTAATGCTGCATGAGTTTGGTAAAAATCTTCAGTTTGTATTCTATCAATTCCTGGAGCCTTGTTCTTTGCCAATGCCTTCAGTGCACCTTGGACTACTTCCTTAATACCATTGGTTCTTTGTCATATGATGTCTCTTGAAATGGTTGAACATCAACTATTTCTGTTTGATTGTGATACTGTGTATTCTTTCCATCTTCTTTTGATGCTTTGTGCATAATTCAATATTTTGTCCGGTGTTGTTGTTGTTAAGTACCATGGAGTCAGTTCTGACTCATAGTGACCCTACATACGGTTTCTGAGGCTGTAAATCTTTACAGGAAGAGAACGCCTCATCTTTCTCCCAGGGAACCGCTGGTAGTTTCGAATTGTCGACCTTGAGGTTAGCAGCCCAATTCGTAACCACTATGCTACCAGAGCTCCCTTTGTCCATAGAATCCTTCGATATTGCAAGCTGAGTCTTGAATTGTTTCTTCAGTTCTTTCAGCTAGAGAAATGTGGAAAGTGTTCTTCCCTTTTGGTTTCGAACTCCAGGTTTTTGCACATTTCATTATAATAGTTGACTTTGTATTCTTGACCTGTCCTTTGAAATTTTCTGTTCAGCTTTGTCACTTGCCCATTTATTCCATTGATTTTGCATCTCTACACTGGAGAGCAAGTTTTAGAGTCTCTTCTGATATTCATTTTGGTCTTTTCCTTCTTGTCTTCTTAATAATGTTTTGCTTTCCTCCTGTATGATATTCTTGATGTCATCCCACAACTATTTTGGTCTTTGGTCATTAATATATATTGCATCAAATCTGGTCTTAAGATGATCTCTAAATTCCGATGAGATGTGTTCAAGGAAAAATTTTTGGCTCTCCAAAGAGAGGTGACCCAATGGAACGTGGAAATCACTAGACAATAACATTAATATCACATACAAGTAAAATTTGGCTAAAGATAATTTTTAAAAAACTGCAACAGTACACTGATGGGGAAATGCCAAGGTTCAAGCCAGATTCAGACGAGTATGTGGAACGAGGGATATAACGGCTGACATCAGATGTATGTTGTCTGAAAGCAGAGAATACCAGAAAGCGGTTTACCTCTGTTTTATTGACTATATAAAGGCATTTGACTGTGTGGATCATGACAAGCTATGGACAACTTAGCAGAGAATGAGTATTCCGGAAAACTTAATTGTTCTCATGAGGAACTTTACATACACCAAGAGACAATCTTTCAAACAAAACAAAGGAACACTGAATGGTTTAAAATCAGGAAAGGTGTGCCAGGATTGTAGACTTTAACCATACTTATTCAATCTGTATACTGAACAAATAATCTGAGAAAATTGATTATATGAAGAAAAATATGACATCTATATTGAAGGAAGACTCATTAATAACCTGTGATATGCAGCAGATACAAGCTTGCTTGCTGAAAGCTTATGGTTTTGGTTTTGTTGGTAAGTGCATTGAGTCAGTGCCATCTCATTGGGATCATGTATAGGGTTTCAGAGGAGTAGCTAGTGAGTTTGAAATGCCAGCTTTGTGTTTCAAATCAACCTTGTGGTTGAGTGCTTTTTCTACAGGACCACACCAGGACTCCTGCTGAAAGTTAAGAGGTCTTAAAGTACTTACTGATGAAAATCAAAGGGTAAAACTTTCAGTATGGGTTGCACCTCAATGTAAAGAAAACAAAAATCTTCACAACTGGACCAATAAATAACATCATGATGACTGGAGAAAAGATTGAAGTTGTCAAAGACTCCATTTTGCTAGGATCCACTATCAACGCTCATGGAAACAACAGTCAAGAAATCAAATGACGTACCGCATTAGGCAAATCTGCTGCACAAGACTTCTTTAAAGTATTCAAGAGCAATGAAGTCAGTTTAAGAACTAGGTTGCACCTGACCTAAGCCATGGTAATTTCAATAACCTCATATGCATGTGAAAGTTGGACAATGAATTAGGAAGACCATAGAAGAATTGATGCATTTGAGTTATGATGTTGCAGAAGAATATTAAAAATAACATGGACTGCCAGAAAAGCAACTCTATGTTGGAAGAAGTATAGCCAGAATGATTCTTTGTTTTCAGGATGATGAGACTTTGTCTCTCATACTTCAGACATATTGTCAGAAGGGAACAGTCCCTGGAGAAGGGCATCATGCTTGGTAAAATGGAGGTTTAGAGAAAAAGAGGAAGAACCCCAATGATATGGACCAGCACAGTGGCAGCGACAATGGGTTCAAGCTTAACAATGATTGTTAGGATGGCACCTGACCCGGAAGGATTTTGTTCTTTTGTGCATAAGGTTGCTATGGTTTGGAATCAACTTGATGGCACCTAGCAACAATGACAAGAGAAAGAGGACAAGATTATAATGAGGATGGAGATCACCTGGGCTGTTAGAGGGATATTAGCCCACACTGTTAGTTGAAGAATTATCCAATAAGAGACCAGAGAGTAAGTTCTATGGCAGGCACACATATAATGAGCAGTGTATGCTGTATTAAAAAGCAGAGAAAGAATGACTCCCTTAGTCTAAGATGGAGTCCAATTTAGTCCAGGAACTGAGAGGAAAACAGTAAGGATACAGGGTGATACATTTCATTTCTCTGAAATCTTGTTCCAAAGCAAGCCATAAAGTAGTTGGTTATAATTGGCTTGGATAAATTAATCTTGAATAAATTAATTCATACATTCAAACATTGGTTAAGCATTGAGTATATGCCAGGCTCTTATAACTGTGTAAAGAGATAATAAAAGAAATGGGATGGAATTTAAGAGTAAAGTATAGAATTTAATGACTGATTAAATGAGGGTGGTGAGGAAAAAGAGGCCAAGTAGATTTCCAAGGTTTTTAACAATTGTAGACTATTTGTTGTTATTGTTGTTAAGTGCCGTAGAGTTGATTTCAACTCATAGTGACCCTATATATCGTTTCCAAAGAGCTGCTGGTGAGCTTGAATCACCGAACTTGCAGTTCAAACTGACCTTGCAGTCCAGCGCATTAACCTGCAGCACCATACCAGGACTCTTTGTAGACTACAAAAGGTATATTGAATATTGAAGAATCAATAGAAATTGAATCAATATATACTGAAGGAATGATGAAATTTTACTTTGGGACACAGTTGCACTTGAAATAACTGTGAAGTAGTTACATCAGGCAACTAAAAATCATGTATGTTACAGAGCCAAAAACAAGAGGAATGGGATGGAGGGAAGAACGTGGTATCTAATAATAAACACTTTCATAATCAAGACCAACCTTTCCAAAGAAACAACATAGATTTGCATGGCTTATTTTGAAATAACTCAAGATAGCTCCTAATAAAGAAAAATGGCACCAACCATGGCACTCTCTGCTCCTCTACTAGGCTCAAGAATTCATTGCAATGGCCACACAGAATTCAGACACCATATAGTTATGAGATTTATTAGAGTAGTTAACAAGTTACAGTGCAGTATCAAAAATGCTCTGGGCTCAACTAGAATAAGAAAGAAGAGGAAAAAAAGAGTAAAATGATACAATTTGATGAACTTGACCCAAACCTATGGATGCAGTAGCTCAAAAGAGGGAACAAATCTTTACAGTGAGGATCATTCCCACCCCATCAATACACAGGGTAGAAAGGGATGGGCAACTTGGACATTGGCTACCCAAAATGGGAGGGGGCAGGGCTACAAAAGCAAGAGTGACTGGCTTATAAGCTTTCAAGAGGGAGCCTAGATCCAGAGGGTGTGGAGGAAGGTAGAATCTCCACTGAGTAGTATCCAATCTGTCTGGGTGGGGTTGATGAAAGGAGATATGGATAGCACTCATGTGATACAATAGTGAATAATTACTATCAGGACTGACTATGAGGGCTGGAAATGTAAAGGTAGATGTTTTGTTGCAAAAGGAGGGAAGTGGTTGACTTTGCAGTTCAGGAGCGGAGGGCCCTGGGACCATGAAGGGAGAAGAGCAGAGTATGGGACCCTACCCAGAGAAACAGAGACACCAGAGATGGAGGCAGAGATGATAACATGGAGAGATGGAGTGGCTAGGAACTGTAGACCCAGAGAGGGAGAGGGGCTGTGTGCTGACTACCAGGGGTGCAGGCTTGCGGGGTGTACCATTTGGTTGGTTGATCATACATGGAGGGGATTGTAACCATGGCAATGTAATAGGATGAACGTAAAGCCAATGTTCTCTCATGTAAACTATCACATAATTCACAATAAAACATTTTTTAAAAAATTCTCTGGGCATGGGTCTTCCATTCCAGACAGTCCAAGCAATAACTATATAGCTCTTTTAGGACTACAGAAAAGTGCTCACAGGGCACACCATAAGCTTCAGTCTAAAGGTACTTGGCTGAAGCTTAATGGGTCAGTAAACCTATCTCCACCAACTGCTTGAAGGCACCCCACTCTGCAAGCAAGCCTCATGCCCAAAGTCAATCAGCTTTACTTGCTCTGTAGTCCGGGAGCCTACCACTCTGCCACATGCTCTATCTCTTGGTTCTACTTCAGCTGTTCTTCTGCCACACCTCTGGTATCATAGCTTTCTGTTGAAGAAATTCAATGCACAGGGATCTCAAGGTCCAAAGGACCCAATTCACTCCTGACTTTTCTTCCTTAATTATAGTGAGATACCCCCTCCTGCTTCTGAGATGGCTTATTGTATGCCCATGTTAGAGTTCCAAGTATTTACAATCAACTCTGTTAACAATCACTTACAACGGAATCAAATAATTCATCCTAGCCACCTATTCTTCTGCAGACCCATCAGGAAAAGAATAGGTTGATGGGTGTTACAAAGACTAAGATTAGAAGATGCATATTAAATAATTCATTACACCACAGCTTCGAATGATCACTAATTTCTTTTATAAGTTATCATAAATCGTGTTTTAAATAGACTATTCTAGAGTCAATAAAAAGTTGTCTAATAGTGAATAACCCATAAAAAATTGGGTTATTCTCCAATGTCATCATCACTGACTGACTGATGTGGATGATGTGGACATTTGAATAATAGTGGTTTTAACTGGTCTTCCTTCTATGTGTATGGTTGTTATCCTGTAACAGACAGTATTGTACTTATAGATCTTGAAATGTTCTTTTTGTTTAGTGAATGCAATGCTGTAGTACTGGACCATACAACTGTCCAATTCAAATTGGCTGATACCTTTCCATTTCAGCTCATTAATACCTACAACATGATTCTTTATGTGTTATATTTTATTTTTGACAGCTTCTAATTTTCCAAGATTCATACTTCATACAGTCTAGGTTCTGATTATTAATGGGTGTTTGCAGTTATTTCTTCTCATTTTAAGCTGTGCCACATCAGCAAATGAACGTCCCCAAAGCTTTACTCCATCCATGTCACTAAGACTAACTGTACTTTGATAGGGTAGCTCTTCCCCAGTCATATTTTGAGTGCCTTCCAATCTGAGGGGCTCATCTTCTGGCAGTATAGCAGACAATGTTCTGCTGCCATTCATAGGGTTTTCAGTGACTACCATTCTGAAGTGGTCTACTGGGTTAATGCGCTGGACTACAAAGTGTATCACTCACATACATACATACACACATACATACACATATGTATGTGTGTATGTATGTAAGTAGCACTTACACATATATGTATGTAAGTAACACACGTGTGTGTGTGATAGTGGTGTGCCACAAGGTTGTGTGTGTGTGGTAGTGTGTGTGTGTGTGTGTGTGTGTGTGTGTGTGATAGTGGTGTGCCACAAGGTTGAAGATTCAAGCTCACCAGCTGCTTCTTGGAAACCCTATGCAAGGTCTCTATTAGTCGAAACTGACTCGACGGCACTTAACAACACAACAACAAACAATACAGCTATCACCAAATAAGCTGAAAACCTATGCCCACATAGAAACCAGCACACAAATGTTTATAGCAAGTTTATTAATCGTTTGCAAAATTTGGAAGCAAACAAGATGTTCTTTGATAGGTATAAATGGAGAACCAGTGTATTGTACATCCATTAAATGGAGTGGCTACTATTCAGCAATAAAAAGAAATGAGCTATCAAACTACAAAAAATCATGGAAGAACACATACTGCTAATGGTGAGACGCGAGTCTGAAAAGGCTGCTTAGTGTAAATTCTACTGCATGATATTCTGAATAACACAAACCTATACACCTTGGTAGCGTAGTGGTTATGAATCAAGATGATAACTTCAGGGTCATCAGTTCAAAACTACCAGCTGTTCAGTGGGATAAAAATGAGGTTTCAGCTTCCATAAAGATTTATAGCCTTAGAAACCCTGTAAAAAGGTAGCTATGAGTCAGAACCGACTCCACGGCACATACCAACAACATAGTTCTCACAATAGTGAGGTTGGCCCAGGATCAGGCATTGTTTCGTTCTGCTGTGAATAAAGTTGCTATGAGTCGGTACTGACTCGATGGCACCTAACAACAACAACAATAGCCCTGGTGTGGTGCTGTGGAATAAAGCACTAGACCACAAGGTTGGTTTGAACTGCAAGGTCAGTAGTTCAAACTCACCAGCTGCTCCTCAGAAACCCTATACAGGGTCACTATGAGTAGGAACTGACTTGATGGCACTTAACAACAACAACATAGAGCCAGGTGAGGTTGTCTCTGCTCCAGTACAAATTTACAGTCTCAGAAACTTGATTTAGGGTCACTATGTGTCAGAACAAACTCTACGGCAGTGGATTTATGGAGACATTATTTGCACAATGGTTCAGCATTCAGTTGGCAATTCAAACCTGTACAGTGACCCTTATAGAAGAAAGATACAACAGGACTAGTATCTATTGGAAATGTGTGACGAGTCCACTATTTAATAATACTATGTAATATGTCACTATTTTGTTGTGTGGCTTTGTTATTTCGAAGTTCATGGGGGAAAACAGTATTATTACATCTAATGATTCTACATTTGGAAAAATTATTTCCATAGATTTCCACTTAAGGAGACTTTGGATGATGAAAAAGAACAAAGTGCACAGGATTGAGTATGGAAAGGAGAAGTATGTGCAGGAGATGAAAAGGTTCCTCTGGGTGTGAAAAAGAGAATGCAGAGAGCTTGAAATTTGAATAAGTTTTGAAGATACATGCTAGTATTAAATCAGTGTTAAAATACTGGTTTTGGTAATTAAATACGCTTTAAATAATTTTATAAATGTTTGTTTTGTGAAATATACAGTGAAGTATTTTAAGAATAAAGGAGCATCATATCCATAATTTATTCACAAAAATTTCAGAATGTGTGTATACATACATACAAGACCATGTCTAAAAGTACTGCTGCTAGAGTTCCGGTTTATACATACTCAGATTTATGCCAAACAAAATGTATTAAAACATGTCTGTACCACTGGTAGTGTAGTGGTTATGAGTCAGACAGCTAACCTCAAGGTCAGCAGTTTGAACTTACCAGTCAAACTGCGAGAGAAAGATGAGGCTTTTCATTCTTCTTGGATCAACTGTCAACACTCGCAGAAGCAGCAGTCAAGAGATCAGACGACGTATTGCATTAGGCAAATCTGCTGCACAGGAATTTTTTAAAGTGTTGAAGTGCAAAGATATCAGCTTGAGGGCTAAGGTGCGCCTGACCCAAACCATGGTATTTTCAATAACCTCATATGGATGTGAAAGCTGGACATTGAATAAGAAAGATCGTAGAAGAATTGATGCCTTTGAGTTGTGGTGTTGGAGGAGAATACTGAAAGTGCCATGGACTGCCAAAAGAACCAATAGATCTGTTTTGGAAGAAGTGCAGTCAGAGTGCTCCTTGGAGGCCAAGATAGCTAAACTTCATCTCCCATACTCTGGACATATTGTCAGGAGGGGACAGTCGCTAGAGAAGGATATCATGCTTGGTAAGATGGAGGGTCAGAGAAAAAGAGGAAGACCCTCAACAAGATGGACTGGCCAGGTGGCATCATTGATGGCGTGAAGTGTGGCAACAGTAGTGAGATTGGCCCAGGATCGGACATTGTTTCGTTCTGCTGTGCATAGGGTCACTATGAGTCGGTGCCAACTCGATGGCACCTTACAACAACAACAATACACTTGTCTTAATCTCTTTAGGGTGCTTTCAAAAGCAAAAACAAAAAAGGTCCAATCAAAACAGTGGTTTCTAAGGGGATCTGCTAGGTCAGTTTCAGTTCAAGGCAGAGAGGTCAGTTCCGAAGGTTATGACAACTGTTTCTTAGGATTCCAAAAGGATAGTCTTGATAAATTTTTCTTGAAGGACACAGGACAAATTTTTGCTTATTATAAAGAAGGTTTAAGGAATTTCAACCCGTACTGTTGAAAACAAGCCAGGAAAGTTATACTTAGGATTTTTTTTTCCCCATCAGGACAAAGCACCTTTTCATTTTTCAAGGGTAGCAAGGACTGCCTTATGAGAATCTTCTTGGGAAACCTTATTCCATTCACCTTACAGTCTTGATCTTTTTGTGTCCAAACTCAAAGAACACAAGAGATAATAAAACTGTCAAAAATTATTTTGATGGAGTATATATAGAAAAGTACAGAATTTCTCAGAGAAGGGTTAGAGAGATTGCAACACTACCTTCTGAAGTGTATAGACCAGGGTTGAGGATGTGTTGAGAAACAATAGCCTCAAACGTTGATGTTTTTAAGAAATTATTTTGTAGAAATGCGTGTATATGTGTATAAATATATAGTCCTGGTGCATGTGGTGCTGTAGGATCAGCTAAGCACTGGACTGCAAGGTCGGCTTTGAACCACAAAGTCGGTGGTTCAAAGTCACCAGCCACTCCTCAGAAATCCTATATAGGGTTGTAATGAGTCAGAACGGACTCGTCGGCACTTAACAGCATATGCATTTATTTATACACAGAATGTAATTGTAAAGCATATGTATATATACATATAAAAGTTTGTGTGTTCATAAATATACCTATGTGTGTGTGTTTGCATACAAATGTACATGTTGTTATTATTAAATGCTGTCAAATCAATTATGATTCTACTGACCCTGTATCGGGTTTCCGAGGAGCAGCTGGTGAGTTTGAACACTGATCTTGTAGTTCACAGTTCCAGTGTCAAACCAGAAGTCCACACATAGAGAGAAAGAGAAAGAAATGATAAGAGAAAATGATAATGAAAAATGCTAATGATGTTTGGGGCGTCTGGGTAAGCAGCAATCTGGAATTCTGCAAGTTTTAAGTCTAGTTTTTCAAAATGAAAAGTTTAAAAAATCAAAATAGCTTTAAAATGGGCTGGTTAAATACAATGTTTAATTTGGAGTAAAGTCTTTCAAAAGATTCTTAATTCCTTTAATTAAAAAAGAAAAAGAAATTTATCTTATCCACATAACAAATAAAACTCCAAAGATTACATCATAAAAAATGTTTTAGAAAACTAAGTTCTTTGATATGATGATATAAAGTTTTTTTTTAAAAGAGGGCAACATAAAAATTTAAGCAATTTTCATCTAAAATAATTTTTAAAGATTATGGGTAATTTTTCTAATCATCATTTTAAACTAAAAATATGCAAAATGTGAGAGAAGATTACTAATACACAAAGAAAAAAAAATTATATTGAATCTTGTTGTTGTGATGTGGAGTCGGTTCCGACTCATAGAGACCCTGTACAGGGTTTCTGAGGCTGTAAATCTTTACGGAAGCAGAAAGCCTCATCTTTCTCCCGTGGAACCACTGGTAGTTTCAAACTGCTGACCCTGAGGTTCGCAGTCAGATTTGTAACCATTACGCTAATATTTTTTATATGGAAAAAATTACCCCTCCTTTTCTCTGGTCTTTAATTTGATTTTTCTCATAGTATGTATGAGGGGGTTTCAAATATTTCATGGCAAAATTCAATTAAAATTGTATAGTTGTCTTACTCTTTCTTATGCAGTTATACCAGAAATACCACAAGTGATGTCTTTATAAACAGAAATTTAGGAGGTTTAGGAGGCTGGAAGATCAAATTCAGAAAGCCAGGTGTCATGGAAGGTTTTTCTCTCTGCTGGCTTTGGTGTTGACCCTACCCTTATCTTCTTTCAACATCTAGGGACTCAGCATTTCCTGGAGAGCCACATGTATCTTGTCCTCAGCTTTCCCTAGGGTCTAGGCGGTTCTCAGGTCAGTAACCCTGGGGCCAAACCATACACTCCACCCTGGGCTCTTCTTCCTTGATGATACTCGGATGACTCCTCTGTGCTTGTTTATTTACATCACAAAAGAAGTTCATTCAAGATACAACCTAACCCTGTAGATTGTATGCTCCTCGTGAACAAATCTGCATCTAATCATCCTCATAAACATCATCGAGGTTAGAATTTAGAACATGTAGGATAATTACACCAGATTACAAAATAGAGGATAATATTGAACTACTGAGAATCGTAGCCTCACCAAACTGACATATATTTGGGAGAAACACAAACTTAATCTGTGACATTAGTCAATCTTGATAAACTGTAGAAAGTTTATATATGTAACATGCATTACAGACTTAGGGAGGGACTTCAAAACATATGTGTAAAAGTTCTATTACCTTTTCGTTAATTTTTCCACAAACTTTTTTTTTTTTTAACAGTTGAATCTTTATTTAAAAGTCTCACCTGCCAACTTAGTGCCTTCCACCAACTCAGGGAGCAGGCTTCACGATCTTTTGCTTAGGTGCAGCCTTTGTAGGAGCCGTAGAAGCAGCCATTGCTGTCTTTTCAGGTGCTTGGTTAGCCTTCTCTGCAGCCCTGATGGCCTGTTCTTGTTGAGTCTTTCTAACTTAAGGCTTTAGATTTGTCTTGGCCATTGTATCATCAAGAGACGCACCAGTGATGGTCCTCTGGAATTTGACTGCACAGAGGGTTCTTTTTTTTTGTATTTCTTCCAATTGTCCCTTTTTATGCTTTCTTCTGTAGAGGACAGTCCAGTTTATCTGCTGAGGGTTCCTCCTGAAAAGGAATGCAGACCAAGGAATTGGAAAGCCTTCCTGTGGTCCTGGCATAGCATCTCCCATGGCCAGGGAAGATTTTGTACCTGCAGAAACTTCACAGTTTGGCCTTCATAGCTATGGCTGAATAGGAACTAGGAAGATGGTGAAGAGCTTCCACAAACTTTTTCAAAGTCCCTCGTACATGTACACTTCTGCCTCTTTGAAGTGGTCTCAGGATAGCACATCACTCTCACCCCCAGGCAGATCACTGAACATCCTCTTTGTTCTTCTATGCCTAATACAGGGCCATTAGTAGGCCATCTAGCTAAATTCCTAAGTATCAATAAGAACACTGATGCAAAACTCATTCAGTTAAGAAAGTTTTTTTTTTTTTTAGGCAGAAAGTTGTAGTAAGACAGTTCAAACAAAATGTTTGACTATACTGCAGAAAATAAAATTACTCTTCAATCTTTTCAGAAATTTCACTACATTACAAGAATACTGATAAATCCCATTGTGTCTGCCAGATGTGAACAAAATTTGTAATGTGCAAAAACACAAGACAACTCTATCCTCATAATCTAAAAGACATAGTTTTATGTAAAATGAGATAAAAGGCTTAACATAACAAAACTTTATTTTAAAGAAAAAATGATTGCTCATCATCAACATTTAATTGGTTAATCTAGTGACTTTTGCTCAAATATATCTTAATGCCAATAAATAAAAATGAGCAATAAGGTATATGAGTCAAACAGTAACAGCTTATTATGTGTTTAACATCCTCTTTCTTATATAGTATATTTAAGGCGCTCTGGTAGCATAGTGGTTACGAATTGGGCTGCTGACCTCAAGATCGGCAGATCAAAACTACCAGCTGTTCCAGCGGAGAAAAATGAGGCTTTCTGCTCCTGAAAACATTTACAGCCTCTGAAACCCTCTGCAGGGTCACTCTGGGTCGGAACCGACTCCACGGTACTTAACAACAACATATGTATATATACTTGGCAACTATATAAAATTCTACAATCTCTTATCACTTCCATTGGATTAAAGAGCAAACAATTCTTCCGGGAAAATATCCACTTCTTCCATCTGCATGTGTGCAAGGTAGCGACACTTGGAAATAATCTGAGTAAAGAAACCTACCACCTCCTCTCAGTGAGTTTGTGCTATAGTGATTTATGTGTTGCTCTGATGCCAGAAGCCATGACCCCAGTATTTCAAATTATAGCAAAATCACCTATGGTGGACAAGTTTCAACAGAGATTTTAGATGAGGAAAGATCAGGAAGAAAGATCTGGTGGTCTGCTTCTGACTCCTGTTGCTATTACATGCTATGGACTAGGTTCCAATTTGCAGCAATCCTATGCACAATAGAACGAAACAATGTGTCTTCCTCACAATTGTTATGTTTGACCTGTGTTGATCCATCTTATCGAAGGCCTCCCTCTTTTTGGCCAATTCTCCACTTTTCCAAGCATGATGTCTTTCTCCAGGGACTAGTCCCTCCAGATAACATAACCAAACTACAATAGATGAAATCTCACCATCCTCCCTTCTAAGTAGCATTCTGGTAGAACATGGTACTTTTAATATTCTTTGATAACATCATAATTCACATGCATCAGTTCTTTTCTGATCTTACTTGTTCATTGTCCAATTTTCACGTGCAAATGAGATGACTGAAAATACCATGGCTTGCGTCAGTTACACCTCAGGCCTCAAACTAACATCTTTGCTCTTGAACACTTTAAAGGTATCTTTTGTAGCAGATTTGCCTAAAACTACTACATAATTTTATTTCTTAAATGTTGTATCTATGAGCATTGATCATGTATCTAAGCAAATTTAAGTCACTGACAACTTCATTCTCCTCTCCATTTGTCATAATACTATTTATTGGTCCAGTTGTGAAGATTTTTTTGCAATCCATACTGAAGGCTGTGGTGGTGGTTGAGGCCATGGAGTCAGTTCCTACTCATAGCAACCCTTTATAGGGTTTCTGAGGCTGTAAATCTTTATAGGAGCAGAAAGTCCTATCTTTCTCCTGCAGAACCCCTGGTAGTTTTGAATTAGCTGACCTTGAGGTTAGCAGCTCAACCCATAACCTCTATGCTAACAGAGCTCCTTACTTACTTACAGTAAGTATTCCAAGTCCTCTTTGCTTTCAACAAGCAAAATTGTATCATCTGCTTATGGCGGAATTTTAATGAGTCTTCCTCCAATCCTGATGCCATGCTCTTCTTCAAAGAATCCAGCTTCTCAGATTACTTGGTCAGCATACAGATTAAGTAAGTATGGTGAAAGGATAAAACCCTGGCACATATCTGTCCTGATTTTAAAACATTGAGTATCCCTTTATTCTCATGGTCTATGTACAGGTTCCTCATGAGTACAATTAAGTGTTCTGAAATACCCATTCATCACAATCATATCCATAGTTTGAATACATTTGCATAGCCAATAAAGCACATGTAAACTTCTTTCTGGTATTCTCTGCTTTCAGACAAGATTCATCTAAAGACAGCAATGATATCCCTAGTTCCATATCCTCTTCTGAATCTGGTTTGATTTCTGGAAACTCCTATTGATATACTGCTGCAATCATTTTAAAATTATCCTCAGCAAAATTTTACTTGCATGTGGTTATAATGAAAATGTTAGAAGATTTCCATATTCTGTTGGGTCACCTCTCTTTGGAATGAGTGAAAATGTGGATCTCTTCCAATCAGTTGACCAGGTAGCTGTCTTCCAAATTCCTTGGCCTAGACAAATATAATTCCTTCCAAAGTTGTATCAATTTGTATTTCCTCATTTCCTGGACCCTCGTTTTTGCCAACGTCTTCAGTGCTGCTTGGACTTCTTCCTTTAATTCCTTCAGTTTTTGATCCTATGGTGCCTCTTGAAATGCATGGACAACAGCCTTTTTTTTTTTTAAGTCCAGTGACTGTGTATTCCTTCCATCTTCTATGGTGTTTCCAATGTCATTCAACATTTTGCCCTTAGGATCCTTCAACATTGCAGTTTGAGACTTGAATATTTTCTTCAGTTCTTTCAACTTAAGACATGCTAGTGTGTTCTTCCCTTTTGGCTTTCTAACTCCTAGCCTTTGCACATGTCATTATAGTATTTGACTCTGTCTTCTTGAGATGCCCTTTGAAGTTTTCCATTCAACTCATTTACTTCATGATTTGTAGTCACTTTAGCTTCTCTATGATCAAAAGCAAATTTCAGTGTCTCTTCTGACATCAACTTTGTCTCTTGTGACAACTAGTAAATAACAATTTTATGGATCACAATAGTACTGCATATGGTACTGAATGAGAATTCCAGAACACTTACTTGTGCTCATGTAGTACCCATACATAGGCCAAGAGACTGTCATCTGAACAAAAAAAGAGCATACTGTCTGTTTTGTGCTTTTATTAAATCAGGTAAGATGTGTGTCGGGATTGTATCCTTTCACCTTTTTAAAGTGTTGAAGAGCAAAGATGTCAGCTTGTGGACTAAGGTGCA
>NW_006408550.1:18798664-18800361 GCF_000296735.1 Chrysochloris asiatica
GAGGGTGAGCAAAAAAGAGGAACCCTCTCAACAAGATGAATTGACACAGGAGCTACAACAATGAGCTCAAACCAAGCAACAATTTTAAGAATGATGTAGAACCAGACAGTGTTTTGTTCTGTTGTTTGTGGGTCACTATGAGTAGAAACCCTTATTCAACACATAACAACAACAACATAATGCTGAAAGATCTCACAGGTTCAGGCCATTTCTGTTATGTAATACATAGTGTTACCATGAGTAAGCACTAACTCAATGGTAACTAATAAGCACAAAACATAAGAAACCAATGGAAAAGTCATGGACATTTCAGAACCACAACTAACTAGCCCTTGTCCTACCTCTGACATCACAACCCCAAGACACCCAAAGTAGAGTTGTCATAGCCAACAAATAAAAATGCAGGATAATTCATATATATTTGAATTTCAGATACACAATGATACTTTGAAGTACAAGTATATCTGAAATACTACATGGGATATCAGTTAAATATTTAATATGCCCCTAATCCTCCATTTTAATATGTATTGTAAATTCTAGGCTCTATGCCTGTGGTTACAGTCCCATTTTGGAGTGAGCTGTTATGTTAACATGTGAGGATTAAGGTGGGAGGCATCTTGAGTCCCCATCTTACTAGAAGATGTCATTCAATTCACCTTGTGAATCAAAAGCCTGTCATCTAAACTGCCAATTTGGATTCCTCAGCCCCTTCAGACTCCTCCAGATGTCCAAATTATGGATTCAGGACTTGCCAAAGTCCACACTGCCCTCGTGTATCACTTTATTGCACTGTATTGGCATGTGAGCTGTGGTGTTGACACGTGAGCTGTGGTGATCTTGGAAGCTATGTGACATTGATGTGGCAAATACCATCCAGGTCATCCATGGTGGAGAGATTTCAGAAAAGCATTCAGACTACAGATGAAAAAGAAATAAGAGACAACTTTGAGGGATTAGCCCCTGAAAACCTTAGGTATAACAGTGAAATACTATTTTATGTAGTACAAGAAGATGAGCCCCTCAGGTTGGAAAGTATTCAAAATATGACTAGGGAAGAGTGGCCTCCTCAAACTAGAATTGACCTTAAACATGTGGATGAAGCCAAACTTCCAGAATTTTCATTTGCTGTTGGATCATGACTCAAAATGATAAGAAACAGCTGCAAACATCCATTAATACTCAGAATATAGAATGAACAAAGTAAACTTCTTGGAAGACCTCAAAAAATGAAACAGAATATATGCAGGCTGATATCCTAAGGGATCAGTGAATTGAAATGGACAGGTATTAATCATTTTAAATCAGTTTCCTATGCTATTGTAGTTATTCTTGCTAGGTGCCATCAAATCAGTTCCAACTCATAGTGACGACCTTATGCACAAAAGAACTAAACACTGCATCATCCTCACAATCGTTGTTAAGCTTGAGCCCATTGCTGCTGCCACTGTGCTTACCAATACATTTCATCGGGGGTCTTCCTCTTTTCGTTGACCAAACATGATACCCTTTGCTAGGGACTGGTCCTTCTTCTTCTTCTTTTTTAAAAAAATAGAGCTTTCATTGTGAATTGAGTGATAGTTTACATGGCAGAACATCAATTTTACACTCAACCAATCATATTTTGTTTCACTACAATGATTGCAATCCCCTCCGTGCACCATCGGTTGACAGTATTTGCTTCTATTCCCACTTTG
>NW_006408550.1:18800871-18804170 GCF_000296735.1 Chrysochloris asiatica
CTATCTATCCTATGTACTGAGGGGATAGACTTGATACTTGATGTGACGACTCCTTCCCTCTCAGTTGATATTTTGAGCTACTACATCCATAAGTATAGGTCAAGTGCATTAAATTGTAACAATTTATATTTGTTTCCTTTATCAAATTTATTTATCCTCCTCTAGTGGAGTTCTGATCATCAAGCCATGGAAGCTAGGTCACATGGGTACTATCTGCAACTTCGGGCATTCTTGGGCACCTCCCCCTACTTCATATCAGCTGGACACTTCATATCAGTTGTAGTCCTCAGTGGTTAGGTCAGTGTTCATGGGCTCAGAGTTCCCAGGTCTCCCCAAAGTTCGGACAAATCAGCCCTTCTTCTTTTCTCTCTCATCTCAAGGTCACCAGGAGTCTATGGAACATGGTCAAACTCAGTTCATGTCTTCATTACTGCCTTCCCCCAACTTCCAATTACAAGTAGACCAACGTAGTCACCAGCAAGCTTACAAACCTGCTTGCATGTTCCCTTTGAGTTGGAAGAGTTTGTCCTGAAAGGACTTGTTGGCTTGCCTTGATTGTTCCCAGGCAGATCACTTGCTTTTCTTGTAGTAGTCAAACAGTCTGCTGTTTGGTGTGTTTTTTTGTTTCTTCTGGGCTTTCTTTCAAGAAGTAGCTTCTGTTTCTCTAGCCACTCTGGGTTGGTCTGCATGTCCTTTCAAGTGGGAATGTCCCACTTCAGAAGGTTCTGGATGGGGCTCAGGATTCCACCTAATGCCCTATATTCTACAAAGGCTCCACTAGAAACCTATTTCACTGGGCAAGTTCTAGAACCCCTTTTAGTTATTCCAATCAGGTATAGGCTGAAAAAGGGCTTACAAGCTTTCTGTAATCATATTTCTGAGTATTCCTTTCTATGCCACTCAAGTGTCTGTTTTGCAATAGTAGGCAAGGGAAACCAATATCCATAAGACAATCAATCAACTTAACATTATTTCTCCTCTTTTACTCATTTAGATTATGCTTCAATTCCTGTATCACAGAGCCCTGTTGTTGCAAGATTGAGTATACATCACTGTTTACCTCTGGGACTGGTCCTTCTTGATAATATGTCAGAAGAAGTGTTGCCACACTGGCTTCTAAGGAACATTCTGGTGATACTCCTTCCAACACAGATGTGTCTCATAGCAGTTCATGATACTTTTAATATTCTTCTCTAACTCTAATGCATCAGTTTGTCTATGGCCTTCCTTTTTCATTGTCCACATGCATATGAGACTTTTGAAAGCACCATGACTTGAATCAGGTGCAGCCGAGTCATTAAACCAGCATCTTTGTTCTTAAACACTTTAAAGAGCTCTTATGCAGCAGATTTTCCAATGTAATATATCGTTTATTTTCTTGACTGCTGTTTCCATGAGTTGATAGTCGATCCAAGCAAAATGGAGTCCTTGACAACTCTATTTATCATGAAGGAGCTCTGATAGTGCAGTGGTTACGAATCAGGCTGCAAACTGCAAGGTCAGAAGTTCGAAACTATCAGCTGTTCCGTGGGAGAAAGAGGAGGCTTTCTGCTTCCATTAAGTTTTACAGCCTCGGAAACCCTGTACAGGGGTTCTCTATTGAAACGGCTGCCTCTTGGTCTATGTACAGGTTCTTCATGAGAACATTTAAGGATTCCAGAATTCTCATTCTCCCCAATGTTGTCCATAGCTTGTCATAGTTTAATTACTCGGAATCCTTTGCATCAACAGTAAATCACAGGTAACAGCTTTCTAGTAGTCTCTGCTTTCAGTTAACATCCACCTCACATCAGCAATGATATCCCTCATTACATGTCCTTATCTGAATCTGTCTTGAACATCTGGCCATTGCCTGTCAATGTCCTACTGCAGCCATTTAAAAATTATCTTTAGCCAAATTTTACTGGCATGTGATATTAATGATATTGTCCCATGATTTGGCCACTTCTCTTTGGAATGGGCTTTTTGGAATGACCTCTTCTAATCAGTAGCCAGGTCTTCCAAACTTCTTGACATAGATGAGTGAATGCCTCCAGTGCTGAATCCATTTGTTGAAATATTTCTTCTGGAGATTTTTTCGTTTGTTTGTTGAAAATTTCTTTTGGGATGGGCTCTTTGGAGTGATCTCTTCTAATCAGTTGGCTGGGTAGCTGTCTTCCAAACTTCTTGCTTGGCCTAGATGACCAAACACCTCTAGTGCTGCATCAGTTTGTTGAAATAGTTCAGTTTGTATTCCATCAGTTCCCAGGGTTCTTTGCCAATGCCTTCAGGGCACCTTGGACATCCTTTTTTTTCAGAACCATTGGCTTTTGATCATATACTATCTCTTGAAATGGTTGAACATCAACTATTTATTTTTGGTAATTATATGTATCCCTTCCATCTTCTTTTAGCGCTTTCTGCATCATTCAATATTTGCCCATAAAATCCTTGTCTATTCTGATTTTGCTTTCTTAGAATGGGGGAAATCCCTATAGGATGAGTTTGGGAACTCAATGACTCACTATGTGATGACCCTTAGCTAAGACTCAATTAAAACTTGAGTCTCTATGAGCCCACTGTGACTGGTTGGACACAGTGATATTTTGGATCTCCCAGAATTAATGTCAATTCAGAGCCAGTTTCTAATATTTTATACCAAAAAAAGCTTTTCCCTTTTCCATAATATAGTCCTAGTGTGGCATAGTAGGCTAAGCACTGGACTGGTAACCACAAGATTGGTGGTTCAAACCCACCAGCAGCACCTCAGAATTCCTATGCTGTTGTTATTATTGTTGTTAAGCTCCGTCGAGTCAGTTCCCACTGATAGTGACCCTGTATAGTGTTTCTGAGGAGTGGTTGGTGATTTTAACTGCCAATCCTGTGGTTCAAACTCACCTTTGGGTGGAGTGCTTAAGGCACCACACCAGAGCTCCCAGAATCCCTCTACAGAGTCCCTGAATCCATGATGACATTTAACAACAACAATAACGAACAGTCACTCTTGTAAAAGACCGTAGATCCCTTTAAAGAATGCTGGGAGAAAGATAAACAGAACACATTTTTGGCAGTGTAGTTGGGTCCTTCCTCAAGGGGTCCCAGCTTTAGTTCTGGGTCAAGTGTGTTCTGTGCAACAGAATAAAACACTGTATTGTCCTGTACCATCTTCACAATTGTTAGTCTATTTGAGCTCATTGTTGCTATGTCTGTTTCAATCCATGTCATTGAGAGTCTTGTTCTTTTTGCTGATTGTGGGTCCAAGAAAAATGGAAGTTTTTGGTAACTTCAGTCATTTTTTTCCATTTACCATATTATTTATT